>NC_059435.1:39891740-40219240 GCF_021028975.2 Sphaerodactylus townsendi
TACAATAGAATCTGCTACAAACTTGCTTACCTTGAAAATACCAACCCAGTCTTTTTGATGCGGACGTATATATGGAGTCAGAGTGTAATGGCATTCAAGGTGCACATTAGGAAGATAACTTTTTGCTACATTTTGAAAGATAACATGTGCAAAATTTGAAGTCTGCAGTGCATTGCTTGATGAGGGAACTTCTTGAAAGGATGACATTTTTTATCTGTAATATAATATTACATTTTTTTAGCATGAACACTAATAACTAGAAAAGGAAGACAGCTTATCAGTGGAGTTCCCCTCATTTCAGTTTTCACTGTTCATCTAACTGCGACTAGTATTGTCCTATAAGAAGGGTTTGCATGAAATGGATGAAGGCACCTGATACACTGGTATTGTCTGCATAAGAAGCTAACAACACTGAAAGCTAACAACATGTTGCTTTCCTCAAAACAGATACACAAAATACCTCTCTAACAAGTTTCCAAAGCTACCATTTTAAAAATACAGCAAATCCAGGAAACATAAAGTAAAAATGAGGGAAACAAAGCTCAACAAGTCTACACTGAACATGCAACAGTAAGCTCATGTGAAGGTGTCAGGCCTGCGCCATTCCAGGCCGGCAGTTCGCACGTCTACTGCCCAGCTGCAGATGGCCTGATCACTGTCATTGCTCAAGGCTACAGAGACCTCCCTCTTTTGCTTGCAGTACCTAGTTCCATAAAGCTTAACCATTTCTTCTTATCTGCATTCTTGGAGGAGTAAAGTGTCTGTACCAAACAATGCTGTTATTCTCGCTGTCCTTTCACATGCTGATACTATGGGAATGCGAGGGCGGGGGGACACCAGGGGTTGAACTAAACTGTAAAGTATATACCAGGGTCAGGGAGCGAAACCCCCAATATCGGCCAATAAAGCTCTGGAAATCTTCCTGAGTCTTGTTGATGACTGGAGTAACAGACCCTTACAGAAGGAAAGCTGTTGTACTACTGGACTCCTGTTTAATTTTACTATGCCTCCATTCTTGCGGTGGGTATAAGGCAGGGGTAGGGAACCTTTAACACTCAAAGAGCCATTTGGACCCGTTTTCCACAGGAAAAGAAAACACTTGGAGCCGCAAATAATTTTTGACATTTAAAATAAAGATAACACTGTATATATTGGGTTTTTTTACCTTTTACTCCACTCATTCTGAAAAGCGCATGGATGCACCCACCCTGCTGCCTGCAGAGAGGGCAAGGATGGGGCCAGCGGCTCAGCCTTGCCGGCCGCCGGGAAAGCACCTGCCCCACTCCAACGGGGCGGGCGAGAGGGGAAGCCCGTGGCCCAGCCGGCCGCGGACAATTGGTGCGCCCGCCTTGCTGCCTGCAGGGCGGGCAAGAATGAAGCCGGCGGCTCGGCCTCACCGGCCGCCGGTAAAGTGCCCACCCCACTGCAACGGGGCAGGCGAGAGGGGAAGGTCGTGGTGCGGCCCAGGCGGCCACGGGCAATTGGTGCGCCCGCCCTGCTGCCTGCAGGGCGGGCAAGGATGAAGCTGGCGGCTCAGCTCGTGGAGCCGCAGTGCAAGGGCAGAAGAGCCACATGCGGCTCTCAAGCCGCAGGTTCCCTACCCCTGGTATAAGGCATCCCTAGCTCTTTATTTAATCATGTGTAAAACAAACTCTTTTTGGCACTGTATGCAACAGACGCTGTACCCGCACTTCCCCGCTTGTTGTATTATAAAACCTCAGGTGTTGTACACGAGTCAGTGTTTATTTACATATATTACATATTATGATGTATTTTAAAGAGTGCAGGCTGCATTTGTATGCTTTTCTCTGCATTTTTGTCTCCCTCAGAAGTACTAAATCAGAGGTCTGCAACCTGCAGCTCTCCAAATGATCATGGACTACAATTCCCATCAGCCCCTACCAGCATGGCCAATTGGAACATCTGGAGAGCCGTAGGTTACAGACCCCTGTACTAAATGAAAGACAAACTGATTCAAGGTGCAGGAAGACAGAAGAGACTCTGACATGTTAATATAGCTTAGGCTAATTTACATTCACATTTACCAGCACAGGACTACCCTGCGTGACACTAGCATTAGAACAGTTTATATTATTCAAAACTGTACCAGTATGAAGCTCTCACCTTTCTTTTAATTTACATGAGCACAAATAAGAACTGAAGATAACTTGATTTTATTTTTACAAAATGTATTGTGATCTTTCATTTGTTGTTTAAGGAAGAAAAAAAAATAAAATCACAACCTATACACACTAAACAGACTCCAAGGTCATTTGGTCAGACTCCACAGTATTCCTGCATGTCAGCAAAAATAAATAAATGCAACTGTTGTGTTTGATAAGCAAAAAACCCTTTTAGACTCTGCAAGCAGCTGCCTGCTAGGACTGGCTGAAGTGAAAGCTGTTTGGAACAGAGAAGGTCCCATCTTTACCCAGTTCACAATGAGTGGATTTGAAGGGAAAGGCTGAACTATACCCTTGAGAACAGCGTTACCAAGGAGGCGTGAATTGCACTCCTTTATTTTTCTTTCACTTCCTGTTCTAGCCTTCGCGCTTGGCTTCTGCTTAAACTATGGGGGAATCCTCTACCAAATTATCCACTTTACATTACTGCCAATCAGCTTAGAAGGACAGAACTCTGCTTAGCATAGTTAAATTGATATCCTAAATGACCAACAATATTTCCACAGTATCAGCTTTCCGTAATCAAAGCTCCCTTGGCGGAACATTCATGACAGTTTTTACTTTGGAAATTTTGGTGGTCTCTAGGTCCTTCTGGACTCCAATCAAATTCTTCTAATGCAGACCAATGTGGCTACTCACCTGAAACTACCAGCTTAGGATGGCCCTATTAGCCCCTTAGGAATATTTCCTAAATTGTTCCAGAAGTAGCAAAAAATTAAATTCTCCTCACTAATGGGTAGGGTGCTTTTTTGTAGGACGTTCAATTTATCTCGAATGACTTTCCCCTGTTCCCTCCCAGAGGGCCCTGTAACACCTCTGCTTTGCATCTGTAGCATCTGACTTCAATTCCTTGACCCAATGGGCACCCCCTTCAGTCTAGTCTTGTTTGCCAATCCAACGATCCAGCGTGATGTAGTGGTTAAGAGCAGGTAGATTCTACTATGGAAAACCGGGTTTGATTCCCCACTCCTCCACCTGAGTGGCAGAAGCTTATCTGGCGAACCAGATGTGTTTCTGCACTCCTACATTCCTGCTGGGTGACCTTGGGCTAGTCACAGTTCTCGTAGAACTCTGAGCCCCACGTACCTCACAAGGTGTCTGTTGTGGGGAGAGGAAGGGAAAGGAGCTTGTAAGCCACCTTGAATCTCCTTACAGGAGAGAAAGGTGGGATATAAATCCAAACTCTTCTTTTTTTCCTAACTCCCTCGCAATCTGCGTAACAGCTTCACACAGCAAACAGAAAGGAAATTTCAACCCGGTCCATCTTTCGAGCTTCTCTTTCACACCCTTCCATAACCTCAGCGGGCAACAAACAGCTGAGACGCACGCCCTCCACGACCTCCACTCGTGCACGCTCAAACCCGCCCCTGGATCACCTCCACACGGGCTCCCTCACAGCCTCTCCCTGGGCAGGGTGGCGGTAGGGACCTGTGAGCCCCACCCGTGGAAAGAGGGCCACCATCACGAAGGCGACAAAGGCCAGGAAATAACGGGGGGGGGGGCACGCGCTCTTTTAGGGCAGCCGCTGCGACCCGCAAGGCGAGCAGGCCTCTTACCAGGGACGCGCTGGAGACGTCAACACCGTCAGCCCGCAGTCGCCATTAGTTCCCAAGCCACGCCCCCTTCCGTCACTTCCGGGCCCAGAGGCTTTTTCCTCGCAAGTGACGACCGATGGGGTGTGCGCGCGACGGACGAGTGACGCTCGAGCCCAGTGACGTTCGGGTCTCCAGTCGTTGCTCATCTTTCTTTGCCTCCTCTTCTACCATCGTCGGTACATTGCATTAAAGGAGAAGTTGCTGCTTTCCAGATGCATTGCTTGTCCTTTGCTTTAAAAGTAAAGAAGTAAACCTTTTAATAGGATTCATAAGTACACAGTATCATAATCTTTGGGTGCTCGCTTACCTGGTGAAGCATTGGTGGTAAGAATTAAAATGAGGAAGAGGGGTTCAATGAAAGCTCTGCAATGAAAGCTCGCTGGGTGACCTTGGTTTAACCACCCTGTCTCTACCTAGCCCACCTCACAGGGCTGTTGTTAAAATTAAATGGGGGTTGTGTTTTTGGTCCCCCTTGGATATCAAAGTGCAGTGTGCGTGTCTGAATGTGTGTCTTACGTTGTTGACATTAGCTTGATTTATTTCATCAGGATGTTCTAGTAAAAAAGGTGGGGCTGGAGCAATGTATGTTCTTTCAAGCGTCTCGAGGAAGAATGGGATAAAAATCCTAGCATTGGGCTATAAGACTTCCCTCCATCTTCTTTTCCTATTTCAATATTAGCCTCACATCATGTATGTAATGTAGTTTAAAATCACACCCCAAACAATTTCTGGGAAGTGGCTTGGCTGGGACCTTTGTACTTTCGTCTTCAGCAAGTGTAACAGGAAGTAAATCCTGTTGCCTTAATCTGGAATTTTAGCTTCTTCACAAATTACTGGTTATGAGTGTACTGTGTCTCATTTGAAATTACTACATTAGAACATTGGGTACATGTAGAGAGTTGCAACTAATAATTTCCTTTCTCATGCAGAGTTTTCTATCTCCAGATGGTAGCTGGAGATCTCCTGGGATTACAGGCATAGACATTTAAAGGACTGTAATTCTCAACTATTAACTATCAACTATAGTGATATGTGAGTTCCAAGGGTGTGTGGATTAAACCCTGGACAAAGATATGGGGGAGACCCAGGTTCAAATCCTTTTGCAGCTGTAAAGCATGCTGGAGAAATGCCTGTGAGATATTTACCACATCACACATTGTGAAATCTGTGTATACACAATACGTGCACAAAATTCACTTTTGTCACAATATCCATCAGTTTAGTCAATCACAGAAATACTCATGATAACAAGTTACACACAGATCATATTTGGAAAACAATTTGCAATTACAAAGATTCTACTAAAATGGTAAAACAAAAATGAAAGCCTTCTCTTTCAGCTCTATACTGGGGGCAATGAAGTTTGTCCTTGGGACAGACTTGTGTGCTTTCCCTATTGTGTGCTTTCCCTGTTTTTGCTGGGAATGCAGCAAAGAAGCAACAGGATTTCCTCATGGCAGTTTTTCCCATAGTTTGCCTGCCCGTACCTTAGCTGCAGCCAACCCACCCCAGCAATCAGGGGTTTCCCCAGGTTTTTAAAAATTGACAATTAAAAATTATGTCATAATTATTCTGACTCCCCAGATTCAATTTATTTATTTTTTAAAGGGTAGGTCTGTGGTCCCTTTTGCTGCATAATTATGCCTTTCTCCTTACATCTCAGCAATGAAAAGGCCTAGAGATGAGTAGGAGAACTGGCTGCATCAGCAGTGGGTTAAGACTCATCACTTCTGAATGATGCTTCTGAACAAGAAGCTGGCAATTCTGATTGTGATGGAAGCCATTGTACTCTTGGGTGAGATACAGTTCCTGTTTTAATTCCAGATATACAAATATAAATAAAAGTTAATAAATGTTGTCATAGTTCAGCTGTGGCAACCCTTTCATAACACAGTTGGATTGGATCCTTCAGATCTTTGCTGCTAACAGCACAGTTTTCCAAGCGTAGCACTGGCAGAAAACCCTACAGCAAAGGAGGCCCTTTGTTCCAGTTACTTGTTACACTGGCATCAAAGATAAACCACAATTCAAGATCTCTAACCTGAGTGCCCAGGAAATTATTTGTAGGCTTCTATACTTTGAAAAGCTGCCTAGTGGGGCAGATTGCTCATTCACACCACTGGAAAAGTCCTGGAAGGCCACCTTACATCAGAGCCTCCCTGACACTGAGCAAGGAGTATTTCACTCAGGACTGCCCTATGTGAGACTTTCCTTGCTCGGGGTCGGGGTAACCCCAACATGATGTGGGTAGGTCCTATGAGAGGGTGGCCCTTGCAACATGTCAGGTGGGTAGGAGCCAGTGGCCCTTGATAAGTATGAGCTGCCACCACCACAAGCCAGGGGTGCTCACCCTGCATGAGGTGGCCAGTCTGCTCTTTCACCTCCCTTCTCCCCTCCATTGGGGGTTGGGTGGGCCAGAATCCATTTTGCCAGTCAATCTGCCCTTGATGCCTGATAGGGTGATGTATCTCACTGTGGATCCAAATTATGTGATCTTTAATACTATTGTTGGATCACAGAGCATTCCACTGTAACCTCTGTGTGCATAAATTATTACAGACAAAATTATTTCACCCATTCCCAGTTCTGTTTTGAAAACTGTTTACAAACTCAGCAAAACATTATTTCTGCAATTTATTTTTAAGAATTCAGAAAAAAGTTCACACAGGGTTGCAATTAATTTTTCAGTGTTTTTAAACATGTTGATTCCATCATGTAACTATGTTGATTCCAGCCCCCATCATGTACTGAATTTGTCTGTGCTGTTTTCATGATCCCCAGCACAGCCTTTTTGGTGGTCAAAGAAGAGCCCTCCTTTTTCACCAGTGGAAAACTTAGTTGTGTCCAAACAATGTGCTTCTAACCATCTTTCATTTCACTATAGCTAGCTATATTAGACAGTACAATTGGCTATATCTGTGTCCTGTGAAAAATACATAGAATTATGTATTGCTAAAGACAAAACTTTATATGCTGAAAATTTTAAAAATATGGTTGATCCTCTGCGATGGTACCAAGACATGCTAAAACAGATAAGCTTAGTTAAACAGATCCTACTTCACTAATCCTTCAGAAAAACCTGAAGTTTCTGTGAAACAGCATCGTCGTTTCCGCACGGCCACGCTCGGGGGGTGCGTCGGCGTATATGACGCTGACACACACCCCTCGGGACTGTTCGCACAAACAGATCCGGTAGGGGCGAGGAATGACGAGCATAAACTCTTGTGCGAAGGCTGCGCCATAAAGCCCATTGAACATATAAGTCCCTCCGACCTTCGGCGTTGCCCAGTGAGCTGGGGGCGTGCCTCCTGCTCTGCGCGTAACAGCTCACCAGAGTCGCCCAGGGCAAGGGGCATGTCCCCTAATGGCCTGGAGCAACAGCGGAAGAAGGTCAGGAGGGACCGATAAAGGCGTTCGGGGAAGTGGAATGGCGCCTTCCAGCCGCTGCCATTTGGAAGCCGCTGTTTCCGAGAACAACGGAAACAACTGTTTTTCGGAAACAACGGCTTCGCGCCACTAGAGGGTTGCGAGGCCGTGTGAACCCCTCCCCAGGGACGCTGTTTTTAGCATCCCTGGGACGCTGTATTCCGCCCGTGCGGAAACAGCCTCGGAATTTATTTCAGTCAATACCAAACAGGAGCATTTTCTCATACTGTGCTAGGTACATTGTAAATAACTTCTTATTTTAAACTGTATGTGCCAGAAAATTGCAGGACTCTGCACTAGTTCTCCATTATGCATTACAATCTTGCTATACTTCATTTGATGATGTTTTACTCTTCAGTGCTAAAACTAATCCTGGTGCTTAGGTATCTCTAAGCCAACCCTTTGGAATATATTAGAAATAACTTATTACTTCGAATTGCCTTCTCTATCAGAAGCCCTGTGTGTATTTTGGATTTCTTTGCCAACCCTTAATTGGAATTGACGAACTAGAACTATTCAAAGGTTGCCAGGGTATTTAAATCAGTAAAGAGTGAGACTGAGGAAACAGGTTACTTTCCCCTAAGACTACAGGTGAGAGCAGACACATTAATTGTGTGTGTATGAGGGAGTGAAGAGAGGGAAAAAAGAACCTTCTTCTAAGGTGTGAAACTTGGCAGCCTTGCACTGTACAATGGGCATAAGAAAGTGCATTCTCTGTCAGTGACCACATCTCAGTGGCAGTTATTTCACAGTTGGGTGACTGTATTGTTAAAGCAACGTAATGGTTTTTAATAAATGTAAATAGTGAGTTAAGTGCTTGAACTCACTATGAGTTTGCCTCTCTGGAGCGTAATGAATGTGTGTACGTTGGAGAGCCACGTCTGAGCGAGTGTTTCATTTCTTATTTATAGTGCACACATTTTTAAAAAACCTATGGCACACCTTCTCACACACAAAGCAATCTATACCTCCAAAAATCCCATGAGGCATTCACCTGAGAGATAAATGGCAAAAGTCACAGCTCTAGCCAATTGCTGTGCGTGGGGAACCACTGACAGTTTTCACAATTTAATGCTGGCCAAGTGAGATATAACACAGTCTTCAGAGAAAGCAGTGTTCATGGGTCTGTGTAACCAGTTCTTCAACAACCCAAGTACTACCCTTTATATATCTAGTGCATTTCTTCGCAGCTGAGAGTTTCTGCCTCTTAAAACAGACTCTCCAGCAATCTACCTCTTCCCTGTCTCTAAGCTCCAGTCTTCCCATGCAAGGAAGTTGTGTTGAAGTCATATTGGCTAGAAGCTGTTCTCTGAGAGCCCTCATCTGAATGCCCAAACTCATCAGATCTCAGAAGCTATATAGGTCAGCACCGGTTAGTATTTGGATGGAAGACCACCAAAGACATCTATGGTTGCTACGCAGACAATATCAAATCACCTCTGAATGTCACTTGCTTTAAACTGTATGGGGTTGCCCAAAAAATGGTTGCAACTTGACAACAATACTTTCCACTACCACCATTCTGAAAGAGTTGCCATTTCTGACCATTGTCCTTATGTTGGGATCACTTTCAGAACATACATTCCTTCCTTTCATGTGTTATTAGCTCAATTGTTCTTCTCTATCTGCATTTTCAACAAACATAACACAGTACCCAGCTTAGGTTTGTGTTCCCACAATGTAATATGTGTAACACAGTCATAAATGATTTGTGGGTTTTCCTCAGTTCTTGGGTGTGCAATTGCCTGATTAGGATCAGATGTCTTTGAAGAACAGGCCCCTGCATCCTTTCCCCAGCCTGAAACAGTCCTAAGGGCTACTGGGCCTACCAGAGAAACTCTTGTATATCACAGTTAATGTGAGGATTTCTCAACACAGTGCTCTTCACCCCAGAACTATTTAGGTTAGGCCCGACAGTGGTGGCGAACCTTTGGCACTCCAGATGTTATGGACTACAATTCCCATCAGCCCCTGCCAGCATGGCCAATTGGTCGCACTGACAGGGGCTGATGGGAATTGTAGTTCATGAACATCTGGAGTGCCATAGGTTCGCCACCACTGGTAGCACCACGGGGTTAGGGTCTCTGATCCTAAGACGCCTCATGTGTGTGGGGGGGGGGGGGAAGGAAAATGTACAATTTAAGTGTGATAGTGTTACTTTTGATTCTAGACCCAAGTTATGAAGTGTGTTATGTGCATGCCCCCTGCTCCAACACTTTTAGTTTACAGGTTCCGCAAATGCCATCTGTTAAAAAAGAAAGTCTGCAAAGAGTAAACTGTATTTCTGATCTTGCTCCCCCAGTCCTAAACATTTCCCTGACCTCTCTGATTGCAAAAGTGACCAAGCAGTTCTGCATTCTTGACATAATCTTGCATGTGATACTGTATTTTTTGGGGGGGTGGGGTGGGGATAAATATCAGCTCTTCTAGATTTGGGCAACTAAAAACTTTACAACTTTACAGTATTAAAATCAAAAAGTGAATAGAATCCAGAAAAGTCACTTTCTGAAATCACTTCAGTCACTAAGGTATTCAGTGGTTTTATTCAAAAGCATCCTTGATAAAATAATTGTGTGTTGGCAAGTTGTCCTTGTGCAGTATTTTAGGATGGACATATGGAAAATCATCTGCGGGCTTGATCACATGTTCATTTGTTAAATTGGAATCCTTACGCTTCCTACAATGAGGTCAAGGGAGTCATATAGTCATCCCATTTTCTTCACACAGCAAGTAAGTTTGGCTGAACAACTGTGATTTATCAGGCACAACTCAGGGAGTTTTGCAGCACCACCTGAAGAAGAGTCACATCCTTCTAAGTCAATTGAAGTCTGCATTGTTACAGCTGAGCAAAGCTTTTATCTGTGAATTCAGTGTTCTAACCAAATTTTAAAACTGGATTTCCCTCCCCATCAACAAAAATGTATCAATTTTAATCCATTCTTTTTGTCTTTATATAATATTTTTACTTTTAATTCCATAAATTGAGAAGACTTAAGAAACTGAGTTTGGCTGAACCGTCTGAATTACTAGGTTTATGAAAACTGTTTGAATTATTCGACTTATGAAAAAATTAATTTCGGCTTATGCACTGAAGTATTGTGTATGGAATCTTACTATATAACTGAGCAGCACGTTCCCAATGACAAACCAGAAAAAGCTGGGAAGTGTAGTCCTCAACCATTTGGGAGGGCCCAGATTCCAGCTCCTCTGGAGGGGGCAAGGACTACACTTCCCAGCAGCCCTTGCTGAAGGAAGCCATACTCCCTTCCCCCCCAGTGTGCTTCTCTAGTAGCAACCTTTAAAAGAGAGAAAAGTGGAGGAGGAAGCCATGCTCCTTCTCCTCCCCCCATGGTGTGCTTCTCCCTAGCAGGACTAGGTTTCTGTGTGTGGCAGGTGTCAGTTATGGGGTATCAGGAAATATGAGGTCAATGGCCATGAAACGGCTTGAACATGCTAAATTACAATGGGAGCATTTATATTCTGCCGTTATCTCCAACAATACCAAAAAATTCTGGGCCATGGTAAATAATTTGGACCATAAAAAGTCTCCTATGTCCAGCTGTATCTCCCCAGATGTTTGGTACCAACATTTTTGCCAACTCTTTCAAGAAGAGAGGCAGTGTAAAATAAGCCCCATTCCAGCCAACATTTGTTCCCCGGAATGGCCCCCAGTGTCCCCTTATGAAGTGGCGGAACTAATTGGAGGATTAAAATGGGGGAAAGCCCCCGGGCCAGATATCACTCCCGAGGTCCTGAAATCGCATGTCGATTGGTGGGCCCCTCTCTTAGCCACTGTGTTCACACAAATTAACAACTCTGGTATAATTCCCAAATCCTGGTTATCGGCGATAGTGGTACCCATCTACAAAAAGGGAGCTACCTCTGACCCCTCCAACTTTTGCCCTATCAGTCTCCTATCTGTTATTGGGAAGATCTATGCGACGCTCCTTTTACAGAAACTCCAGAAATGGGCTCAACAAATACGAACCATCGGGTTTGAACAAATTGGTTTTACCAAAGGGAAATCCCCGCTCGATCATGCGATAGTTCTAGCCCACCTAGCAGCCAAATATGCAAGCAGGCCACACTGCAAACTCTATGCTGCCTTCATTGATTTGAAGGCAGCTTTTGACACAGTTCCCAGAGAACTTCTCTGGGCCAAGCTTGCTGCTCTTGGAATTGAGGATAGACTTCTCTTCCTCATAAGGCAAATCTATTCAGGCACCAGCTGTCATATTAAGTGCTCTCAGGAAGGCCTTCTTACTGACCCCATAGAGGCTAACAAAGATGCGTGTTGGCCCCCACTCTTTTTAATCTTTATTTGAGTGACCTTCTCTCACTTCTGACAGGTCCCAACTTCCACGCTCCCAAGCTCTCCTCACATTTTTTATCAACCCTGCTTTACGCGGATGACTCTGTTCTGCTATCACATTCCAGGGTGGGTCTAAGGCAGCTCATGAAACCATTTTCTGAGTACTGC
This sequence comes from Sphaerodactylus townsendi, assembly GCF_021028975.2. Classification (NCBI taxonomy): domain Eukaryota; kingdom Metazoa; phylum Chordata; class Lepidosauria; order Squamata; family Sphaerodactylidae; genus Sphaerodactylus; species Sphaerodactylus townsendi. The sequence continues at coordinate 39,903,425 of NC_059435.1, forward strand.
AACACCAACAAATTAACAATTAACTATCAGAAAACCAAAATCATGGTTTTTGCTAGATCCCACAAAAAAATATTTCTGGAAACTAAACAATGTTCTTCTTGAGCAAGTTTATTGTTTTAAATACCTTGGCATCACCTTTTCACACAATCTTTCCTGGTCCTTGCACCAAAAGGCAGCGCTCACTCTGTCCTCCCCTAGTATCTCTGGAATCCTTCGATTCTTTTATAGCAGAGGGCACTCATTTGTTCCGGCTGCATTAAAGATCTTCAATGCAAAGGTTCAATCCCAACTACTCTATGGCAGGGGTCCCCAAACTACGGCCCGGGGGCCAAATGTGGCCCCCTGAAGGCATTTATCCGGCCCGCCAGGCATGGCGACGATGGCTCCATTCACGTGCAGTGGGGGCTCGAGGGAGAGGAGGAATCGGCCCGTACGGCCATTGATGTGGGGCGCAGGTCTGGCGGCGAGGCGGGGCGGCTGAGGCCTCCCCACATTCCAGTTCAGGTGATGCTTCCTTCCCCCTCCCCTTCTCACAGCGCATGCTCCAGCCCGCCAACAGAACCCACGCGCCTGCAGCGGCCTGGCTTTCCTCTGCCTCACGGCTGCCTCAGATCCATTTGCTGCTCGCCCCCCCTCCACAACACGCTAAACCACTTGACGAGTGACCCACTCACCATGAGCCGCCTGGCCCTCCCGCAGCCTGCACACGCCAGCTCTTCCTGGGAAGACACGAAGCCCTCCGGCTCTCCCAGGATGCCTCCTCGCCCTGCTTTGAATTAGGGAAGCGAGAGGGATAAATTTGCACCCTGCCTTTTCCTTCTCTCTTTCGGAGGCGAGTTTGACTCAGCCCTCCCACTGTATTCTCCTTGCCAGGTATCAGGGGGCAGGAGGCGAGCGATGGAGGTGGGGGGATCCAGCTGGGCGAGACACGGTCCTGGTCCAGGAGGGCTGCTGCGGCAGAGGGCATGGGGCAGGCGGGACTCGGGGCACACTCGCTGGGGAAGTTTGGACCTGATCCTGGGTTGGATGGAATGCTTCATTGGGAAAGTTCTGCTTTTTTTTTTTACAGGGGAAGGTATTCCACAGCCTCCCCAACAATATTTGGAGCCCACCCTGTACTTGACATACTTTGGTCACTGTTCTAAAAATAGACCATGACAGAAAGGCTGAAAGGTGAAATCAAACATTTTGCAATCATTTGTGCATAGGAATTTGTTCATAGTTTTTTTTAGTCCGGCCCTCCGACAGTCTGAGGGACAGTGAACTGGCCCCCTGTTTAAAAAGTTTGGGGACCCCTGCTCTATGGGGTCTCCATCTGGATCCAAGCAGTGAACCAAGCTCTGAATGTCCCCCAATCCAAGTTTTTCCACCAAGTAATGGGAGTTCCCAACTGTGTCTGTTATGCAGTCCTGTGTCTAGAACTGGGGCAAAACATCCTGGAACATAAAGCTTGGCTTAGAGCCTTGAGATTTTGGCTCCGCCTTCACTACCTGCCATCCGAACGCTCCCTTGTCTCATTGACACTACAGGACATGCAGGCTAACCCCTGGTTTTCTCTAATCGAGAGAAAGATCATTTCCATTGGCCTGCCTATTTAATCACTCTACCTAATGTCCTATTCTGAAGCGTACAATAGGCTCAGAGATCGGCTTTTAGATCTAGAATTTGCAAATTTACATCTAGCAGCCAAATGAACCTGCTCTCCAACACAACTTTTAATTTCATTTGAGCAGAGACGTATGGCCTACTACATACTTTAACGAACCCACGTGCAAGGAGAGCCCTTACCATTGCGCAATTTAATGTTATGCCCTCTGCCCTATTAAAGGGTAGGTTCAGCAATTTAGAAAAATCTGCAAGGCTATGCAGTTGCAAACTTAACGTGGTTGAAACCCTGACTCACCAACTCTTGCACTGCACCAGATTTGATAACATCAGATGTAAATATACCAACTTACATTTTTTTTCTTCCAATCTGGGCTGCCTGAACTGACTAGGTTATCTCTATTGTTAAACAACTTGGCCCCTGGTCTTTGTGAAGAGATCGCTAATTTCATTGCGGAGATAGTTGAGAGTTCTCAGTAGAACGTACTTGTTGTGCTCCCCGTGGGCCTTTTTATCTATCATGTATTTATGCATTTGCTCCTGATTTATGTATTTGTTTCTGACTATGCCAACAAAGGCTTATGTATATGTATATATATATAAATCTGAGGTCAGGGTGGACAGAAGGTACAAGCATGTGACTGCTTATCTATTAACAAATGGCTGACAAAACCCCAAAAACCCACCACAACCGGCTGACAAAACCTTTATAAGAAAGGCATTAGTAACTCTAATGTAGCATACCAACCTCTGTGCTAGTTTGTCACAAGCCATTGTAATTCATGTCAATGCTGAAACAGACTACCATGGAAATTTAAAATGAAATTTGACCAGTAATATCTGTATTTATTACCTAGTATTTCAGTACAAAATCCTCAGAACAGACCCGGTCGAAGTTTTAAATTGCATAAATATAAAAACCTAACATTTCGTTCCAGAGTTTGTATTGAAAGGGTTTTGGAAATCATGTTTGTGAAAATCCTATTAAAGAAGCATCACTGCGGCCCTTTGAAAGCTGAGAGAAATATTGAGAATTGTTATGGAAATGTCAGTTGAAGTGGGCTGCAATCTGAAACACACTTTTGTGGGGAAAAGCCCTATTGGAGAACAGGGGACTTACTTTCAACGGGTCGCAGTAGATCTGCAGAGGCTTGCTTCTGAAGTCTCCTAAACTGAATACAACCAGATGATCCAGCTAATACCCCGCCCCCCCCGATGCTGACAGCAGAAACACGAAACCAGGTCAGTCGATCTCATGCACATTTACTTGCAAATATTCCACCGAATCGAGCGTTCACAGGATTTCAGATTAAACGGAAAGCCTCTGTGATACTTTAGTCTCACGTGCCTTATCTGAAGACTTTTGGAAAGAGACTTTGCAAAAAGCAAAACAAAACAGATCCCAGGCTGCAAGGAAAGATGCGATGAGGAAAGCTGGTGCTTTACAGCATCTCCTCTACTATAGTAACAGCTGCAGACACCGCCCAGGGGAAGCCCCTGGCTGCATGCAAAGTTTTCGCCTGGGCAGCTGGGACCGCCTATCATTGGGTCTGGGGGTGTAGGACGGCGGGTCACCGATAGGAGAACGTCCTCTCTGATTGGTGCCTGGGTCCCAGTGCCGTCTGTGGTTGGCTGCTTTGGCCGCCACTCCCCTTTCACGCCTTCTTCCGTGCTCCGAGGGGAGCGAAACGCAGAGAGCCAAGGAGGTGGTGTTTCCGCGGAGGTCGCGGCGTTGGAGGCGGGGAAGTAGCATGGCAGCGCCGCTAATGCTCAGAGCCTCCGCTAGTTTGCTGCATAAGCAAAGGAGGGTGTTTGCAGGCGGCATTGCAATGGGTAAGGCTCTCGAGCGCGTGTCCCTGTGCTGGGTGGCTCGAACTGGCTTTCAAGATATTTGCACGACCATGAAGAGGCCAGGCCTTTTTTTAAAAGCAGGGGCGACAGTATTGCTGCTGGTTTCCCTCCTCTGTTTGCACCCCAGGAGCTTTTTGTTCATCAGAGTTGGGGCAAATAGGACAGATTTATGAACGCTCGGAAATGGTGGCATATGGTAGCGTTGGAGGAGAAAGTTGGTCGGTGCAAAAACCTGCAGTTTTGTTTTAGTTGATACTTTGGTGTTTTGGGGGGTGGGAGCATGTTGCTTTCATGCTTGGCAGTTTTGTGAATCCTCACCTGGAGTACGCACTGGCATGCTACAAGGTGTTATGGATCAATAGGCTTGTAAGAAGGAAAGGATTATGACCTGTGCTTGGTGCCCTTTACAAGTTTTGTACATGCTGTTAAAACCCACACACGTTGTAAAATTATATTGGGCTAATATCAGAATTTATGTCAGCTTAAGCAAAGCCTAGTGTAATAAATATTTTCACATGTTTACTTAAAATAACACATGTAGTGTTAAAGTAGGCCACAAAAGTTTATGTGACGCTGGTGACCTAAAACATCAAGTTAACAGGACCCACAATCTATACTCATATTTACTTTCCCCAGCACACTGATGGGGTTTTTTTGCCGAAAACTTGGCTTTGCTGTTTTATTTGTGGCTGTGATCCTGAACATTTTTATACACGTATTAAACTTTATAGGTGTGATTGGCCTGTTAACCATTGGCATATCTGTGTATTTAGGGTTAAGCATGGTTTAATGGATTTTAAGATCAGAAATTAATTATAATTGCTCATCTTTGAGGAACAGCAGCAATTGTCTGCACTGTGTTATGAGAGACACCGAATCTTAACCTAAAATTACCATTCTAGAAGAAAATGCCTACAGACCTCTCATGTGACCATTAATGATTCTTGGTATGTACATTTGCACATTACATTTTACATTACATAAACACCACTGTGATAATAAAAGATAATGTACTTTTTCACCCAGAAAAACTGTCTGGGTGTATGACCCAGTATAGAAATACCCGCTATAGAAACACATACTCTTAACATTCAACACTAGGTTATTAATATTCAAACCCAAGTACCTTGGACAAAATATATATTACTAGATTTTTAAAGGGGACACTGGGCTCCTATTTTATAATCCATTCCCTTTATATCATATAAGATTTGGCTACATACTAGTGAATTTCAGTAGAGGAAACCTATTTCCCTCAATAGAGCATGTACAGAATCATTGAGAATGTAAGCTCATGTGCCCCAATTCAAATGTCACTTTAGGCAAAGAACTTGACAATAAGGGAATAAGGTTTACTATGCAGGCTTGTTGTAAGGGTTATTAAGAGAATACACAAGCAACATTGTATATAAATTCTAAGTATTGTTTTCCCAGTTGCCAGTATTTTTACTAATGTTTTCATCTCACCCTCTTTTTTATCTTGACAACTAGCCGGGCCCGGCCATGTGTTGCTGTGGCTATTGTCCTTCTCATCACAGTCCGCAACCCACCCAGATGTCCATGCAGGTCCAATGATCCACAGCATAGCCTTTTGGGGTGGTCAAATGGAATCCTCCTTTCCCTTTTCAATTCACATTGTTATATGGTAGTGTCTTGTTTTTTTAGTATAATGTAACCCTTCCATTCCACAACGGAACTGTCCAGAGTGCAAATCCCGCTGTCCATGAGGCTGGTTGACACGCACAGTCCTGGCTTGGGTAAGGCAGAATTGGGGCAAGGAGGCTATCCCAGTCAGGCAGCAGAGGCAGGGTGGTGAGGCGCTCAGATTGAGGCCAGCTCTCTGGGTTCTTAAAGGGCCATGTGCAAAAGAAGCGGAGCCAGTAGTGTTGGTTCACCCCCACCCCGTGGATTTTCTTAGAAGAAAAAGGCAAACTCCAGCTCGCTTTTAGTAAAAGAGTGCTGTGGTGAATATGGGTGAGGAAGTGGGTAAGTGGTGGGTAGATGTGAGGGAGGGCAGAGTGAGGTGTGTGAGGATGAGCTGGATGTGTATTGTGTGGAAGCAGTGGGTGAGGCACAGAGAGTGAAAGTAACCTGCGTGTGGGGGGAACCCCACCTGACGTCTCACACGGCAAAGTGTGTATGTGTTTGACTTCCACTCGTATTACCTAACAGTATTACCTATTTACTGTTTTCACTGCTCATCTCTGCCCATCTGCACAAACATTCTAAGCCCTCATACCAAGCCCTCAGGCCACAGACAGGCTGCACGAACATTCTAAGGGTGACAGTTAAACAGAGGCAGCTTCATGGCCTGGTGCGCCAGGAAAAAGACGTTTTACCTGGCTCAGGTATGGACTTTCAGAGATTTGAAGGTCCGATTACCTGCCCAGAACAGGGAGGAACATCATGTGAAAATTTGGGGGCAATCCATCCAGCCGTTTTGGCGTTAGGGCATGACTAACAAAGTCACTGTTAGCTTTTTATATATATAGATGAACTGGGAATTTTTCTTGCGCTAATCCCTGGGGAAAGCACAACTTTCTCAACCCATTGTGACATCCACTTGGGAATTCTTAGTAACTGTTATCCTAAATTCAGAACTTTTGGTTGAGCAGTGCTGTCACTATTTGTCTTTATAACTTCTAAGAACGTGTTATAAATGTGCTGTGAAGTCTTTTCATTCAGTTATGGCAAAAACATAGTCTACATTTGCCTATTTAAGGCAGTACTAAGTGCTAGTAGTCTACATGCAAGAAAATGTACAGTCTTTTGGAGATTGTTTAGCACCGTGGTGGCGAACCTATGGCACTCCAGATGTTCATGGACTACAATTCCCATCAGCCCCTGCCAGCATGGCCAATTGGTCGCACTGGCAGGGGTTGATGGGAATTGTAGTTCATGAACATCTGGAGTGCCATAGGTTCGCCACCACTGGTAGCACTTAAGGAATTCTCCCTTGTTTGCATCTTTTCCAAAACTTTAATCAAGATGAAATAATTTTTGATTTCCTTGCAGCTTCAGACAGTGGGAGAAATGGAAATAGTTCTTCTTTAGTTTAGTTGAAGAAGATTTTGTTCCTTCTAAACATTTTTATCTATCCTTCTTCCAAGGGCTCAGTGTGGCATACATGGCTCTCCCTTCCTCCATTTTATCCTAACAATAGCCCTGTGAGGTGAAAAAGAGAATGGCTTTCCCAAGGCCAGCCTAAGTATGTTAGTCCTGTGCTAACAGTGAAATCCTAAGCATAATTACTCTCACTAAGCTCAGTGGTTTTAGAGAGTGGTGACTCTGTTTAGGATTGTGTTGTAGATGAGACATTCCTCTGTCTTTCTCTATAAACTTCTTGAATATAAAATAATATGTAAAACAATTCAATTATGTTTAGATTTTTTTCTTTTTGGTGCAAAAGTAAATGAGAACAAATTTTTTCTTGCCTTGTCTATTTATTTGTAACCCATCTTTCTCTCTGAAACTCAAGTCAGATTACAAAATGTAATCAGACAATGCAAGACAAACAGTGAACAATATGGCAACACACAGAGCTGAACAGATACTGTCCTTTTAGACCAGGGGATGGCAACCTTTACCACCCAAAGAGCCATTTGGACCCGTTTTCCACAGCCCCAAAGATCTACCGAGCCAGAGAGGTGGCTCCGCATGGAGCCGCCTCCAGTTCGGCCCTTCCGCTCACCTTTCCTTCCAGCGCTGCTGTGGAGGGCTGGAGGGACACACCTACGCTACCCTCCGACCTCCAGGCCACATGGAGCCGCAGTATAAGGCTGAAAGAGCTGCATGCGGCTCCGAAGCCGTGGGTTTCAGACCCCTGTTTTAGACAGTGCTGGCAGTGGTGGGATCCAAAAATTTTAGTAACAGGTTCCCATGATGGTGGGATTCAAACTGTGGTGTAGCGCCAATGGGGCTGGGCGGGGCACGACGGGGGCATGGCCGGGCATTCCAGGGGCAGGGCATTCCTGGGCAGGGCTGTGGCAAGGACGCAGCCGCTGTGCCGGTCCTTGGACGGGAAACGAATGCACGCAGGCGCAAGCTGCCACGCCCGCCGGTGCACCTCCTGCTATACTGCTTCAAGTTCTGCGCGCTACTGCTGAGAGGAGGGGCGTAACTAAGGCAAAAATCATGTGGCAAAATCATGTGGCAAAATCACCCATTAGTAACTCCCTCTTGGCACACACAAATAATTAGTAACCTACTCTCGGAAACCTGTGAGAACCTGCTGGATCCCACCCCTGAGTGCTGGCCACCTGTTGACTGAAAAACTGTTCATATCTTTCTGTGCACCTTGTTGGTGCATGCACATATTTGTGGTGTGGGCCCCAATCATTTATAAGACTGATTTCCTGGAACTGGTAGAGATGGGGAGATGGAGGGATTGATTATTTCTCAGATATTTCTCCAGGAAATAGCATGAGGTAGCTTGTGGAGCATTTAAAGTTAATATGAAATCCATCAACACTTTAATAACCAAACCCATCAACACTTTATATCCAAATGGCCAAATGTTAAATCATTAAACATTCTGTAAGTAGAAGAAAAAATGACCACAGTTACATATAGCAGCAATGAATTAGAACAAAAGAGCATAAGATAATCAAGACAAAATCAATAAAGCAGAACTATCAGAAGAAAACTACTGTGGATAAAATATAGAGTAGTGGTAACAGATTGTAAAGTGGCCAGGAAAAGATCAACCAAAACCTAGGAAAATTTATCTGGCACCTAAAAAGCAGCAAGGTAAATGCCAGGCAAACTTTGTGGGGATTGGCATTTCATAGATGGGTGCCACTACTGAGAAAGCTCTCTCTGGTTGTCACCCACTCATCATGCCATGTATGCACAACAGCATTTCAAGATGAACATCTTAGCTGGCAAACAGAGTGGTATGGAAAAAGGCTGTCCATCTGTTACCCCATTTGTAAGTATATTATGGCTTTAAAGGTAAGAAACAACAATCTGATCCTGTCCAAAAGCAAATAGGTAACCAGCTTTCAAATGTACTACTCAGACCTTTTCATGAATCTTCAAATGCATCCCTATGCAGAACTTGGGAGAAATCCAGAACCCAGCAAACACAAAACAGCAAAGCAGGTGGGATTAAGGGGAAAGCATTCAGAAGGCATAAGGAGATTGGGCAGTTACCTGAACTCAGTCATTGATCTGTCTATGCATCGTTTCCAATTGAGGGACTTGACTGCAGTGCCTCAAGAGTGGCTATTTTCAGTCCATTCTGTTATGAGATCATGATTAAGGACTGAATCTAAAATCCTCTTGGGTACTGAGCCTCTCCAGTTTTGTAGAATTACTACAAAAACCAGAAGGGTTTTTGTTTGTATCATTCCAAAATAGACCATTCAGTGTTGTTACTATAAACGTTAAAATAAAAATAAGCAATGATATCAAACCAATATTAAATGACCATCCAGTATCCTGTTTTGTATTGTTTTGGAGGGAGGGTTTTTGTCGGTTTTCGCTGTTGCATAAAAATGGGCATAGAAGTGAGATCTGTACAGTTTTCCTACCATATGGCATATGGAATCTATTATCTAATAATGTTACACCCTGGGGAAAAACTGGACATTTCACAACTCCTTGCCCCCAAATGCATTTTTTTGAGCAGAAAATTTTGAGGGCAAACCCTGCAAAAAAAACCACTTTATGTAAAATGCTTCTTATAGTTCCTCAGTGAGCTTTCCTGGCTGAGTGGGGAGGATCAACCTTGGCACTCCCAAATCCTAATCCTACTCTATACCATGCTTGCTTTCCAAAACTTTTGTCCAAGTATATCATTCAGTCCTATAAGCTGTTCAGCTAATTTTAGTTGCTTTATCCAAATGGAAAAATGCCAGTTGCATACAGGTGAATCCATGAAGAAAATACTTTGCATTCTTTCTCGACATAATTGTAGTAGTAGAAGAAAGTGGCTTGGACCAGTATCTAGAAAACCTGGTTTCAGATTCCCACTCTGCCATGAAGGATTAGTGTGAGGGTAAAAATGGGACAGGGAAAATTGGGTATGCTACCCTGAACTCCTTGTATTTTTGAGCTGGTATTATGATACAGTTATCTAAAGGAGTGTTAGATGTTTGGGGTGGCACAATTTGAGAGCTTGCCCTAGACGTCATTTTCTGTAGATACCCCCTTTGGATGCAAAGATGGGGAGCAACAAAAATGTTACCTGAGACTAAGAAGAACGTACAACTTTAGCCTTCCGATATACACAGAGTAAGAAAATTTCAGTGTAAACTTAGAACAGTTCCTTGGGTGGGATAATGGGAGAAGACTGAGAGAGGCAGTAACTGAATTTTAATCTTTACTAAAGTATAAAAATAGCAGAAAAACAAGGCAAGGTAGGCAGATTAAAAGGCAATGCATTGTATTGAATTTGGGAAGTATGTTTAAGCTATGATGAAGTAATGGGCTCAGAATGGCTTACAACAAAAAAGAAACAGTTAAAATTTGCAATCCATGCAGCTGAAAATGGCGCTACAAAAACCAATCCCTAACTAAGTTTGGGGAATGAATTAAATGAAGGAAAGGAAAAGGCAGAGGGAAAAGGGAAGAAGGAGAAAAGAAGACGGAAGAGGGAGGCCAGCTATGTTGGAATGCTGTTGCTGCCTTCAACTGTAGGCCTGGTGGAACAGCTCTATCGTACAGGACTTTTGGAACTGTGATGAGTCTTTCAGGGCTGAGGCCTCATTCGACATAGTGTTTTGCCAGAGCCAGTGCCGAGAAGGTGCTGGCCCTGTTTGAGAAATGCTGGATGTTTGGGGGGGGGGGGGGGGGGGGGCAAAGACCACCAACAAATTGTTAACTTTAGAGCAAAGCGCTATCTTGGGGGTGTATTTGGAGAGGCAGTCTTGAAAGTACAAAGGTCCCAGACTAATCAGTGTTTTGAAGATTAACACCAGAGCCCTGAACCTGGTCCAGTGCTCCACTGCTAATAAATGCAGGTACTGGAGCATTGGATGAATGTGTCTTCCATCACAATGTCACCATAAGGACGCAACATCTTCATTTTGGACAACAGTCAAGTTGTTGTGTCTGTTATGTCAGTCTGTGTTTTGAATAACTGCAATTAATGAATTCTCTTAAGTGTTCAAGTTAAGACTGTTTACCAGCAGACCCAGTACAAGGTGTTGGTTTGTTGATCATGGAACCAACTATATTGTTAAGTGGATAATGATTAAGTCCATCTTGTGGTGACTCAGAAACTTATAATCATATAGTCTCTAATAAATTAAGTGCTTCTGAGCCAAGGAGGATGCTTTGCATACAGTGTCTGATGGCTTCCAGATGATTAATAAATGCCATTTTTCGTTCTATAAACTCTGAATTTTTACAGTTGGTAAATTATAAAATTGATCTTTAATCATATGCCCAGGATGATTGTATTGCTGTTCGTAAAGTGCTTCGTAATACTAACAGTGAAACAAAAAGCATATGGTTGTTTCAGGCCCTAATTTAGGGCTATATTTATAAGAGGAAAATATTGTTTATTGCCTTGTTTCAAATTGAGTGTTGCCTAATATCCATTCATTAGTGCATTAATGCAGTGTCACTGATGTCTGAATCAGGGATCCCCAGTGGCACCCATGGGCTCCATAGTGTTTCCCAACATTTTTCCTAGTGCTCACCAAGCTTTTTTTTATAAAGTAGGCAGTGCCGAGTGGAGCTTTCACTCAGCAGTGCTTCTGATTGGCCAATAGAGTTTGATTGATGGGGCTGTCTGCAGCAGTTCCCAGCCCAGCTGAAAGGTTTTTGTTGTGTGCTAAAGGTAATCTGTATACATGCAAGAAAATAGTTTTAAATAAAGTGTTTGTTTTAAAAGGCATCTGGATAAGCAGAGCTTCTGCCTGAAATGTTGAAGTGTTATTATTAGAATAACGCATAACCTCTTGTGGTTTGCTCCGCCTCTTGCAACAGCCATTTTGTAGCTGCACCTACCACCCTGTGTCAGATATCCAAATGTGCCCACAAGCTCAAAAAAAAAAGTGGAGACTCCTGATCTAAATTACGACTACAGGATACGCTCTTGAGAGAGCTGAGTATCACTGGCATTTCAGTGGAGCTTAAGTACAGTTATCTCTGAATTACATTCCTAGTGCAAGTCCATCTTGATAGTATCATGTTGTAGTTTTCATGCATAGTTGACAGCTTTTCTTGTCATTCAAGCATCTGTCATCGTTCTAATTTACATGAATGTTACACTAATGCCAGAGAATAGCCTTTAGACTTCTGGGTGGAGGGATTAAATAACTGTGGTGTTTAAGTTTCCATTACACCTTTTAAAACTGAATCCTTAGGCCATAAAAGCAAAATTGCAATATGATAGTTGTTTGCATTCATTTTAGCTTCTGGTAGACAGCTGTCTGTATACTAAGTTATTGCTGATGCTAACTGACTGAATTAGTAGACTGGAAAAGGAAAGAGGATAACTACGTATGGAATCCGAAAAACAATGATTGACAATGCAAGACTCAATCTTCTTGCTTTGTAACTTAACAGTGAACAATTAAGAGAAATGTACAGCAGAATCTCTTTTGTAATTGAAGGTTATTTGTTTGTGTTTTTTTAAAGAAACGAAACCATAAAGAATTTGCATAATGTTTTGTGACCAGGCTTTGGCAGAATAATACCTAATAGAATTTACCGTAATTGTTAATTCTATAAAATTGCTTTTTTAATGGAAAACATTTATTTTACTGTGAAACAGCTGCTTTTTGTGTAACTTGCAACATTTTTTTTCGTGTGTGTGTAACTTGCAACATTCTACCATGAAGTTAATCGTTTCATGATGTGTAAACTTGAATGTTCTAGTTAGTGCGGAGCTAATGATGCATTTTGGGCAAGAAATTAAAAACTGTATTGTGCATTGCACTTGATGACAGTTTCAATTAAAGGTGAGATAAGGGCTGCTTAGCTTAGGAAAGGGGAGCAGCTTTCTAGTGTTTCATAAGGTGAGTATTTATTTCTGCTGTAGGTATTCTGTCCCTTGCCGATAGATGCTCACGTGGATGGGTCAGAAGCTCTTTGGATTCTGTGCAGTTGTTGCTGGATTTCAGTAGTCTTAAACATCTCCTACATTACTAGTGTGTATTTTACACAAGCTTAAAAACTTGCAAGGAATTGTGATAGGATTTCAAACAAGAAAAAATATAACTTAATGGTTGCAATTTGGAATTCTATCCATCCTCCCCTCCCCCCCCAGATTCTTTAAGCTTTCAAGCTCATTTATTTCAAGCTCTTATTTTCCTGCACGCCAGGGGACTCCTCGGTATGTTAAGACCCATACTGTCTGTGGGCTGTACTATCAACATAGGGGACACCTAGTTTACTTTTGGGTGTAGTGATGGTAACATTGACAGAGAAAACCTGTACTGTTATTTGTTTCATGCCTGTTTTGTAAGAGAACAGCAGACTTGCAGTAAAGTCCTAATCAAAGTTATACCCTTTTAAGACCAGTCTAACTCAGTGGGCTTGGAAGGGTACAACTCAGCATAGGGCAGTACTGTTGAGCTAGAGTCCCAAACTTACAAAATAGGGATTAATTCTCTTTGAACACAGTGGAGCTTAATTCCTATTAAGCATTCATAGGATAATCCTGAACACTGGAATTGGTATTTAATGCTTTTAAAACACATCTGTATATGTTTAACTTTATAGATTCCTTCCTTGCATTTTTTGGAGTGAAGATCATATATTGCAATTTTAGGTTTGGCATGATTATAAACTGTGTTTAGGAGAACTTAAAAGATAAAAAGATTGGCAGAGGTGGAACTAAATTTGAGATGGAATGAAATTTTCAGGCTGTAGATTAACTACATTTCTTAAAGCTGATCGGTAAAAATAAAATGTTCTTATTTCCATATTTTAATATGATTTTTTAAACAAATATTCTTAGATTGAAACTTTTGTATTGCAATTAGTGTCTTCTAGGGCAATGGCTTCCAAGACCCCCGTTGGATTCATTGGTTTGGGCAACATGGGAAATCCAATGGCAAAAAACCTTATCAAACATGGCTATCCTGTGATTGCATATGATGTTTTTCCAGAAGCTTGTAAAGAATTTCAAGATGTGGGGGCACAGGTATAGTAAGCATTTTCTTTTCAAATATTGTTAACAGGTGATTCAGACAGATTAGGTTGACATGTTCTGCTGTACATTCATTGACTGTGACATAAGAATTGCTCATTGCATGTACAAAGAACCATCAAGTGTGCAATATGCACAGATTGTACTTGTGTTCTCTGTTAACTTGTGGACAGGGCTTTAGACTTTCCTTCTGCCTCTCTGGTGTTACATCTCTGTAAAACCTGTTGTGACTAACATTCATAGCAGAAGTGCCATGCCACAAGATTTCTCTCCTTTGTTATGTTTTTGTAGTTCTTTTTTGTTTCCCTGAAAATCACAAACACTAAACTTGAAAATGATGCTTTTTTCTAGTAAGAAACTGATGACTGTCTCTTTTTTGTTTTCTTTGAAAGGTGACTGATTCCCCAGCAGATGTGGCAGAAAGAGCTGACAGGATTATTACAATGCTTCCATCTAATCCTAATGCAATAGAAGTTTACACAGGCAACAGTGGAATTTTGAAGTAAGAGCTTCTTCTATTAACTACCTTTTAACCTTTTAATACCAAAGTACAGATGGTTTAGTTTAGTTTTAATTACATTTTGTCTGAAATGTCACTTGCGTTCATTTTCTTAGTCTAATAAATTAGTCTAATAAATTGGAATTACTTGCTTCAGCTCAGCGAGTGCAAAGAGTAACAGATGAGCAAATGACAACAAAGTGAATCCAACAAGACATGTAGCAATGTTTGTCTGGGGCCACGTGATGTGTGTTTGTGCATGAAGCACTGTTTGTGTAAGAATGCAGCCTTCTGCTGTTCTGGCAATTCTGGAGAGAACCACATTATTTTTTTTAATGTTAGTTTTATTCCACTTACTGTGCAATCCAGGATGGGGGTGAAAGGACTCTGGAGAGAGTGTGACCCTGCACTGGAATTAATACCACTTGCGTCAGTGCAAGTGGCATTAATGTCAGCATAGAAGCACTTATGCCAGTGCTGGGGAACTACGTGGCAGCACATTGCCTGGGCGCCAGTGCTGCCATGACACCAAGGCTACTCTGGCACAGAAGCCCATGCCAGCATCAGAGGGGAGGGTCCTGGGGACCGAGCCAGCTTGTGTTGGCTTCCTGAGTCCTTCAGTTTGGGAATGCCCCCTTTTTCTGGTGTAGATTTGCGGCACCTAAAAGGAAGGTACAGCTCATGGAGTTCCTAGCTGTTCTGCCCCTGAGGATTGCACTGTTACACAAATAGTATTGATTCAAAGCTGACTAAGGTGAAATAGAAACATAAATGTCATTATAAGTAATAAAACTAAATAAAAACCCATAGAAAGATCATTTATCACTGAGCACTGAATGGTCACCAAATGCTATCATTGAGTAGTGAATATGCTTATACTTGGTCCTTGAAGATCAGTATTGTCTTCCGAGGCTGACTTCAGGCTCTCAGGCAGAGGTTTTTTACATCGTGTACCACCTGATCCTCTTAGCTGGAGATGCCAGAGATTGAACCTGGGACCTTCTGCACGGAAAGCAGAAGCTCTTCCACTGAGACGTGGCCCCTCCCACAGTGTTGGCTTTCTTGCCAGATGGTTGCAGACAAGAATGTTGGTGTTTTTTGTCAGCATTTGCCGTAGCTGCAACATCTCATTGGTTTTTTTTCCGTCCAGGAAAGTGAAGAAAGGATCTTTGTTAATAGACTCCAGTACTATTGATCCTTCTGTTTCAAAAGACTTAGCTAAAGAAGCTGAAAAAATGGGAGCTGTTTTTATGGATGCTCCTGTTTCTGGTGGTAAGTCCTTTCTTGACTATATTTGTTCTTTCATCTGTTTCCATTAATGATTTGTAGAAGGTTTCTTTCTTTTTGGGGGGGATGGGTGGTCTGATGTACATTTTAAGCAGAGATGTGCCCAGTGGTTGTGTTCTAATGGTTTAACTACCAATTTACCCCCCATCACATGCTCCCCCACTGCCCACTTACCTGGCTGCTGCACCCCCCCCCCCTTTTTGATGTTGGGCCAGGGGGAGGCGAGGGAAGGCAGCGGCTGCGGCTTGGCCTGCGTGCCACCTGGCCAGCTGCCTGGCCACCAAAGGGGCAGGGCTTCTTTCACCAGCCAGCCACTAGAGGTGACTGGCCTTGAAGCGTGCTGTGTGCCTGGGGGCCGGCTGCGCAGGCCGGGGGGGGGCTTTCTCCAACATTGCCCGGAAGACCTGGACCAGCGGCGTGGCCTTCAGGGGAAGCCTGTTCACGCCCAGCTGCTGCAGGGCTCTGAAAGCCCCCTTGCTCCCCCTCCCCTGGGAGAGGGAAGGACAGGGCTTTTAGCGCTGAGGCGCTGAATCCCACCACTGGATGTGCCCCTGGAATAGTAGAAGTCAGGTTTGCATATTAGGATTCATGTTTACTGTGCAGAGATGGATTGGATCCCTCAGAGCATTTTCATGAATAGGTGAAAGGAATTTCGGCCAGTTTATCTGTTATGCTGTTTCTTGGGGGTCCTCAGTCTCTCGGCAGCAGCATTTCAGGAGACCTCCTTTCGTCTCTGCCTTCTGGCCCTCTCCCCAGTATGATGTGGAAAGGGCTTCTGCATCTTCCGGCTAGATCTAAGCAAGCTGGTTCTGCAGAGAAGAGGCAGTGTCTTTGCCTGTCTTCCTCCTGCAATTTCAAATTTTCAATTTCAACCTTTAATGGCATATAAATTATCAGTATGTTTCCATTTAAAAAAGGAAGAAAACATTTAAAACATTTAAACTTTTAAAACATTTAAATACGGGTATTTAAAATGCTTTCCAGGAATTTAGCCACTGCCAGAGTGATCGATGGATTACAGTCACTTAGCAAGAAGCGAGTGGTCTGGAACTTGGAGTACTCAAGTCCTGGAAGCAGCAGAGGGTGAATTAAAATCGTGCGCAGGTTACTGTGAAGACAGCAGTCCAGAAGGATATGAGTTATGGTTTCTATAGTTCCACATCCACAACGGCATAGTCTTTGATGTTTAGGGATCTGGAGGTATCTCCCTGAAGTTTCCGCTGATGGGAAAGTATTAAGGCGTGCTAGCATAAATGCACGACGTTGGTTAGTGGATAGCAGAGATGAGAGATATTTGGCTCCAGTTCTGTAGTTTGGTTGTATTCCGAGGGAGCGAGGAGAGCATACAGCCGCCTTTGTTGGATAGAGACGATGATGTTCCAGATCCCTCAGTCTTTCGCGGATCTGGTTGAAAATGTGCAATTCACTCTCAGTCCCTACATTGTCCAAATCAAATCCTATGGTTCTTACTTTATTCTCGATGACTTTAAACCAATAGAATTGAAAGTTGTCTTTAAAAAGGTTTAAGTTTATGTCACCTGCAAGTGATCTAAAATGTATTTTGAGCCAGTACTTTATGGTGGCAATCCAAGCTTCTGTTTCCACATAAGAGAAGCCCACTTCGAGGCATAAAGTTGGATAGGTGACACTATTTGGGACTCCCAAGATCCTTCTCAGGAAATATGCTTGGATTTGTTCAACATCTCGTTGGAAGTCGCTTATCCAAATTGGAATGCCGTAAAGGATTTTAGGCAACAACTTTGCTTGAAAAAATTTTTAATGCGGCTTTTACTGATTGGTTTCCTTTTCCTCAGTAGTAAAATTGGATTATACCAGACATGGTACGTCTGGTTGATGAGATCAAGCAGGATCTATGAAGGGACCATTTTAGATTGTATTGAAAAGTGATCCCTAAGTATTTAAAAGATTGTACCTGCTTAATCTCAGTATTGTTGGTTTTCCAAGGAAGAGGACGCCAGTTTTTGGAAAATACAATTATTTTTGACTTCTCACTGTTTAATTTTAGTTTGTTGAGATCACAGTATTCAAGAAAAGCTCTTAGATATCTTTTGAGTCCAATGGATGTTTGGGATAAAATAACAGCGTCGTCAGCGTAGAGAAGGAGTGGGATGGAACGTTCTCCAATTTTAGCAGGGTGGCCATTTACTTTACTAAGGTGGTTTTGAAGATCGTTTATATAGATGTTAAAAAGATGGGGTGCCAATACGCATCCCTGTCTGACCCCTCTGGTGGTTGGAATTTTTTCGGATAATGTACCAGTTTGGTCTAATTTAACTTGACAAGTGGTATTGCTATATAGTTTACGGATAAGCATAAGTAGTCTTGGCTCCATTTGGAGATGAGTTAATTTTGACCATAGGATACTTCTAGAAATTGTGTCAAATGCACTACTCAGATCTAAAAAGGCTGCATATAATTTCCCTTGACCCCTGGATTGATATTTGTTTGCCAAAGTGTAGAGGGTTAGGCAATGATCCGTGGTAGATTTTCCAGATTTAAATCCAGCTTGTTCAGGACCTGTGATGTTATTTTCAGACATCCATGTTTTTAACTTACTTTCGAGGTATTTGGTATAAACCTTCCCAATTATGGACAGGAAGCTGATTGGTCGAAAGTTTCCAGGATCGTTGGTAGGTCCTTTTTTGTGGATTGGTATTATAATTGATGATAACCACGTCTCCGGAATTGAACCATAGTGGTCGATGTAAGCTGAAAAAATGGGAGCTGTTTTTATGGATGCTCCTGTTTCTGGTGGTAAGTCCTTTCTTGACTATATTTGTTCTTTCATCTGTTTCCATTAATGATTTGTAGAAGGCTCCTTCTCTTTTGGGGGGGTTGGGTGGCCAGATCTGCACTTTAAGCAGAGATGTGCCCTGTGGTTGTGTTCTAATGGTTTAACTACCAATCTACCTCCCATCACGTGCTCCCCACTGCCCACTTACCTGGCTGCCACCCCCCCCCCTTTTTTGATGTTGGGCCAGGGGAGGCGGCAGCGGCTGCGGCTTGGCCTGCGTGCCACCTGGCCAGCTGCCTGGCCACCAAAGGGGCAGGGCTTCTTTCACCAGCCAGCCACTAGAGGTGACTGGCCTTGAAGCGTGCTGTGTGCCTGGGGGCCGGCTGCGCAGGCCGGGGGGGGGGGGCTTTCTCCAACATTGCCCGGAAGACCTGGACCAGCGGCGTGGCCTTCAGGGGAAGCCTGTTCACGCCCAGCTGCTGCAGGGCTCTGAAAGCCCCCTTGCTCCCCCTCCCCTGGGAGAGGGAAGGACAGGGCTTTTAGCGCTGAGGCGCTGAATCCCACCACTGGATGTGCCCCTGGAATAGTAGAAGTCAGGTTTGCATATTAGGATTCATGTTTACTGTGCAGAGATGGGTTGGATCCCTCAGAGCATTTTCATGAATAGGTGAAAGGAATTTCGGCCAGTTCATCTGTTATGCTGTTTCTTGGGGGTCCTCAGTCTCTCGGCAGCAACATTTCAGGAGACCTCCTTTCATCTCTGCCTTCTGGCCCTCTCCCCAGTATGACGTGGAAAGGGCTTCTGCATCTTCCGGCTAGATCTAAGCAAGCTGGTTCTGCAGAGAAGAGGCAGTGTCTTTGCCTGTCTTCCTCCTGCAACCACACAGAGCCTGCGGAGCACTTAGGTGACCAGTAGAATTATGTTTTCTAAATCCCTACTACGTATTGGCCAGTTACATTGCTTAGTCCTATGCAGATTTACTTAAAAGCAAGTGCCATCAAACAAAAAGTAGGATTTACTTTTTAGTAACCATGGTATTGGATGATGCTGTTAGTGTCATTTTGGTCAGGGGGGTGGGGGTGGCTTAGAATTTGGTAGTTTCTCAAACCATTTCGCTCTCTCCCGGGTGGTAAAAACAAAAGGAAACAGTGGAAGGAACACATAAGAAGTAGGGATAATTCATCATTAATAAGGACTCATGTCAGAGTTTTTTTTTAAAAAAAAAGCTTCTCCATGATGATTATGTAAAGATTGCAGAGATGTAGGTGGAATGAGGAATCCAATAGGTAGAACATTAACCTAAAAAAAACCCCAGGGGTGGGTTTTTAGATTGTTGGATGCTATCTATAATATCTTGTATGCTGCATTTTTAACTGGGTTTAGTTATTTTAATGTATAGAGCCGTTTTATATTTATATTTATTTTTTCTGATCGTGCTCTTTTTGTTTGTTATGTTGTTTCTGCTATTCATCGCCCAGAGCCCTTCGGGGGTGGGCGGTATATAAATTCAATTAATAATAAATAAATAAAAAAGAAAACTCCTTGGAAGTAGAAATTTATTTATTGAATTACGGAACGTGTGATGACCATACAGTAATCATGTGGCTTTTTTGGTCCATTGTCATTTTGAAAATGGCTCTGCATGAGCTGCAAAGTAAGTACTACTGGTATACAGTAATGGCTGCCAAGCTGACCACTGAAAACTGGAGTCTTAAAATTCCATATTTCTCTGCTTATTTGGTGATTAAACTCACACTGTAACTCTTTGCTTGGTGGGGGTGACCTTGGATCATAACATTTTCCTCTGAAAAAGTAAAAGAGCTTACTTCCTTCATTATGATGGGACTGAAGTTGCTTCTCTATTGTGTGTTGCTTTGATCTGTGGAGATTTTTTAAATAATTAGGCATAAGAGAACATGATCACCAGCCTCCATACCAGAGACACACTAGGATATACTGTTTATATTACAGTAAATAGTCCAATTTAACTGGTGTCTTTTACTTTGGAGTATGTTCAGTTTTATAGGCAATCTCAGTGTCAGACACTCTTAACAAATTAAGTTGCAGTCCTAGTTGGAAGGTAGTGAAGTCTGGCTTCATTCCAGCTAGGATTACAGTAACAAGAGTTGTACTGTTGAACAGCCAAGGAATATGGAGGAAGCTTCGAGATCAGGCTAATTATGGAGTGCGACTGTTGTAGAAACAAATGTGATATGAGAAACCGTGCTGGGTACTGACCCAGAAACTATTCACTTACACGCAGGTTGTGTGCCCTGGGTTGGATGTTAACGGGAAGTGGAATGTTTCCCATTTCCTTCCCAGTCTTTCCAGTGATCCACCCTAAATCCACTTTGCTATGATGTTTTGTGAAAGACTTCCGGAAAGCCAGAGTGAGCTATATAGATAGGAAGTTGTAGTCCTGAATATGCCCTTTCCAGTGCCCCAGTCTCCTGTGAGAGCCATTTCATTGTTTGCCACCTTGAGGGAATATAGTGTTTTTTAATCATGTTGTTGTTATGTTCTAACCGTGTGTGTTTATCAGGTTCTCTGAAATCCAAGCTTTGACTTCAAAAATTCTGCCCCTCTAAATATGAAGAAATAGGAACATGTATCTTTCCTCCCCACCCATAAAAGGGGCTAGACTTTTAAAAAAATGAAAACTAGGAATTCAGAAAGCATGAGAGATGTGTTGTTGCATAATATATCAAGTGGTGATTTTTTAAAAGCCGACTGATGGTGGGGCAAGAGAAATGGCTGCCGTGAGAGACTGAAAATTCAGGGAGACCCGCCATGTGGGGCTGCTACATTGTACCGACAGCCATAGTGGCAACAAGAAAATCAGAGCAGCTCGCCCATGTAGAAAACACCAGGGTATGATACTGCCAGCGAAGCAAACGTGCTGCACAGATCGAAGGCTCAAAATTAGAACTGTGACTAACCCTTCAACAAGATAGGATAGCAACCTATATCGTGCTTTAAATAGAACCGTACAAAGAAAACCAGATTCTTTATCTTGAGTTTTCCCAGAGCACCTCACTGTGAAAATGTAAATGAATAGATAAGTCTGTCATCACTGTCCCTGAAATTTCAAGGGCTAGCAGCTCTGGTGAAAATACCTGAAAACAGCTGAAAAGGCCAAAAGATCCATGTATGTACACTGCTTGCCACTGTTTGTGAGTTTTCATTTTCCGTTACCCGCTCTATCTGCTTCTGAATAAGCATTGGGCCTCAGCCCTGAAGTGTAATTTGCTGTCCTCTGTATTGCCTGGTCAGAGTTGCCCTTTCTGTTGCATCTTGCCTATATATGCCTGAGGGAAACTGGAATATGTTAAGTCATTTATTGATGCTGTAGTGACAAGTGTAAACTGAGAATGAAGAAAGTGACTCCTGTATGCTCTTGGTAGTCATAAGAGTCTCTTTGTACACACTGTGTCACTAGTGTGGTATTTGCAGCAGTTGCTAGTGTCAAACTGAAGTGTCCTTTATAGACTGCAGAGTGTGTGCGTCTGTGTGCATTTTTTTTCCCTTAACGGAGAAAATAACATAAGTTGAATGGAACCATTTTTGCTAATTTGTATAAATGATTCCTAGAAGATTGAAACAGTAGGCACTGGAGCTTGTTAAAAACTTTATTTTACAAGCTCTGAAGAATTTAGAATATGGCTTGGCTACTAGCTTTTTTTTTCTTAATTCAAACCCTCTTAATAGGCTTCATTTCAGAGCCAGCATCAAATCTGTGTTGTGCTTGTCTTTAAAATACAAACATGCACTCTTGCTCTTTCTATTTACTGAATCAGAACCCTACTGTTTCCACAAGCGCTGTGTCTAATTTATGATGTGACCACAAAAACTAAAATTATTTATATGTTGGCACAAAACTGCACCACTGTACTTAAGAGTCTGTTGGCATTTCCATTATAAATTCTCCCTTGCAGTAGTTTATAACTTGGCATTTTTACTTTCCTTCAGGCTGAAACATGTTGTTTCTGTCAGAGCTCAAATTCCTTTTGCAAAATTTCATTTAAATAAGTTGGACCGTTTATTTATGTGTGAGGCCTAGTAAGCAAAGTAGAGTTTGGGCATGGCATTTAATTTGGATTTCTTACATTTGGCCAACCTATGGTGAAGTAAAATAGTTGGAGATTTTAAGAGACTTTCCAAGCTTTCTTTTCACTTTGTTAAAAGTCACAAGCATATAATCCTTTTGGTAAGTTTTTTTTTGAGGCATATTTTTGTTTTTTCTTGAGAAAAAATGGATCCTGGTACATCTATCATCTTTCCAGTATTTTGAGAAGCACAAACTACAAACTGACTTTCAGGCACAGTTCAGAGTGTTGATTCTTATGTTTATAGCCTTGTACAACCTGAGACCAGATATCTGAAGGAATCCCTGCTCCCATATTAACTCTGGTTTCTGTGTCCCCTGACTTTGGCAGTGAGGCAGGTGTCTCCATGAGATGGGACATTCTTCTCTGAGGTAACACCTTACCTATGAAGTTCACCACCACCATCCATTTGGCTGCCACTCTGTTGAACTTCCAGGTCCATGTGAAATGTTTTATTTACCCAAGTTTTTAGTAGCACCTAAAATATTTATTTCCTGAGCTTGATAACCCAGGCTGGCCTGATCTCAAAGCTAAGCAGGGTCATCATGGTTAGTACTTGGATGGCAGGCCACCAAGGAAGTCCAGGGACATAGAAGTAAGCAATGGCTCGCCACCTCTAAACATCTCTTGTCTCGAAAATCCTTTGGAGTTCCTGTAAGTTAGCTACAACTTGACAGTAGGTATGTGCATTCAGCAAAGCTCCTGGGGAAAAATATCAGCAATTTAAAAGAAACCAAAAAGCAGATTCTGAATCATTCCAAAAAAATTTCAGCATGATTCAGTTTTGGCCCTGGCACCATTTTTTTTAAAAAAGAATTCCCCTCCCCTTTTCATCACCCTCCTTCTCACTTTCTTTCTAGCCAGCAGAGATCCACTGCTGCATTCTCCAGGTTCCACATAGAACTCAGGCGGTGGGAGCAAGGGGGTACAGAGCTGCAAGCTAGGGTTGGTCCAACCAAGCCCAGTTTGCAGCTCTGCACACAACTCTACTGTGGCCTCCAGGTTCCAGTGAGTCATGGGGATTGCAGCGAATTGAGAGCTCTGTGCACCCTTTTCTGCTCTGGCCTTTGGATTCTAGTGGGACTTGGAATCAGCGGTGGGTCCACATCATGTTGCTTTGGCCTTTGGGTTCAAGCAGGACTTGGAGACGACAGGGATGCAGAGATGCAAGTCCAGCTTGGCCCGCCAAGCCCACCTTGCAGCTCTCTGCACAGCTCTTCTGCTGCAGCCTCTAGGTTCCATATGGGACTCTCCTACTGCTGATAAACTTCAGGTAAGTGAGAGGAGGGGTAAATGGGGGTGGGGTAGAGATGTGGGGTAAAATTCAGATTCAGATTCTGATCTGATTTTTTTTTAGAACTCTTGCTGATTCATAAGATGGGGGTTCAAAAATATCTGGGATTCCCTAAAATTTTCAGGTCCATTTGACTGAATTTTACTTTTTTTTTGGGTGGGGGGAACCTTCCTATTTGACAGCAGTTTATACCACCAAAATACTTTTCAGCAATACTTATTTTTAGCAAAAACGTCCTAGCTTATTTGATGAGGTAGTTTATAGTTGTGTTAGTTCGGTATTAGTATCTTTTGCTGAATAAATATATAGCAGCTACACTCAAGTATTAATATGTATAATTAATACTTGAGTGTAGCTGTTCCAGGATTTAAAGGGTGGTTCGGACCATATTGTACTCCTTGCACGGTTCTGTTGCTTGGGACTGCAGCCAATTAAATAGTGTTTAATTGTAAGCTATGATTCTGATTTTCAGAAACAAAACACTGTGTTTGGAGCTTCTTTTGTAAGCCTTAAAAAGACAGATGGGATGTAACTTCTTAATTAAAGAAACTAAATATGATAAAGTTGTTTTGAAGCAACTTATGTATTGCTTATTTTCAAGCTTTAGTGTATTACCTGAACCAGTTGAGATTTTCATTAACTGCATGACTTCAGGCATCTTTGTAAAAACACGAATGATGGCAGGACTCCTAGAATTATTAACGTTGGCAGTACTGAAATCTCTAAAATCCAAGTAAGGTATGCAAGAATGGAAAACTGTAAACTGACATCCATTTCTGCTTGGTTGCAAGCTTCAAATGGCCCAAATAATGAGATTGGCAGTTGTCAGGGTGTGCTATATAATGACTTGTTCTGGCATAAATTAATAGAAATGCTATGGTTTTATTGCATAAATTTGTTGAAATTTTGTAAAATGCTTTGGTTGAAATAATAACTCTCACTAGGTAGGTATCTGATCTTAATCAAGTCAGCTAATCTCTTCAAGTATTGGTTGCTTTCAAGTGTCTTCCGTGACTTCCCAACATGCTAATGGATTCATATTTTGTTTCCTCTTTTGGCTAGAACTCAAACTACTGTTTCCAGTGAAACCTCATTTGAGGAAACCAATGGAATACTTACTGTTTTATGGTGTTCTTATGAGTAACTTCCACACCCACTGGTAACAGTGACAGGAAATGTTTCTTAACCTCCATTCTAGCCTTCAATATCCAGTAATAAAAACCCCTAAAATCTGAATATTGTTATACGAAGAATATTTATTAGAGCCAGACTTCATGTGATGCTTGATTTCAAACTTCCAACACAGTGTTAAGTCTTAAAATAGATGTGAGGTATGAGTGAGTTCTCACAGTTCTAGGTAAGGGGGAGTAAGAAGACAAATACCTGTGTACCCACAAGGCATTCATTAAGGCTAGTACAATCTCCTCTGATCTCAGAAACAAAGCAGGATTGGCCCTGGTCAGTATTTGGATGGGAGACCATTAAGGAATACCAGGATCACTACACAAAAACAGGCAATAGCAAACCATCTGTTCTAACAGACTTTAATGTTGTTCCCAATATTCAGAAATTCCAGATTTTCTAAATTCTAAATCCAAAGGATCAAAATCCAGATCCAGATTTTGGTGCTAATACACATCCCTACTTCACAGTATTGTGTTTTCCCAATTGTTGAACCCTGTGATTTTTTAAAGATCCCAACTTGCATAGCTAAATATTAGGCATTTTAAGTAAATGCAATATCTCATTCTCATGACCCTCCTGGCCATGGAACAAATAGGTTTTATCTAAGGATGAAGTTAGATAACAGTGTTTTTTGACACAGGATTCATAGCTGTGTTAGGCTTTCAACATGTGAAATGACCTGGTCATCTCTGATTTCAAATGTTCATGATCAGAGCCTATAATGGAGGTCTCATGCAATTACTTGATCATGCAACCAAAGAAAAGTAATTGAAGGAAGAAAGTGACTCAGAACACAGAGATCATGAGGCTGTTAATTTCCATGGGAATGGTAGCCAAGTAATTGGTTAGAGAGATTTTAATCCCCCTTCCAAAAAAAAATAGATTTAGATATACTCTTCTGTTTTTATGTTCAACTGAGTTCCTTCATGCAAGGGCAATATAAAAGTGTACTAAAACAGCTGGAACCAGCATAAATATAGCAGTCGGATAGCCCAGCCAAGCCCAATCTTGTCAGGGCTCGGAAACTAACCAGGGTCAGCTATGGCTAGTTAGTATCTTGGATGGGAGACTACCAAGAAAGACAAGGAAGGCTATGGCAAACCATCTCTTTTAATCTCTTGCCTAGAAAACCCAATAGTCCCAGGGCTGCCATGAGTCAACTGCAGTTTGATGGCACACAATTATAATTGTATTAATGAAAGCTGCCAATAAAGGACTAGGCTACAATGCAGCTTAATGATGTACTGGCTTTCCACAAGTAAGCTATTTTTGACAGGGGGATGAATTGCTTCATTTTTGTTCCCTATTTGCATTTTGAAGCAGTACATTCCCAGAAAAGCTGTTTATGCGACATGATTTTTCTGAGCATGTAGATTGTGGCTTGAATCTGCCCATTTGGTATCCTGAAACTGGAAAACTGTTGGTACTTCAGTAGCAAGCATCAATGAACTGATTAAATTTCTTAAAACATGAAATACAAGGTGAATATCAATTTACATTTCAAAACAAAAGTAAAATCTAGAATGGGCAACTTTGAACCTATTTATATTGGAAATAGCAATTGTGTGGGAGCTACAGAACATGAAATTAAACATTATATCAATGATATCAACCTAATTCCTAAAAATGACTTAGCTGTAGAAAGTCTTAGCTATAATTCTCCAGAAGGGTGTTAAACTCAGTAACATCCCTAGTAATCCTGAACTAATAGAAATAAAATTGGGGAAACTAACACTAGTATCCTTGGAATTAAACAGATGATGGGAGACTTCGCAGTAGTTTATGCCAAATGGCAGCCATAACTGCATAGAAAAGTAGTATATAGCTTTCACGTGTACAATAAATTCAGTGTTGCCACTGGCTTTTAGCCAAACAAAACTTCAAAATGTAGCTACGGAGAAAAATGTCAAGAACTAACTGGCATTGCATGGTAGAATCATATTTTGGGTTAAGCCCAGAGTAAGTTGGCAGTTAAAACGAATTCTTCCTTCCCACTGTGGAACCCCCTCATGTTGTTATTTGGGATTCCCTATTCTTTAGGAGCAGTACTTTATGGAGTTGATCAGGCTGCAGTGAGCGGGGAGTTCTATTCCACTGATGGAAAGTTTTGTCTAGATGATCAGATGCTGACTCTCAGATGTTCAGGAATCATTCCCCTATCAGCCCCTACCAGCATGGCCAATTGGCCATGCTGACAGAGGCTGATGGGAATTGTAGTTCCTGAACATCTGGAGAGCCGCAGGTTCCCTACCCCTGGTCTAGATCTACCCTTAAACTCAATTTGCCCTGAGGAATTCTGGGAGTTGAGACAATGTGAGGTTATATATTGATCCCTTGCTCTTTGTGTGAGTATAAAATGTCATGATTCTTTCTTAAAATGTGACGTCTGATGAGGTGATTGTGTACAGTCCATGCTGATTATTTGTAATAATTAGATGGTAAACTGTGCATCAGAAACCACCCCAAGCTTACAATGTATTACACCATCTCCTACATGTGTGTAAGCTAACTTCCACTATTTTATCTAATATAAAAATGTATGCATTATTATCTTAAGCTCTCAACAGAAAGCATGAAATAATGTAGCCCTTTGGGATTAAAAAAAAACACACTTGCTTCACTTTAAGTTTAAGATCATTGATTGTCTGCCAAATAGTTGGTTTAGCAATGGCAGGAAAAATTGCAGTTAAATCAACATTCATATTTCCACAGGAAGACCTGCTATATAAATCAAAATTCTTTTAAAAGCAATAAAATCACACTGTAAAACCAAACATCGCCTCTCATCTTGCAAAATTTTCCAGATTATTGGAATACTTCTTTTGCTGCAGGTATTTTAAAAGGTGACAGTTGACCAACACTGTGTGTTATGCTGGCGATCAGAAGAAAAGTGGTTGGGGGAAAAATGACATAAATGTGTTACAATAATTAACCGTCAACCATGGACTTTTAAAACACAAGGATATCCCAAGCCGCATTCATTCACTGAGGTCAGAAGATGATGAGAGCTCTTGGCTAGCTATGTTCAGAACCTCTCTTCTGCAAAAGCCTAAACTGGGACCAGTCTGATAAGAAGACTTGCTGAAGGTGGTTTTCAATTCACTTTCTGCTGTTAGCAGTTTTAATGGCATATGATTTCTTCTTTTTTTTTTGTTCCATTTGGTTGTTTTTTCATTATGGAACTTGCATCCTTTGTTTCCACCAAATAAAGGTAGGGGAAATTTTCGCTAGTTCCCTTGCTGCATAATATTTGCTTAGAAATCTGTGTGGTAATTCCAGGTTTATTGCTGGTTGAAAGTTGTATAGTTGATCTTGCAGTTTTAAACAGCTCCTGTTTAAAACTGCTCCTGTTTGACTCCTTGTCCCATATGAACTTTGTAGAAATGTATTATAAAATTAATTGTGTTACTAGATACCAAATGTCAGTAGTGACCAAAGTAAAGATGGAAACTTTTGAAGTAAGTGCTGGGAACTGAAAGTTAATTAATCTTAATCTAGTAAGGCTGATTCCCACATGGGCCAAAAACAGTGGTGTGAAAACAGTGTGAAAATGGTGTAAAAGGGTTTATACCGTTTTCACACTGCTTTCCACACTGCTTTGGCCCATGCAGAATCAGCTCAAGAGATGGGGTAGTGTTTTACATGGGGTATGTATGTATTGGCCTGGGTCCCACTTCTCAGCTCACAGTATTTTAATTGGGCTTTAAGTCTGAAGATTCCTCCCACTTATTGGCTCCTCTAGAATCATAGGGTATACCTACGACAGTTCTAATCCAAAAAGTATACACTTAGCATCCAAGCTGTATGTTCTAGAGGTCTTCAGAAAGGTTAAAATCGTGTTTAAGGATTTATTGAAAGACAGTGTAGGGGGGCAGGCTAATTGTAGCTGCTTCCTTTCCCCCCCCTCATGATGAGGGAAATTGGGATTTTTAGCCTCTTCTTAAAACAGCTGCAGCTATTGGATCAGAGAAGGAACTGTAGACCTCTGTATGACTCTCCCATCTTACTAAATATTTGTACACTGAAGCCCAATTTGACATATTCCTAGTTGGAATAGAACAATGACTTATTGTCGCTTCAATTCATTTCCATTCCAGGACAGTGCAGTGATTAAGAACAGAGAATTTAATCTGCAGAACCAGGTTCAATTCCCCCACTCCTTCACCCCTCCAAACTCTTTCAGCCCCACACCTACCCCTGCAAAAGTGCCTGTTGTGAGGAGAGGAAGAGTTTGTGATTGTAAACCAATTTGAGACTCCTTAAGGTAAAGAAAGAGTAGAGTATTAAAGCCAACTCATCTTCTTTCCCAACTATTTCTGCAATAATCTAGCAGTGTGACTATGTTTACTGAATCACCAAGTCTTCAGTGTAATCAGCTGTGTAAAGAAAATCTTTGGCAGTGGAACAATTTAATTCATGGTGCCTTTCCAAGCCAAGGAAGGTTTCAAACAAGTTGGAGGAGGAAGAGAGAAACTTGATGCTTCTAAAATAAGCTGTACTATCCTCTTTTAGAAGTGAAACTATGTTTTTTTTCATGAAGCTTTCTTCAGTGCATGTAAAACAACTTTCTGCCAGAAAACTTTTTGTACTGCAGGAGAACTATACGTTCTTTGTATTTTTGTAGGGTATTATAAATGAAAAGACTGACATAAGCCTCCATTATGTGAATATTTAATTGATGCAAAGTGCGCTGTAGGTCCCTCTGCCATTAGGCTGACAGTCTAATGCAGCAATTCTAAATGATCTTACTAGTGATCTTATATAACTCAGTGGTACTTGCTTATGCATAAGCATGGGATAGACTGTGTGGCAAGTGTTGTGAAGCCATGAAAAGGAGGGGTCTCTGAACAGCCCCTAAATGCAGAACATGCAGAAATGGAGAAAAAAGAAGGTTGTATTTGCAGTTTCAGGTGTCAATAACTGGGAGAAAGGCTCCTACACATTTTAATTCTGCAAACTATGTAAAATTGCTGTTTGGGAGGGCATTTGTATACAGCTTAATAGAGAATAGGACTGCAGTCTCTGCCACAGTGTATTCTGTATTCTAGCATGATCTTAGAACATGATTTTCATTTTTTGTGATTCCATTTTCTGCATTGCTTCACATAGTATGGCTTATACCTTTCTGTACCTCTTTTGAATTTTTAACCCTAGTCCTTCTGCATTACTTAAGAGATCTCTCATGCTGTTTGGATTACATTGCTTTATACCATGTAATCTACCTTGAGTCTCAAGTAGAAAATGTGTCTACAACAATAGTAAATAGTGATGGATGCCTTCCTCTTTAGTATACTCATTTGTCCCACATGATAAATATTTTCTGGCTAGAAGTCTGCTGCCCCTCCCTATTTAGTTAAACTGCATGTTTGAAATGGCATTAACACATGCTATGTAAGGCTGTTTCATGATTGAACATATGTATATGCTGTGCACTGGAAACCCTAAAGGCTGCTGCTACTGAGCTGAGAATGGAGAATGTTAGGTCCAGTTTGCTTTATGTTAGCCAAGTCGAGAAGCAGTTATGATCCAGGATTTCACACCAACCTAACAGGGTAATATCCCATTATTTCTCCTTTTGAGAGAAATTTTAGCTGAGAGATTTGCCCAGGGCCACACAGAAAGTTTTATAGCCCAGTGGGTTTTTTTTAACCCAAATCCCCTAGTCAAAGCCCAACGCCTTCTTCCACGCATCTCACTGGCTGTGTTTTTAATGGGTGCATGGCACTAGTCTTTTATGGATATATGCTACTAGTACTTAAATTGGAAATGGTAAAATTACACTGTTCAGCCTTGGACACAGGGCCAAGAGGAAGATTATAAACTATTTTGAACAAGATTTATTTAACCTGTTAAAAAGTAAATCTTAAAATGCAGGTAATTATTTTACACTATTACCTCGGGCTTCTGCAGGGTGGAGAGACTAAAATGTAGTCAGAGTAAAAAGGAGCTGTATCAGGTGGAGTTGGACTGTGGCCCATACGAAGCTTTAAGATAATGATGAGTTTAAATTTCCTCTTAGAGCTAAGTGAGAATATAACTGAAGGCAATAAAATACCTGTTGGTCCAAGCCATTAAAACCAAAAAGCTGGGAATTCTCCAGTTCTTGACTTTAAATTGTTTGTTTATCAGCTGAAGCTTCTAGTCTGGAGTCGAGAGCTGGAGATGTCTATCTGTGACAGAACTTTTGAAACTCTTGCAGGACACTTTCATTTTAACTTGAGGTAACTTGAGTTTATAGCTTTGGCTTTTTAAAGATTACTAATGCATTTACTCCATTTCCTTACCATTTAACCAAAGTGGACTTTTTTTTTTCCCAGGAAGGGATCTGTGTTTATTTAGGGTCTTTGTCTGCGGAGGGGATTAAAAGGCAGCCCACCAGCATTGTGAACTTGATGGTAATAAAGGGTCACCAAAACACACCATAAAACATTCTTACCATGGAATTAATTATACAGTGTAATTTTACAAAGCAGCTCAGTAACCCTTCTTTAAGGCTTCAGCAACATGTCATTTTTTTCTTCAAAAAAAAGGGGGATTTTATTTAATGTTAAGAAGCCTGATGTATACATAAATTCTATCTGAGCATTCAAGTCTTTGTGACTTGAAACAACTGGAAAATCACCCGCTTTTAGTTTCTGGTGTATGTATAAAATTGTAGTAACTTTATTAGACTGTGTACTTGTGAAGATAACAGATCCTTTTAAAAGGTCGGTTAACAGATGCAGTTTAGTTATCTAGTGTACCAAAAAGTTTGTGCAGAGCAATGCATATTTTTTTCTAAACCTTGAAACCTTTGAAGTGGAATCTGTTCATCTTCTGCACCACCAGATGGCATTGCAACCAAGCCTGATTAAATAGTTGGTGGATCTGACTAAGAGCTTTTAGTAGAGAGAGAGTAGAAATTTAATTTTTAGCTTCTGCTTTTGTTTAAAAACTTTTAAAAAGAAAATCTTGCTTCCTCAAGGGATATAATTATGATAACAGTGTTTGAGAGTATGGCTGTGGAATGAAAACTTTGGAAGTTCTTTGGTATTGAACAATGTTTCCTTCCATTCTGTATACTAATTTGGCTTTCAGTTATTCAGTGGAGGAAGAATTGTGTAATGTGTGTGTTCTTCAAAAAATCATTCTTCAATATCACTGGAACCTTTTAGACTTGTAATAGAAGATTTTTGAAATATGTTCCAAACTGCATAGAATCATGAATGCATGTTACAGTGAATGCACATAGAAACCATGTATAATTTACACTTGATTTAATATATAGTATTTCTCATCTTACAGTCAATACATATACAGCTGAATGTGTGATACAAATCTCACTAGGTCCGTGGTTTCATTTGTAAAACGATTGTGTATTGGCTCTTTACAAATAGATCTATGCAGGATGAACAGGTGTTCCCCATAACTTGGGAACAGGTCTGCCATTTTGTTACATTATGTATATTTATGTATATTTATCTTATTACTTGGACTCAAAGTGGATAACAAAAATACAATCAACAAAACAGGACATTCAGTATATAATTATAAAGGGTTTGGGCTGTAGAACTAATAGAAGCCTAAAACAGAACTGAAGCAAGGCATAAGTATTAATATGACATTAAATGATGCAAAACTACACAATAGGATCCAAACTACATCAAACCATATACAAACCCACAGTCCCCAATAATTTATCCAAGTAATAATTTATCCAAGTAATTTATCCAAGTGATACGCTTTGTACAATCCTACTTTCTCACCTGCATAGAAAATGATTTGATTGACTGAATAATTCAGTTGACCTTTGACTGGTCTATAACCTATTAGTTTTGGGGCACCAAGAATGCAATGGAATGGGTGGATGTTTTAGAATTTTATTGTGAAATTGTTGTGAGCAACTCTGAGCCCTCCTCAGTGATGGCCGGGCAGGATAATAAATCCAATAAATAAAAAAATAGTTTGTGGAGAGTAGGAGCCTTTCTGACCTTCTCAGGCATGCATTCCTCAAGACGGGGCCACAACAGAGAGACAGCATTTGGACAGTAGAAAGTTAGATCCAGTTTAAAGTCTTCCACCCATTCCAATCAGCGGTGAATGCTGCTTATAAGTTGGCAAATATTTTGTTGGAAAGGGGTACCAGTTCTCAGTGTTCAGGCATACACGTCGATGCCTAACTAGTATTCTCTCCAAATTGAATTGCATAGTGGATGCTGGAAGATTTTCCATAGTGAAAGATTTTTTTCTTGCATAGAGTTATTTCTTAAGCCACACAAAAGTCTTCTATGAAGGGATCAGGCCAAAGTGGAAAGTCTTAACATTTTCTGCTTCCAGTAGCGTGGGAATCTTTACAATTTCTGTTTCTTTTTTCTTTCTTTCTTGATTTTAGTTGTTTCTTGTATGTAGGTTAAGCAAAATCTCAATATTTAATATAGTGAAGAAGCCATTTTCATTAATAGTGTTATTTTCTTTGCTCTCTGAAATGTCATATTTATTGAAATAAACCAGGCAGTAGTAATCTGAGGAAGGTATTTTTAGACTTCTTGTGTTTTTTATCCTTGCTTAATTCACCAAGGTGATAATTTAGCTTAACAGTTTTATGAAGTGCCATTCATCTTACACCATTACTCTTTCTCTTCAAGTATTTAATGTGTATAATCTGGTAAGAAATGTATATGCTTTCAAAGTGAGTGTCTGTGACCTCCCACCTTGTACTAAGGCCGAAAGCATATATCTTCTGGCCTGCTTGCATAAAAGAGTAGTTGGGATATTTTATATCTCAAAACCTAGGGGTGTATGGGGTGGAAGCCATGTTATAATTTACATAGGTTTTTTAAATGCCACTTGTTGGCAACAACATAGATTTTCCTGTAAGCATTAGTAGTAGTAGTACAAGGTAATTGTGACTTTTGACCCTCCACATTACACTTTTAAACTTGATACAGAGCCTGCGTTTCTAAGCTTTGTTGTGTGTTGATATTGCCACTTATTTAACATCAAAAAGCTGTGGTAGTTTGCCTTTATAGATTGTGCCTGTGCTCTGGAATGGCCTCCCTCTGACCCTGGAACCGTGGATTGTTTAAATGTGTCAGTTTGAGTCTTGGTTATTAAGGGCTCTGGTGAGAAAAATCTAACACACTCTTCTTTATCAAATCTGATACAGCAGAGACTGTGCTTATGTAACTGGCCAATTCATTAACACACATAACAGCTTGGGCCTTTTCCTGGCACAGTTAATGATGTTGTGGAGTAATGATATGTACATGCAGATTTTTACATTGCATGTAATCTTTGTATCTCTCCTCTTTTAAAGACATTGCTTTTAGGTCTGGAGTAAAATGAGTATTTTCTACAAAGATTCCAAAAGTAAGCTAGCCTCATTAAAATAATGGTCATTGAAGGAAAAAAAATCTCCAAGTTAAAAGTGCAAGTAAATTATAAGTACAGTATAGAGTCTACACAAGTTCTGTTTAGAAGGGCCCCTATTTCTAGTGAATGTTGCTATGGTAACCTCTGTGTAGAGGTGAAAATAAGAAGCGTGGGTTAGAAGAAAAATAGAATAATGGCTGTCATCTTAAATGTCTGTTGATATAACATGAGTTCAGGTTATTATAAAATGGGAAAAAGGTTAATCATTTTAAAAGTTTGCTTTCCCCTCCTGAGTTATTGAGATGGCTTTCATCTAGATTTAACAAATAAACTAATACAGCAGTTTTGTTTTTTTGTTTTGTTTTTTAAATGCAAGCACTGGTTTCTGGGGGGAAATGTGGAATTTTTTTGGATATCACTTTGATGTGGAAAATTCTTTGATAACACTGTCATTGTGGTCTGCAAATCCTATAAACGCACCATGAGACTTTTGCAGCACTGGCATTTTTTCAGAACTTCAAGTGCAGTTCACTTAAATATGCATTAATTTGGGGGGGGATTTTATCAGATTACACTTTTGAGAAGATGTAGAATTGCAATCTAGAAAGTGATCTTTAAATAATAGTTTTGAAATGGCCTTATATCCAATAATAAGATTTTGACTTACTGTTAGCTGGAGGATGTCCTTTTACTAAATTTTATATTACAGTAGTAAAATGAACGTAATTCCTACAACATATAACACATTTTGATAGAGAACATTGTGTAACTTGAAAATATTCAAATTAGTAACACAATTGTATGGTCTTCTGATGAAATTTACAATAGATGACTTTGTTGAAATTACCACATCATAAAGTTAAAAGAATAGGATCAATAATTTTTTAAAAGTTATATTAAATAACCTTTCATCTTTGTGGACTTGAACTTCATAAATCAGGAAAAATATTGAACCATAGAAGTTTTGTAAAATCTTTATTTAGAATATTATTACAGAGTTCAGATCTATTAAGCATTATGAACTACACTTAAGAGTTGTATATGAAAATGTTGTTAAAACTTATGTAGAAGAACCAGTAGTACATAGTAAATTATGCATATGACCTACTTCACAAAACTGATTTCATAGTTGGCAGAGATATAGTATAGAATGAAGCCTAATAATTAAAAATACTTTTGATGGTAAGTGAGTCAATGTATCTCTTTTAAAATTGCCACTTACCATACTAATAGCTGTAATATTTTTTTGTGTCATAGAGAGATCAAAGGCTTCAAAAGTGTGCTTTGCTCATAACTCTAGACTTTATTACACAAACTATGGATGTACCTATATAGATTCCTTCTACCACGCCTTCTTTCTGTCTTTGTTTAGAATTCAGTGGCTCTCAAAACTCTTTTGATGCAACTCCTCATGTAAGATATCCAGCTTTCATATCAGTATCGATATAACTAATTTTCAGCATGGCCATATCTGTGCATACTCAAATCTGGAGATTGGGGTATAAACAAATAGACAAATCTTTCTATGAATCTGACAAATACTCATGTTTTCAAAAAAATATTTTAAAACCCAAAATAATAGATGTAGCACCTGGAGAAAGGCAGGGTATAAATGAAGTAAATAATATTGCTGAAAATGGGGTGGATAAAAGGGTAGGAAAGGAAAGAAGGTAACTAGGAAAGGTGAAGACTGAAAAATTGCCAAAAGGAGTTAAAGAATAAATGAGGTGCTCTTTCATAAGTTCTGTTCCCCACTGCACATTCCCCACTGCATATCTGGGACCATACCAGCAGCTAACAGGGCCATAATTTAAGTAGGTTGGCTGATGAGTGGATGGGGAAGGAGAGAAGGAAGCAGAAAAAAAGAAAGAGGCCATGGGGATTTCAGGGAAGGAAAAGAGTAGTTAATGGGGGTAAATGGTATTCTCCCCTGTAAGTCCCTCACAGTTCCCCCTTGTTATTCATGGTAATTCCTAGCACCCAGTTCAAAATGAGATGGTGGTTGATTCTTATACTTCTAGTAGGAAAGTGTAGAACTGATACAGTTTCACACACATTTCTTAACTGTTAGTCAACATATGTCTTCTAATTAAATTCAATGGCCTAAGTGTGCAGTCTTAGTGAAAAATATTGCACCAAAACTGTAATTCTGTGACACAGTGCAGCGAACTTCGTAGGGAGTGAACCTTTGGCACTCCATAATGGACTACAATATCAGGTCAGCCCCTGCCAGCATGGCCAATTGGCCATGCTGGCAGGGGCTGATGGGAATTGTAGTCCATAACATATGGAGTGCCAAAGGTTCGCCACCCCTGTTTTAAACTGTAGCATAGAGTGAAACATGGGAGAGAAAACAGCCTTGGCCAAGATTTACCAACACCCGGTTCTATGATTGGATAGTTACAAGTCGTAATGCCCACAGGTATCCCTAGATGACGTCTTTTTTAAGTCTAGGGCGGCAATAGTTGCTGTTTTGGTCTGTCAGGAGAAGAAGGAAATGGCCTGTCTTCCCTAACATTCTCTATTTCCTTTAAAGGCATTCTTTTGTACATAGTTTCCTTTCTGGGCATGCTTTAGTACATAGTTTGACAGTACAGATCACACACCTACTTCTAACTTTAGCCTTATAACATCTTGCGTTTTTCTCCATTTTGACATTTTCTTTTTCTACCCTTGTGAACCTGAATTTGCTTCCTAACTTGTGGGCACTTGGAAGCAAGGCTTAACAAATTCCAGGCACCATGCCACCCAGATGACTAGTATTTTCTGCAATGAATATATAATGAATATAGCATATCTCAGCACTTTTAGTACAAGTACAAAGGGTCTAGACTGCTTTTTCATTGGTGACAAAAGAGATTGACTTTGTATTGTGTGGTGGTTAAGAGTGTCAGACTAGGACAGTGATGGCGAACCTTTGGCACTCCAGATGTTATGGACTACAATTCCCATCAGCCCCTGCCAGCATAGCCAATTGGTCATGCTGGCAGGGGCTGATGGGAATTTTAGTCCATAACATCTGGAGTGCCAAAGGTTCGCCACCACGGGACTAGGATGTGGGAAAACCAGATTGTAATCCCCACTCATGCCATTGAAACTTCCTGGGTAATCCTGGCCAATCACACACTCAGCCTAACCTACCTGAGGAGACGAGGAGAATGATGATGTAAGCCACTTTGGGGTCCCATTGGTAATAAAGGTGAGGTTTAAATGAATTAAATAAAATTTCCTAACCAATTGCTTTCTATACAGGCTCCAATATTAAATTACAGATGCTTTTTGAAGCAATAAGCCACCTACAGAGTTTGAAGCAATAAGCCACCTGGAGAGTTTGGTATGAGGCAGGGTATGACTATTTATAAATAAATAATAAAATTATGAAAAATTGGGAAGAAGAAGAGTTGGATTTATATACCCCTTTCTCTCCTATAAGGAGACTCAAAGGGGCTTACAAACTCCTTTCCCTTCCCCCTCACAACAAACATCCTGTGAGGTGGGTGGGGCTGAGAGAGCTCAGAAAAAACTGTGACTAGCCCAAGGTCACCCAGCTGGCGTGTTTTGGAGTCCACAGGTTAATCTGAACCCCCCAGATAAGCCTCCACATCTCAAGTGACAGAGCAGGGAATCAAACCCGGTTCCTCCAGACTAGAGCA
Source organism: Sphaerodactylus townsendi (assembly GCF_021028975.2). Classification (NCBI taxonomy): domain Eukaryota; kingdom Metazoa; phylum Chordata; class Lepidosauria; order Squamata; family Sphaerodactylidae; genus Sphaerodactylus; species Sphaerodactylus townsendi. The sequence continues at coordinate 39,941,120 of NC_059435.1, forward strand.
CATTTGCTCTTAACCTCTGTGCCACTGCTGCTCCAAAGTGAGCAGTGAAGCTAGAAATTTTTGATGTGATGATATGTGCTACTGGATGTTCAGCTAGACCTGCTTCAATATCCACCAGTGCAGCTGCTTCACTCAAAACCTTCTGAAGATGTCATCAGGCTCTGCTGTGTCTCCCACCTTATGCAGTAGCCTGTCTGATGGGTCAAGAAATCTACTATGCTTGTATCAATCCTCAGGATGTGTGTGAAATAGAATTGATGAGGAGCGCATTTTTGTAATAGGGAGTAAGCTAGTTTAAACTCTTTGAAATTCAGTTACTTTTCCTTGCTTTGCATCTTGTACTTATTACACTGCGTACTGCGTTGTTTGCCAGTTTTGCAATTCTGTTACATTATTTGTATGTGTTATACTGTTTTTGGTGGATTGTTTTCTGATCCAGTTTTATTCAATGTTGATTGTAAGTTTTCTGTTATTGGCATTGTTTAAAACTGTGGTGGACTATAAATTAAGTAAAGAATAAATTGAAAAGTTTTGCAATAGCAGAATGTGGTCATTAAAATACAGAATTCTAAAGGATGAAAAATGAGTCTAGCTCCAAAATACCTGGGCTGGTGCCTGGAACCAAAGAAGGATTTTCAGTCCCTACTTGGAACTCTTCCTCTCTACCCCCAACCCCCTCCAGGCACTTTTCCTTTCTCCTATGCTCTTGCATTTATGTACATTAAATAATTTCATCTCTGCCTCTTCTTTTTACCTTATATAACTTTACTCTTATATAAATTCTCCATGTACACCCATTTATAGCCAGCTCAGATTCAAATTTTATAAGAATTTTATTAGAAGATCGTGTCCCTTCTATATCACAGAAGGTGGCCAAATTTTGTACACTGGCATATAATAGGCGAAGATTATTATTAAGGTAGAGAACTGGATTGTATGATGAAACTTGTTATAATGGCTTAAGTTAATGATATCTAATGTATTGACACTTCTCTTTAACTTTAGAATTTTCTCTTGCCTCAATGGCATCCAAAATATGGCCTGGTTCTCACAGCAGATTGTGCAGTAAACTTGCTTTGGAGTTCTCTCTCTTCAGATTACAACTCACACAATTGAATGCTCATCCATTAAAAAGATGTGAGCAAGGGATCCCTACACATAAAACATCAATATTTTATCAATATTTTAAACCAGAGTTGGCCAATTTGCTGTAAATGTGGTGGTGGTTTGGGGGGGGGGAGGTTTTTTATGAAAATATTTCTATCAGATGCAACTGACAGTATTAGGAGCTGAGTTACTGAAATCCTGGATAGGTTTCAGTCTGCTACAAAGTTTATCTTAATGATATTAGCTGGCTTTTCTTTGTTAAAAGCGCCTTCAGCAGGCAAATGTGAAGGTTTACAAGACTGCTGGGAAGGTTTTGTCATCTCACATTTCCATGTTCACAAGTTACCAGCGTAGTAAATATTGCACACTTTTATAGAGAGACTGACCATTGCATAATTTTGTTGAGTGGAATGACTCATTTTTGTTTTCCAAGCTGGAAATGGCAGCCTGTTAAAGGTTAGTTGCAAGTGGGTTTTATTTTAATCTGATGATTTTGCTCTTTCTGTGGAATGTTTAAGAAGCACATGGAAGTTGGATAAAAGTGGATACACTTGGTGTATATACTTTCTAATTCAAAAGGTCTGTCAGAGTTCAGGAAAGATGGCTTGAGATTAGGTGAGCGTTTAAAATATTCACATAACTTCTAGTTTCAGGCTGTTTAATGGCTTGTCAGACAAGCTTTTCTTAAAGCCACATGATTTTCTGTTACAAAGATCTCTGAGATTGTGTTGATAAAATAACTGTAATAAGATTGCATGTGGCGAAAAGGTTCTTTTAATGAATTTCTCCCCGAGCTCCTTTTTCAAAGAACAGTTGCCCACTGCAGAGAGGTTACAGAACTAAGGTCTTCTATAGCTGTTCTGCATTAACAGTACAAGCGAAAAAGTTGAGCAGGAATAAATGAGGTACTGTTGGTAAGTAAAAAATCCATGTGCCTGACTGTCAGTGTGAGATTGGTTCAAGGAGCAGTTAGCCAGCAGTAATAGGGTACACTTGAGTAATTGAATTTGCATAACAAGGCTTGTGGGAAAGATCTGACAGGCGTAGAGATTTGTCTGGCTGGAGATCTCCAGATGGATGTGACCACACAGCAGCTGGGTGGCACGTTTCTCAGCATGGTCAGCAATGCCCAGGCTGTCAGCTGCCCTGTGCAGTCACAAAACACTGGCAGGCCAGCTGGTGGCTTCTGACAGCCAGCGTCCCTATTTACTGGAGTTTTCGTATTGCTTGTCAGCCTATAGAACCTGCAGGGACGGCTGGTAGCAAATGTAACAAGTTACCTCTGAGAATTGTTAAAGAACTTTAAAAATCTGTGTTATTTCTGCAGACGCAACCTTCCAAAATGTGTTTCCAGTTCTTGAACACATATAATGAAACATGGGATTATGTTTCGTGTGTGTTGTAGGATTTGGCCTATATAGGAATTTCCTGTATATATTCTCTCTGATTACCACTTTCATCCAAGTATTCAAATTGCATCTGAAAAATAGAATTCAGTTTCCTCTTTGGTTTGTTTGTTGATGCTGTAGAGTGGATGGATCTGTTAGAGGCTTTTTGGAACAAGCAGTAAACAGAATTAATTCTTAATTAATTCTTATAGCAAAAGGAGCAGAGGGTGTTCAGAACTGATTAATAGATTCCCTCCCCCCAACCCCCCAAACTGAATGTGTCGCAAACAAAATAATGTTAGGTGAAGGTACATGGGGCTGGTTTTGCTGACGTAATAGTGAGATGCTTTTGCAATTGCATTTCCACTCTTTTTTTTTTTTTGCATTTTTTGTGTTCCCTTCAGGGCAAAAATGCTTACAAACCACTGGAATGAGTAAGGCTTTAAATGCAATGAAATAAATCCATGTGCTCCCATTCCACCTGGCCATCTGTTCCTTTGTATCTCACCTCTTCACTATGTTAAAAGTAACTCGCACCAATGAAGTAAGGAAAGAAAAACATTAAACTTGTTAAACTGAGCTCTACACAATTTCCTACATTGAAGTAATCTGTCTTTATGAAATTTTAGTTTTGTGTGAAATGGATGTTATTACGATTTTTTAAAAATAATTTATTTCCTTTATTTTTACCCTCATTTACCCTTCACCTCATTGGGGGCAGTTTCTCCCTTTCTCCATTTTATCCTCACCACCACCTTGTGCAGTAGGGTCAGACTGAGGGTCTGTGATTATCCTAAGGTCACCCAGCAAGCTTCAATGGTGGACTGGGATTCAAACCTAGACCTCCCAAATCATAGTCTGTACTTGAACTATGCTATATCTGTAGATGTCTCTAGGTGTGGTCGGTTGTCATGAAAATTTCTGAAAGAAGGCAAACAAAAGAAAGCCAGTACCTGGGGACAATGCTGTTGAGAGGTTAAAACTAGGAGGAGAAGTTGTTATCTGGCCACAGTCCTTGCACCCTGGGGTCCCTCGATTTTAATTTTCTGTAATCTCACCCTATTTGATCTTGTTTTTTCTCAAAAGGCTATCCTGTCCTGTTCGGGTATATGGTTCTTCTGTTTCTGCCTTCTGACTTTTTCAGGCCATCCTTTAATTTTGTCTTTACCTGAGTGATTGCCTCCCCTTTTGGTGCTCAGGTGAGGAGCTGCATGATTTCACTGATGTATTAAACAAACCACAAAATGTGTTCTGCAGGATGTCAGCACTGGATATTTCAAGCACTGGCTTGTTATCCTTCTTGATTTAGCATGGTTCCAAGGAGTAAGCCTGCTGAGTACATCTATTGTGTGAGCGTTTGTGTTTCGTGTATATAAAATATTATTTATTTTCTCCCTAAAGCAATGACTCTAAAAAATGAAAATCAGTAAAACCACAAACCTGAAAAACCCAGGCTGTACTTCCAGTTAGAAATTGGAAACTCAAGAAGTCAGCTGGCACTTCAAGAGCCCCTTATGAATAATTCCGTCTTACAGACCCTTCTGAATTCAGGGAGACTATTATACAGTGTGAGGACAGTCACAGAAATAGCCCATGAACAAGCTAGAGATGTTCACAACTGGTGATAGAAAATTAGAACTGATTCACAGGTTACTGAAGGGAGTAGTCCTTCAACTATGTGGGTCCCAGCTTGTGGAAAACTTTAAATGAAATAACAAGAACCATCAATTGAACCTGGAAGCAATGCAAAGATCTTGAAATTGCGGTAATGTGAACAAACTGAGTAGCACACTCAGGGCTATAGCATTCTGAACCAACTGAAATTTCCAAGTTGTATGGAGAACTCCATACAAAGTTCATCCTTAAGGTCACTGACCACTGATCAATGAAACCGCATCTACTGAGTCCAGGAAGAGATAATTTATGATCCAAGTACAGCTGAGAAGAAAAAGTGCTTTTAGCCAGCATATTTGCTTGATCTTGCTTGCATTTCAGAAATATGGACTGGGTTCAGTAAGCGTTCCAAATACTTAACGTAGTCTTCACAATGAGAAAGACAACCCACCCAGAGCAGGTAGCATAAACCCATCTAGAACATCAGCTTTACCGACCACCACAAGGCATCATCTCTGGCCCTCCACAGATGCTTTGAAACAAGTTGAAGCAGGAAATAAAACATTGCCATAGAGTTATGCATTGTTTTACCCCAAAACGCTTTGTTTGTTGCCTCAAAACGTTCAAAAACATTTTGAACCGATTATCTGACTGAAACATTTTTTAAAAGGCTTCATTTGCCTGTGCAATCCCTTTGAGACAGTGGTGACGAACCTATGGCACGGGTGCCAGAGGCAGCACTCAGAGCCCTCTCTGTGGGCATGCGCAAACAGAGTGCCCCCCCCCCCACATCTAGGCTGACCTGGAACCTCTGAGCTCCATTTTTAGCATTAAACCTAAGACCTAGTTTTGGAGAAGCAGTGTAGGTAACCATGTTAAATCCCACTGATTTTCAAGCGAAGAACTAAAGCATGATCCTTTACCTGGGAGTAAGCTCGGTTGCTAGCAATGGGGCTTGCTTCTGAGTATACCCTCCTAGGGTTGTGATTCACCCGTTGGAAGAGTTGTTTGGTTGCTTCAAAGCAAAGCCACCGACTACCACCAAACTTACTCCTGAACAACGCACACCTCTGAGCCAACCGTTTTTTCTAAACTAAAACATCAGTATTCAAGTTAAATTCCGTGTTGGCACTTTTCGATAAGTGGGTTTTGGGTTGCAATTTGGGCACTTGGTCTCGAAAAGGTTCGCCATCATTGCTTTAAGACGTTCCCCATACTTCTCTGCCCCCCCTGCATTTCCTCATCAGCACCATTTTGTGAGCTCACTCCTGGCCCCTTGTCTGCTTTTGGAGCATTTTTGCTGAGTCTGTTTAGTTTTAGGGGGCTAATTTTCGAAGGAGGGAGTGTAGAGGGCACAGAAAATTCCAGCCCCCTGCTGTGAAGCCCAGGAACAGTGATCCCACACGACGAACTCAAAATAAAAAGCCAAAATCACAAAAGGGCAGCCACGAATCCTTTGGAGGGGGTGAATATGAATTTAAATCACTGTAAAGGAGGGACTGAATACATTAGAGGAACATTTTCTAAGACTTGTGCAGAAAGGACCACTGATTCAGTTTCAATTCTTTTCTTATTTTCATTTTAAACTATTCCTTGTAGTTCCAAATTAGTTTCTGTGCAATCAAAACATTAAATTGTAAAAAATATCAATACAATAAACAATGTAAACTTGTTTCGAAACAAACTAACTATTAGAACAGCAGGCACAAAGAGCGTAAGCAGTTGCCCAAAGCGACTGAATACAAAGAACACCAGGAAGGTTCCAAGTGGACTTTTCTGGGGAGGGCATGATATTCTGGAGGCCTTCTCTGTCCCTGGATGGAGGTTTCAGCCATCCAGTTTTCTTGGTCAAGGGACTGGAGAATATCTCAGATACAGATTTAAAGGAACAGGTAGCTTCATGTCGTAGATGGTAGAGTACTTTAGATCTCCTGCACCCAGGCCATTTATTGCTTTAACAGATAAAACCTGTATTTTGAATTGTACCTGGAAACAAGCTAGAAAGCAATATAGATGTTATTTATTGCAGTATGTCCCTCTTAATAGCATTGCTGCTAGTTTCTGGTATAGTTGAGAGATCTTCAAAAATCAGTCTCAGAAGCATTGTGTTATGCTGATCTAACCTGGTAACAGTGCCAGTGCCTTTCCATTTCACAAAAGGGCGAAGTCTCTGTACCAACTAATACTGGTCAGGGTAGTTTGAGCCAAAGATGTTACAAGGTCATCTAAGATCCAATCCAAAAGCTGCACACTTGATCCTTCTTGGGAAATACAAACCCATTTAGAACAGCAACCAGAGCTCTGAAGATCACTAGAAAACTGTACTGTCCACAGCATGGGGAAGACCATCCAGTTGACTACATTTTTTTCAGAATGAGAGCTAACCTATAAGCAGGACCAAACAGAAGGGAGGTTGTGAAATGTATGCTTTACTAGATTCGAAGTGGGGTAAAGCTACAAGTTCACACATTACTATAAATAGCTTATGCAGTTGTACAGGTATGGTGATAATCTTGTACTAGTCCAGTAAAATTATGCTTGGGCCATGTCTTCTTATTGGACAGAATAAGGCACTAAAATTGTGAACCTTACTATTTCAGATTGTGCAGTGAAAGCACACATTGAATGGTTCCTCTTGTAAAAATAAAAACTTCCTCCACATATTGAAAACTAGTAGTTTTGAGAGAAAAGTTCAGTATAGCTTTCTCCTTGATGTACTTTACAACATGGTATAGCGATTTTTCCCCCACAGAGCAGCATGTAATAATCTTATCCTGATAAGGGAATGGAAGTAGTACAGTCCAGAGTTGCACCACGTCCGTCTCTGATTTTGCAAAATTTAGTAGTAGTTAAAGGGTAATCCCTGGATGGCGTTGACATGGTTGCAATCTGTAGCGTGCTATGTAGAAAAGTGTTTGTTTTCTTTGCCTATCATACTGCTCTGAATGCATTCAGGGTGCATAAATTTTAGTCATCTCATTACATGCTGAATGGGATGCTGGGTGAACAGCAGCAAAACAATCACTCTAATACCCAACCTGTTTCAATGAGAATTGATCTAAACACCAAGTGGGAAAGCAAACTTATCAAGATTGTTTTTGTTTATTGCTTAGATATGGTCTTAGTATCTATGGGAATACTACCATTTTTAGAAGCCATTTTTAAGCCCCGTCCTGAATGGCCCAGACTAGCCCAATCTTGGAATATATTGGAATATCAGCACTGGTTAGTATTTGGATGGAAGACCACCAAGGAAATCCAGGGTTGCTACGTAGAGGAAGGCAATGGCAACCCACCTCTGTTAATCTCTTGCCTTGAAAACCCATGAATTGCCATGAATTGCCTGCAACTGGACAGCACTTCACACACACACGCACACACGTGTTCCGTATATGATTCAGAAATGAAGAGGACTTCGAAAGTGTATTATCTTCCACCCAGCTGTTCAGTTAAGGCACAAGATCCCTTTATCTTTAGGCTGACTTTTACTGGCCTTACCAGGATTTGGGAAAGCATGGAGTCTTTTCCTTTAATATTAGTATAGAAATGTATATGCATTTGTGATAATTGCAGGCTTGGTATGGTAACATCTGTGTTTCAGTATGTCTCTGGTGTAAACATTTAAAAAAATTAATCCCAACCTTCATTGCAAATTATTCCATATTTTTACTATTTTTAATTCTTCCTTAAAGGCATTCACCTTTTGACACCTCATTTGTTGATCTATTCTAAAATAGGGAAGGTAATTTCTGGAAAGTTTAGTCAATCAGAAGTCTGGTTTGATACCATTCTTGCATTAGCATCTATTCCTAGGGGAAACAATATATTGTGGTCTTAATGTTAGCATTTGAAATACCTGCATTAGTCCTAAAACTGAATTCCCAGCAGGAGCGTTCGATATTCTTGATACCCATAATTTTTTCAGTTTTAGTTAATATACTCTGGCAGTGTATTTATATTGCGAGACAGGCTAAATTATATCTTCAAGGTTTTCTCACACATTGCATTTTTCTCCAAAACTGCTTATTAGATGGTAATGTGGAAGTAGTATAATAGGTTCCATCAAAGTGGAAATTTATACTACTTTTCTATCAAATTACAGGTAATAGGGCTTCTGCTTGCATAAATTATTATCCCTTTCCATTCGTCAACTTCCAAGTGGAAGTTAAGTACTTTCAACCCATTTATCTTTATGATTAACTTTTAAAATGTTGCCCAAACTACTTCAACTTCCATAGATTTTACCTGTAATCCTTTCCCACTTGGAATTATATATGCCGCAGTAGCTTTTCGTTTCTTTTCTATTGCAGAACCATCTTTTTAAAAGTCCTTTAAGATGTACTGCATAAGAAAGTCAATGGAGATGCCTTCTGTATTTATTACTTCTCAGTGATATACATGTACAGTTCTGGAGTATATCGCTATAGCTTAGCATTCGCCCTTTGAATAGTATGCTGATTTATGTTTGTTTATTTTTAAAGAATACATTTGTTATTCTGAAATAACTGGTCGTTGTTTTGCCATTTTAGCTTTTAATATCAAAGTCTGAATTCAGTGTTGCATAATTTTACAAATTTCAATATCAAATTCTGTTGTCAGTCTCTGTTACTAAATAGTCATCACCCCAGTCTTTGTTTCAAAGCTCCTTGACAATATTATTTTAAAGTTTTGAACGAAGGCTTTTTTTCTAAAGGCAAATATTTTTACAATCTTTTCTTTTGACTCAAATGTTTTTAAAGAGCCATAAAATTTAGACTAGTGTTCTTTTTAAACTTTCAGAGATGATCTTGAATATTATAGAGATTGTGTAAAACAATTAGAAAACTCTGTGATTTATGAATTAACAGATTATGCAAATACTGTTTTAGTTTATTGTTGAAGGCTTTCATGGCCGGATTCAACTGGTTGTGGTGGGTTTTCCAGGCTCTGTGGCCGTGGTCTGGTAGATCCTGTTCCTAATGTTTCGCCTGCATCTGTGACTGCCATCTTCAGAGGTGTACCATAGAGACTTTTCTTTGGGATACACCTCTGAAGATGCCAGCTACAGATGCAGGCGAAACATTAGGAATAAGATCTACCAGACCATGGTCACACAGCCCAGAAAACCCACCACAACCAACTGTTTTAGTTTCTTTGCTTCTCTTTGGAAATTGTAATAGGCAGCAAGCAAAAGTCTTGTTTTCTTTGTGTGTGTGTGTTGAACTACCCTAGATGATAAACTGATCAAGGGTAGCACCAGTCAAACATTTCATGCCATTCCAGACATGTATGAGAACTCACAGGGGTATGTTGTTTAGTACTAGGGCACGTAATTTATAAACACATCGTCCAAGTTTTAAACTTTAATATCTCCAATCAGAAAAACTCAGGTCTGAGAGAGATTTTCTTGATCTTACTTGGGGAAACCTCTACTGGTCAGTGTTGACAATGAATTAAGCGTATCAGTGGTTTCATGGTATAAGGCTGGTTCATTGTCGTGTGTTTAGTACAGTCCCATATGGAACTGCACAACCCATGGAGGACTGACCAGAAAGCTCTGAGAAGCCTCGGAACACTTGAAGTACTTTTCCCCCTCTCCTCCAGAGCCAAGAGTGAGGTGGTTTCCCTCCCAAACATTCATGCAAAAGGGGTAGGGAGAGCACTACTCCTCCTGCTCTCTCTTCATCACAGTAACAGAGGACCAGTTTTAGCTTAGCACTTCATTTTACCTCACAGTTTTCCTTTGTCTTCTATGTCAACATGACGCTCATCAAGAAATGTTCTAAGTGTGGAACAAAGATAGCTCAAAACAGTGAGCATAATGAGTATCTTTTCTGCCTTAGCCAGACATTCCATTTTGACACCTTTTTACTTCAAAGACAAGACAAGAGTGGGCTTCAAGGCTTAAGGCGGCATTGTGGGAGAAATCCTTCAGTGAACCCTCCCAAGGACAGATCCTTAAAGAAGGCTCATGTGCCTGTGGACTGACTCTGGAATTGGCTTTGGTAGCCAAATGGTCAACTTCTGAGCCCCCGATTGTACAGGCCAAGAAGAAAGGCAAAAACACCTTTCTGTCTTAACAGTTGTCCCTTTGATACCACGGTTCATCACTGATGAGTCCCCAGTCTGACTCTCCTGTTCATCTGCCAGAGGTCTCTTCTCAACATCAACACTGCCGTCCTGTTGATGCCAAGGCTTGTCATCAATGCATTCTCAGCTTTCTTCTCTGGTTCATCAACTGGAGGTTTCTTGGTGCTGTTGATCACCTTTGTTTACTTGACGTCAGGATTCTCCTGTTTCATGTCTGCTGTCACCTTGACGTTGTCTGTCAAGTTCCCTAAGACAGAATCCCTGTCACAGTTGTGGTTAGAGCCCAGGAGCCTTTTACATTGAACCTCTCTCATTGTCTCCCATCACGGCAGACACCCCTACCAGTCAACAGCTCCTCTGTCTTCTGAAGGCACCCTTTCCCTCTTTTGACAGACACTCTTCCCCTTCCTCAGGCTTCCACAAAATTCCTATTCTGCCATTCCACAGTTCCATTGACACTGAGGTATACCCCTCTCATTATAGATCCTGTGTATAAGGAGGGGAGGAAATTAGACACTTTAGGCAAAAAAAAGTATTCCTCAGGTGCATTAAGTCTTCGAGTGTCCAATTTCAGTTCTGTCATGGGATTCTATCTAATGTTCCTTTGGAACTGTGTGGCACAATGTATTGATTTCCTGCCAGAGAACAAAAAGACTCTGGGCAAAGTGTTTTTTGCTGAAGGTTCTAGGTGGGTAAACAGCAATGGAACCATTCAAGACATACAGCTGACAGGGCTAGCAGAGCTATGGCATCTGGAGAGGTTCTGAGGAGACATCCTTGGCTCAAGGCTTCCTCTTTGCCTCCTGACACTAGGGCCAGAGTTGAACACCTTTCTTCTGAGCACAAGACTCTCTTCAGTGAGGAAACTGATACCGCCCTTGATAGGATTAGAAAAAGTCACTTTACTGAAAAATGGTTGGGCATTACTTCCCAGAGCACTGGGGTTTCAAACCAAGGTGTTGCCCTATTATGAAGTCAGTCTTATTTTGGTACATCATATCACTACTAACAATCTCAAGGGATTGAAAGCTTCCACTACCACAGTAATTCCTCATGTAAAATAGAATATGAGATGTCTGCAAAATTGGTTTCTTAGGAAATTCAGGCCTAACATGGATTCCCAATGTCATAAACTTGCAACATAAGAGCAGTTCTCAGATCTCTGTGTTTGTGGGAGTCTCGGAATAATTTGCTGAAAGGTGTCAATCTGAGTATTCTCCCTCATGATTGCATCATTCTTACAGCAACCATTCCTAGAATTAATCATTCCTTTCATTCTGCTCAAGGGCCTCTTTAAAACTGTTCCTTTAGGAATGTGCTGCCTGGAGGCACCATGGCACCCACCAACATATTTGCTGGTGCTCCCAAGTATTTTTAGAAAGTAAGTGGAGCTTCTGAGTGGTCACTGGAAATCTGTTTGGCTGTACAGATTAAAATAATATTTCTTTGGTTGCAGCTGCCACTGTAACACATATTTTATTCTCTTTTCCAGTATATTTTTGAAAATTGTTCTTAACCCCAGTCCTTGGGCTTCTTCTGTGTTTGTGTATGGGTCAGCCTCCCATAGTAATCATTTGTGGTTGTGTCCACCACCCTGTGTCAAAATTCTAAAGGTTTCCTCAGGCTCAAAAAATTTGGGATCCTTGCTTTAGGCCATCTATCTTGCCGTTATTGTCCTTTATAGTACAGGAGTTATATGTATCAATACATCTTTGGGCCATCTGTCAAATAGAAGAAGTTGTATGGAGTTGTTTGTGCTGTATTAACTGAGCCAATCCACAGGAATGTAAATTGCCTTATGTTTTACTATTTGGCTGATCTTAATCAAAGCGCAACAAGAAGGTATCAAAGCTCATGGCTGCTAACTGGCTAAAGCTGCTGAAATCTCACGATTCTACTGTTGTAGATGGAACACTCTCCTCTTTTTGTCAGTCATGATAGTTACTGAGAAGTTTGTATTCTATGCCCAAATGGGCTATATAAGCTGCAGTTTCTGTCATTGAGGAGTCATAGAGGATAATTTTCATAGCACTGTTTGAATGTAATCTGGGTCTTGCACCCTTTGAGGGAATAATTACATTTTGTTGAACAGAAGGTCTAGATTTTACAATAGACCTTTGTTTTCTGCTATGCCTGAAGGTGGAATTGTATATCTACATAACTGATTCATCTGACATCGAAACATCATCCCAGGAAAAAAATGCCCCTACAGTAATGCTAGCCTGGATCCAGTGTCAGTGATGTGATTTCCTGTTTATTGCCAAAGACTGGAAGGCTAATCTCATTGCCAACAGAGTGTCTTTTTTCCATCCTTAATTTTTTTTTAAAAAAAAACCATGTCTGTGAAGGCACATGCTCCCTCTCTGCAATAGGGAATGTATAGACTCCAGGGGGAAAGAAAGGGGGGGGGGAGGGAAAATGGAACGGAAATGTATATCCTGCTGCAGGCAATGTGAGAAATTTCATTGCTTTTCCTCAACTCTGTTTTTCTGAACTCTGAGTTTTGCTGGAGTAGGTCTTGAACACATCTTGCTGTACTAAATATTTTATTTTTAAAAAAGAACAGCAGCAAAGTAACATTACTGAATCCTTCTGGAATGAAGGAAGGTTGTTTTGCTGGTCACAGTGTCCGTCTTAAGTGACATTTGTACACATGCAGCTCCCTTATAAAGACATAGACCATTAGCCTTGCAAGTCAGTAATGTTTTCTCTGACTGGCAGGGGCTCTCCAGGGTCTTGTTCTGAGGTCTTTCATATAACCTACTATCTGATCATTTTTAACCAGAGATGCCAAGGATTGAATCTGGGACTTCCTGAATTCCAAACTCCATCCTTGAGCCACATACTCCAACAGCATTTATGTAGTTGCAGTTCATATAGTGTTCACTGTTGCAAATTTACTCAAGGGGAAAAAATAGTATTGTGCCAGTGATCAAACATGGTTTTGAAATCTTGGGAAATGTTGACATTCCATCAAGAGAAATGCTTCCTCTCCCCCCATAAAAGTTTGGATCCTTCACAACAGTACATTTATTACATGATATCATCTGGCTGAGATTTTGGCTGTTATTTACATTTGGTATGCTTTACCTGAAAATATTGAAAAAAGTCATGTACTGCCAGCTATGGTTTTTGAAGAATTAAAGCTGCATTCCTAACATTGCAGGACGGGGAAAATAAAAGAGTTAGTTCAATTTTAAACATTTTGTTAATGAGTAATATTTTTAGAATGGTAGATACAGTTTACTACCTTCAAAACATGCTGCTTGGTGGGTTTTTGAGACAACAGTGAAAAGAATTCAATGGATTTTTATTATAAGAAATTTCCTTAACCAACTTTTTATAGATATGCTAGCAAAAAATGAAAACAAGATAGACTTTAGTAACAATCTTTAGACAGCAGGGTAGGGTTTTTTTTCTCTGAGGTCAGCTATGCTTAGATTAATCAGGTTGACATTTCATGCTGGTGGATCATGAACTAATGATAATAGCATTAAATGGTGATTCGCTTGCTGTGGGAAGCACAACTTATTCAGTTGCTATATTAAATCATCACTTCGAACAGTAATGTTTGTCTGCTGCCAAAGCAACCCGTAAAGGTTGATAAGTCCCTTTTTGCGTCCTTTTACTTTAGCCTCACCTTTAATAATTTCAAGGATTGGTAGCATCTATAGGTTATAATGGTGTGTGGTTGCAATAGCTTTAGTTCAAGATGTTGAATTGACAGCATTTTAAAGACTTAGGTTGCAGTCCTCAAAATGGTTGTGGCCTTGGTCTGTGTGGCCTTGGTCTGGTAGATCTTGTTCAGGTTGAAAATGCCAGCCACAGATGCAGGTGAAACGTTAGGAACAAGATCTACCAGACCAAGGCCACACAGCCCGGAAAATCACCACAACCAGTTGAATTCGGCCGTGAAAGCCTTTGACAGCCCTCAGCATGTTTTCCTGTGAGCAAATCCAATTGAATAAAGTGGAACTGACTTATGGGTATACTTGTTTGGGATTGCTCCCATATTATACAGAATTTATTTCTGCCTTTCTTTAAAATAAGTACAGATGCTCCAACTCCTTGCTGCCTAAAGTTCTTATAAAGAAAATGTTTTGATCTTCAACTCAACTTTTACATTAAGTTTTCCCTCTTTCTGTAGTTGAGTGATAAGAATTCAACATAACTGCAAACTGTGTTCAGGTTTACGTTCAGAAGTGAAATAGTAAATTCTTTCTTAAGACTAACTTCACATTTTTATGACCTGAAAATGTAAACCGATCGTATGTGTGAGTGTTAAATAAAACAACTGAAGTACACAGTTTCTTAGGCTGATTCCGCACGGGCCAAAAACAGCAGTGTGAAAACGGTGTGAAAACAGTATAAACCCTTCACACCATTTTCACACTGTTTTCACACTGCTGTTTTTGGCCCATGCGAAATCAGCCTTAATTCCTTGTAGGCCCCCAAATTGTGTGCAAAAAAAATCATTTTCTCATTTGGGTGCTGTGTGGTTTCCAGGCTGTATGGCCGTGTTCTAGCAGCATTCTCTCCTGACGTTTCACCTGCGTCTGTGGCTGGCATCTTCAGAGGATCTGATGTTCTGATCTTCAGAGCATCTTCAGAGGATCTTCAGATCCTCTGAAGATGCCAGCCACAGACGCAGGCGAAACGTCAGGAGAGAATGCTGCTAGAACACGGCCATACAGCCCGGAAACCACACAGCACCCAAGTGATTCCGGCCGTGAAAGCCTTCGACAATACATTGAACATCTCTACGGGGAGAAATTGTTCCAAGACACATGGAAATTGGAAAAACTACAGCTCAGGAAAGCACACTTACTGTGTTCTCTAACCTTTCTTCTACGCTGCAGAGACACAGGTACTATCCCATTATTTCTTGCAGCCAAAAGGACTTTCAAAACACCACAGGCTCACCGCATCTATAACCGCCTAGAACGTACGCTTTTACGTGAGAGAATTCATACCACCCGCAAAGAACTTGCAAACTTAGACAGGGAGTTATTAGTCCTTCATATCAATACCAGCCAAAAGATGAGTGCACAAGACTGGGATAAAATTGACAATTTCACCTACAGCAAAATGGAGAAAGACATGGCTTACCACACTAAAAGGCAGAAACTAAAATTCGACAAATGCCAAAAACATCAGGTGAAACCTGTACTGGACACATCACGGACCATCATCAATCTGACTGAGAGGCAACTCTCTGAGGCTGAAGTATCCATCTTAGCAAAAGGAGGCAATTTTGCTGTTACCACCACCAGAATTCCAGTAGAAAACATCATCGCTAATATGGAATCAGCGATTTATCATCTCCCTGAGGAAGAAGCGGAGGAAGTAAGAGAGGAAACAGCAAGGATTCTGAGAAAGGCAAAACTTCCCTCCAGTAACATAACAAGGAAAGAAAGAAAAGCCATCAAAGATCTCAGTTCTGATTCAGAAATCATCATTCTACCAGCAGATAAAGGTAATGCCACGGTTATCATGGAAACAGACCAATACAAAGAAAAAATCAGACAACTTTTGGACCCCACAACATACAAAAAGTTAAAACAGGACCCAACCAACAAAATCACCAGGAAAACCAACACCTTGATTAAAAACTCCTCAATTGATCCAATCATTTGCAAACGTCTCTGCAAATCTGAAGCTCACCCTCCTAGACTCTATGGACTCCCAAAAATCCACAAGGACTCCACTCCACTCAGACCTATTGTGAGTGCAATTGGATCTCCTACATATGATTTGGCAAAGTTTCTGGCCACACAACTGCAAAGCCATATTGGACTTACTACACATTACATTAAGGACTCAACTCACTTCATAGAAAAAATCAGCAAACTCAAACTCAACCCCAATGACAAACTGATCAGTTTTGATGTGGTGTCCCTATTCACCAAGGTCCCCATAGCAGACACCATGACTCTCATTAATCAGAAATTCCCAAAAGACATCACAGCCCTGTTTCAACATTGTCTCACTACCAGCTACTTCCAGTGGGATAATGAATACAATGAACAGAAAGATGGGGTAGCCATGGGTAGCCCTCTTAGCCCTGTAATAGCAAATTTTTATATGGAACATTTTGAGAAACAAGCCCTGAAAACAGCACCAAAAAAGCCCACCATATGGTTCCGTTATGTGGAGGACACATTCACCATTTGGAGCCACGGAGAAGAAGAACTAAACAAGTTCCTGGACCATATCAACAAGATCCACCCAAACATCCAATTTACTATGGAGAAAGAAAATGAAGGAAAACTGCCATTTTTAGATGTTTTAGTCATCCGCAAACCAAACCAGCAATTGGGACACACAGTATACAGAAAACCTACTCACACAGACAGATATCTACACAAAAAACTCCAATCACCATCCAGGGCAAAAAAGGAGCACCATAAAAAACTTTGGTACATCAGCGAAACAGAATCTGTGAACCTCACCTCCTACAAGATGAATTGAATCACCTAAACAGGGCTCTACAGGCTAATGGTTACTCTAATACAGAAATCAGAAGGGCTGCAAGACCAAGAACAAGCCTCATGAACAAAGATAAAGAGCCATCTAGAGGGAAGGTGTTCTTACCATACATCAAGGGAACCACTGATCTGGTAGTAAAACTGATGAGGAAGCACAACCTGCAAAGAATGGACAGACCCACTAAGAAAATGCAAAAGATGCTACGCTCAGCAAAGGATAAGAGGGATCCTTTAGCTACTGCAGGAGTCTATCGCGATACCATGCAGCTGTGGACAAGTCTACATAGGAACCACCAAACGCAGCGCACAGACACGTATCAAAGAACACGAAAGGCACTGCAGACTATTTCAGCCAGAAAAATCAGCAATAGCAGAACACATGATAAACCAACCTGGACATAGAATATTATTTGAAAAAACAGAAATTCTGGACCACTCTGAAAGCCACTATGTCAGACTACACAGAGAAGCAATTGAAATCCATAAGCACATGGACAATTTTAACAGGAAGGAAGAAACTATGAAAATGAACAGAACTTGGCTGCCAGTGTTGAAAGATACTAGGGTCAAGACTGTGTCAAACCAGCTCCACACAAACACAGGATGACCATAGACAAAAGAAACAAAGGCCAGGATACTTCTATTCAGATGCTCCCACCAGTGACCTTGCTATCTACAGGGTTACTCCCAGGCTATAGTCTTCATTGTTACTCATACTTCTATTCAGATGCCCTCAACTATTGACCTGGTTGCCGCCTTTGTTACTCACAGACAAGGTTTCCCCACCCACCCTGGACACTCCAACAGATATATACTCCACTTGCTTTTCCAACCTCAGATCCTCTGAAGATGCCAGCCACAGACGCAGGCGAAACGTCAGGAGAGAATGCTGCTAGAACACGGCCATACAGCCCGGAAACCACACAGCACCCAAGTGATTCCGGCCGTGAAAGCCTTCGACAATACATTTTCTCATTTTTCCAAAATACCCTGAACCAGATCAGCCAGATTGTTTTTAGAATGATATATTATGCATTATTTTCCATTGAATAATATAATTATAAGTGTTATACATGACCTTTTTTTCCTAAGATATGGATGACACTTTGTGAGTAACCCAGATTTTAGAAATAGACTTGGGCCATAGGAAAGAAAATGTACGGACCTAACTCTTCATTGTTGACTCTTTGCGGGATTAAAATGTAACTCCGTGCTGTCTCAGTAAGGAAAACAAGCTAGGTTGTAAGTCTCCTATGCCACTAGAGGTCAGTCTTTGGTAATCAACCTTTAATGAACCAGAACTGTCAAGAAAGCTAATAAATTACACTGTGGACTTTTCTAATTATGAATTCCTATTTAATCATTCACTGACAAGTTAACTGTGGCAATAGTTCTATGTACTTTGCATACACAGTTATGCTTGTGTATTATGATATTTCTCAAGGTGCAGGTCTTCCATCATATGAACAAGTCATTACCAAAGACTCTCTTATCTAATCATAATTACTTATTATGAGAAGCAATTAACTTAGTTACCCTCTTGATTCTACTCATGGTGAAAGACAATCCCCCCCAAGACAGAATAGTGAAATCTTTTACTTACGGGCACATTTTGATTTCTGTATTAAGGAAATGGTTAACACTTCTTTATGAAAGAAAGCTATTTAAATACAGGGTGCACAATTTAAAATGTTTTAATGAGGACACAACTTATTACTGTGAGTTGAGAAGTTAGAAGATGCTTCAAAAACTGGAATAGAATTGCCAATGGAATAGAATTCTGTAATGTGCTGTAAGCTAACTGGGTAACTAGACGTGATTTAGCCCACAAGTCTTATTTAATAAACATAATGATACAGGATCACATTCAGTTCTGAAATGCATTAAGAAAGTGAGTTCCAGCAAGTTCAGTGGAACAAAGTTCCATGTAAATGTTCCTGGGCAGCCAGGGATGGTGTTTTTGTGGCACTGCCCTGCTGCCTCCAGAGGGTTTTCCAGCAGCATCGGGAGGGAGGAAAACCCAAAAACCTCCCCACTGCTAGAAAGCCTTTGATAAGGCTCAATGGACTTGTACCACCCAAAAGGGTGGACAATGTCCAAGGCCTGGGCTGACCTGCACTCCCCTGCAAGCCTGGGGTGGAAACTGAGTAATGTCACCTGCAATCCTGGAAACCTACCTGCCACACCCACGCTGTGCACCAGTTGAGTGTTGACGCTGCACTCAGCACCATGTCTGGGCATCCCGGAGGGGTGCAGCAGCAGCCTATTGGGATGTTTTCTCCACCAAGGGATGATTCAGTCCTCTTATCCTGGATTGGGCTGTTGGGAGTCAAGTAACCAGGTGACTATTTAATCTCTTTACGTTGGAACTTCCTTGTCATTGATACTATACTTCTTTAAGGATCTTATGGTAAATCTAGCATTTGAGACCACTTCAGTTGACCAAGTATTTTAGCTGTAGCTCTGGTGTACAAAACACACACATGGTAATCTAAACCAACCCTAGCAGCAGGGTCTTATAATTGGGTTCCCACACTACAAAGTTCATTGTTCTCAAGGCTCTAGACAGCAGTATATAGTAGATTTGTTAGATTTGAGTTCTGTACCATCTTATAAACCAACAAGAGTTTTGAGAGTCAGACAAGATATGGAAATTTTGTACAGCTTAAAGTACAAAGAACAGGAATCTCTGACATAAGGCTATTGGCAACTACATAAAAAATGATGGACTAGATAAGGTATTGGAAAGGGAGACTGTACTGCATTCAAATACAAGTCCATGACATTCTCATTTAAGGTGCTTTTAATGGTCAGTAGGACAAGCTGCATGTTGTGTGAATTAAGCTAAAATAAAGTGTGACACAAAATGCTGCAGATTTAAGGTACACATTTCAAAAAGGCCATTTGGGAAAGGCACCCTAATGCAATCCCAGTTTTATACATTACAGGAAAACCCTTTCTCTTTTGATTCAAAGAAACATATTAGCATACAGTCAGTGTGTCAGTATTGTTACAGTATCTTGGAAAGCATTGTACTTATTGCAGTGACTGTATCATAAAAGAAGTGGTTTTGCTTTGCATTTTAAGCTTTCTCTATGTGAGCAAAACGGGTGATCAGGATTTTAACTTCGGTGTCTCAAGCCCTAGCTTGAAAAAGGAACAGACTTTGATCAAGTCATTGCCAGTTCTCTCAGCAATGCCTGTCATGTAGTAATTGCAGTAATGCTGTGGCTTTTTGCATGGAGTAGAAATGACACATTATAAATATAACACAAATAATTACCAGCTTGTCTGATTGTGTGAATTGATCATTACCTCAGTTCTACAAAATAGAGTTTTTCTGTGTTTTGTTTTGCCCAGACAAGTGAAAATGCTACACTGGGAAGTGTTTTGTGCATACATCAGCAACATCAACTTCCATTTACTTTGAAACCTCCAATCTTTTCATTCACTTGAAGGTGCATAAAAATGCACTCTCATTTAAAATTAGCATCTCTCTGAGCATGAGTGAACTACAGCAAGAGAAGCAGCAGTCCAGAGGTTGTATATACTCATGCGTGCATGTGTTACTGTGTGCATGCATAACGTATTCTACATTAATGGGACAACAGATTACGACTGGCTTAGTCATTGTTTGTGATGGTCAGTGATATTTTCCTTTTCTCCAAAGTCCTGAATCACATGGAGACAATATCAGGGATGGCTGGATTGAGCTTTCCTTCATAGATGCTCAGAAGCAGCAAGAAATATTTTTGCTTCTTTAGATCATCTCCAAAGGCTGCCATTGAGTGAGATTAATGTTTTCTATTGGACTTCTGAGCATGCCTAGAACTTAAAGTAGGGGTAGCTTCTACTTCCTTCATCTGGCAAGAAATAAGACAGCCTCCTGAATTCTCTGAGATCTGTGAATTTGAGGGGGAGTACCATAAAGGGGTAGATGGTGATCAGAAAGAAATCTGTTATTCCTACTGGCTACCCTGTAGCCACACGTGGAATCTTGTATCATGTAACTTTGAGTTGCAGTTGAATCAAAGCAATCTGAGCATGTGCTGATAGACTTCTCCAGCCAATTTGACTTTCAGTCCCTTCCTGAACTGCTTTTTATCTTGGTTTTTTTTTTTAAAGGCCATATGTGGTTTCATTGGGCTTGATTCTGAAAGAATGTATGACAGGAAAAGAGCAGTATGCTCTTTAGATGAGTCAGGGTCACTGCTTGTCTTTATAAAATAATTAACTCTCACAAGCAATGGTTCAAGATCCTGGTATTCTGGGGAGGTTTTTCAGTTTTCAATACGCTCGTTGAATGGCTGTCCCAATTTTGGCAGCTAATGTAGTAAATGTCAGAACTGGAACTTGAGCACATATTTTAGGTTGGATTTATGAGACTTGGGCATACACTGGGTCTAAATGCTATGGGAGCATGACTTGCATTATCTTGCTAGGCAGGAAGATTTCCCCCCTGCTTTGTTACTGTAATTTACATTCTTTCTGACATAGTAAGAGTGGCCTTTCTTGCCCTTCCAAGTAACTTTTCAAGTGCTATAACACCTCTTTGCTGTTTAATGATCAGTACAAAACATAGTATTTTATAATTTGCATCTGTTTAATCTGGTTAAGCTTGTAGGCTTGTTTTTGGTAGAAGAAGAAATAGCCAGAGAACATTTTACTGTAAATTTCTAGCACCTAGGGAATTTTCAGACATAAGTGATATATGTTCAGGACCTTTAGTTCATGCTGTCTGGTGTGATCATCAAGGACTACATTGAGCAGTTGATCCCTTCATTATATTTAGCCGAATGCATATTGCGTTTTGTGTTTCAGATGTCTGACTGTCTCAAACTTCCTGTGCAATTTTATTGGCTTTTCTCCCACTCATGTCCATGGCAAAGTTCAAGCACTTTAATCCCAGTGGCCACTCAACACCTTGCCGGGAGCATAAATTCTGTAATGATGCTATTTTGTGGATCAGGCAGTTGCTTGTTCTCCCATATGAACAGCCTTGAATGGCAACCTTCGTTCTTTCTGTGCCTTTAATTTTGTAATGACATTGTTGCAGTAGCTCAGTGCATGTGCTTTACTGGTGTATAAGGCCAATGTGGGGTGGCAGAAATAATCATGTTATCACCACATTCTGCTTTTCAGTGACCTTCATCTCCCTTCCACTGGTGCATTTTCACCACAAGTGAGCACATTTCCTCACTGTGTAACAAGTTGTATGTCCTTTGACTTTCTTTTCAGAAACCTTAACTCTGTACACGCATAGGTGCTGTTCACATGCAAAGTATATGTTCTCAGTGAAAGCTATATGCTTCACTGAAGCCTGACATATGGAACTAAGCACATGCTGACCACAGTTTTGGAGTTTTCCAGAACTATAATGTCATTCCTTGACCTTCCTTTAGTCAGGGGTAGGGAACCTGCGGCTCTCCAGATGTTCAGGAACTACAATTCCCATCAGCCTCTGTCAGCATGGTCAATTGGCCATGCTGGTAGGGGCAGATGGGAATTGTAGTTCCTGAACATCTGGAGAGCCGCAGGTTCCCTACCCCTGCTTTAGCTGATCCCATCAGTACATGCACCAGTGAATGAGGCTGGTATACCCCACTTCATTTTCTTCTGTTAATACAATCCTAGCATTTTTGTTATCTTTAGGTTTTAAAAATGCTAAACTTTGATTTAGAGGGCAATGGACCACAGAATCTGTGCTAGGGAGCATCCATCAGTGCATTTTTGAATTGGCTTTGGCAATACCTGGCAATGATTTTTGCCAGTGAGCTGCATATAACTCAGTTTAATCTTTTCCCCGCGTTCTGGTGCCTTTTTAAATGTATACCATGAATAAGAAATTAATATAACAAGAGTCTTGTAGCACTTCAGAGTCTAATTGTGAGGTTCCATAATTAAGAAATAATTTTATTAGATCCCATACATTTCTGAGGCAATACATTAGTATTTTAGCTGCCCAAAGACTGTTTCCCTGCATCAGAATTGCATGGCTACTCTTCTGATGGTTCACAGTGTACTATTTAGCGGACATGCCGGTGGTTCCTAACTAGCAGCCAGAGCCTCCAAAAGTGGGGAACAAAAGCACTGAGCCTTTACCGAAAACACCTCAGTACTACTGACTTGTGACAGAGAACTGTTCTGTTTATCTGATCATTGTGATCTAAATGAAAACACTTGTCAATTGAGATACTGTCATGAATGCATCCATGCAAGCGCATTTCTACGTCATAGTCCTCTTTGTGCATGATACTGTTATGCAAATGTTTGTTTCCTGTAGGTCCCAGTGGTGAACCACTCTTAGTTTTGATTTGTGTCCCCACTGAGTAGGGAGATCATTATTATAGTGACATGAGCACAAAGAGAGGAGCCTGATAATGCGATAGACGATTATGATTCCCAAGATTAAACAACGTCAAGAAGACAAAATTAGACGAGAGACTAATCTGATTTAATTCTGGATTTGACAAAATTTTCTTTCGAAAGTAACATGAGTAACAAACATATTGAAAGTAACATGAGTAACAAACTACACAAAAAAGTGTGTGTTTGTGTTTCAGAATAATATTTGAGAGGGTTTAAAAAAACAACCACACTGATGTACACACCTTTTCAGAAGCAGAAAATAAGAATCCTTGTGGGAAGCTCGGGTGGAAAAATATCCAGTAGTCTCACCTCCTTTTAAGATACATGTATATATTTAAAAACATGCTTTCTTAGCACAGTTCTTCAGACTTCCTCTCTGTATTGGTAGTTCTGAAGTCAGAGCAGCTCATCCCTTACAGTTTTCTGTTGCTCTTTCAGCAGAAGTTGGGCCATTGTGATATTTATTTGAATTTAAACAAGGCAATTAAAAGAGCTGCTGACAGTTGTTGTGATCCGACTTTGACTGGAGCTTGATGGTCATTATGGGTAAATAATGAACCAGGCCTGCAAATGTAGCAGCTGCCAACTTGGGCTCGAAGAACAGCTATTTCCACCAATTTAAAGATCTATCGACCGCTTCCTTTTCTCCCTGCAGATCTTCTGCAGAAATCTAATGTTTTCTGCTGCCTGTTTTTTTGGTCGTTTCAGCTATTGTAGAAATGTCCTATAATTTCCTTCTTAATATTTAATTTAGCCTATTATGAGCGTTTACAGTTAAACTTCTCTGGTTAAAAGATTGCCTTATTTCTTTTCAGGAATCAGAGTAGGATAGCAATTATAATTGTGTTCACTTGGTTTGTATTTTGCATATTTTTGCAGTTTGTTGTAATTTGTGTATTCACCCAGCTACTTTTCTTTGCGTATATGTCCATTAATGATAAAGGTAGATTAGAGTTCTAAATGTTTCTCCTTAGTTACTGAGAATTCCACTACAGTAATAAGGTTCCACATCCATGATGTGAAGCTTAATATCATACATTTGCAATAAAATCTGACATCAACTTCCTTTGGTTTGTGGAGTTTTGTTTTCAGCCTTTGAAGTTGCTAGTAAAGTGGGAGAAATAATGTGCTCCAGGCTTCCGGCTCCATTTTGCCAGTACAGAGAAATTGCAGGGTTTGGTTTCACCAAAATTCACTTTGAATGCATTTGTCACTTCATCATCTCTTTTGCCTTTGTCCCATTAACAAAGCAGGAAACATACGTATTAAGGGAAAGTCAGTTAAGATGTAAAATTGGTAAATCATAGGATGAATCTTACATTTTCCATATAGAATTTCCAGGAGCTTATCGCAAATATATAGCTCAGAAAAAATGAAAGGAGCCCTTCATTGTAGGGCTCTTTCAGATACGTGGCCTATACCTCCCAGCAACTGCAGAACATTTATTTCAGATGCCATTGTTAAAGGCTATGCACATTAGGCAAAATGTAAGTGTGCCTGCGCATGAAGCATCCTGCAGCAGAAGTAGAATTCTTGCTGAGAGGAAATGATCCCAAACGTGCCCCTAAAACACAAGACTTTCCTCAAGAAATAATGATGAAAAATGGTCCATTTAAGTGTCTTTTTTGTGTTCTAGAAGAAGATAAACTTTATTTTCTTGTATCCAGACCTGTGTTGCTTGTTATTTGTGGTGAAATGTATGTGTTTCTGTGCATGTGTATGCTGCAGTTTTTCCTTCTTTGTGAAAGCAGCAATACGTTGACAAGAGGTTATGTTGTGCTACTTTATGTTAAACCAGATCACCCCTGAAACATGTGTAGAGCCATTCATCTGTGCCACCAAAACCCAAGAGAACATCTGACATCAGCTCTGAAACCGAAACGGTGATCACTTACAAATCAAACATGGCACGCTCTAAACCGATTGTGCATGGCAATCTTTTCTGAGAAAGGACAACTAATTGAACATGATAAAGTGTAAAGTTAATTAACACCCTTAAATTTGTTGATTACTTTTCACAGGATTATATTGTTCAGTTGAGTAGCAGCTTTCTGTCCCAGCTGTCGCCTTTTTAGCTTGAATGTCTCTGGTAAACAATAGAGACACCATAACAAGTCGTAAATGGTCCCTGTGACAGCAGACCCTTGTGAGGCTGCATCTGTAGAAAATGATTAAAACAATTGCATTTTAAAGACAGTTCACATAGCAGCCTAGTCCCATTGGCCCTCTTCTCTATCTCATTTGGTGGCAGAGACTGGTTAAAACATTTAAGTGCACTTTAGCAAATTAAGTGATTTACTGGTTTCAGTGGAATAACCTTAAAGGCAGTTTTTAAGTGTATGTACTGAAATAGTACTTATGCTTATTTTGGATTGTATCTTTCTGTACGTATTCAATATTAAATTTAAGAAAATGGCTCTTTCTCAATGGTTGCATGGCACAATATCTCTAATTTGTAGGGTAGAATTTAAATCTGGATTTTAGTCGCTCAAAGGAATTTAAATAAAAAAATCACTGACAACATAGTAAAACTTGCCAAGTACCTTTCTTTGCCTTAGTATTTACAATACGTTTTAGTTTTCCTCCGCATGTCATAAAATATGTCATGTAAGTTAGAAAGAATTTAAAGATTTTTTTAAAAAAACAATAAAATTCTCACACGTAAAATCCCAAGTGAAGAGGAACAAAATGTTATTTGCTGCTATAGACTCTGCAGTCTCATACTGTCTATTTGAAAAAAATGCAGTAAGGAGCCAGTGCTTTCTTGCATGTTTATTCATACAGTGTGGAGACCTAAAGATGATGTAAAATTGGAAAGAATTTAAACTATATTTTCCTTGGCATATCTGCTCGAAATAATGTATTGTGTTCAAAACTACAGTAATATAAATTCATGATAAGGCATTTGTGAAGAGAAATAATGGCCATTATGTCAAGGGGGGGGGGGGTGTCCTTCCAGTGCCACCTTTCCAAATTGCACAAGCTTCCATACACAGGGCTGCTAAGAACCATCCCCAGCCCAGACCCATTCGAACATCATATGAAAGCCATTGGATCAGTTGCCAAACTTCTGGGCCATGGAATTTTGTCCTTTCACTCTTCCCTAGCAGCCCTGGCTGTACTGGATCAAAATAACCAATTATAATATAAACAATAACAATGGCACAAATACAAAATTTATAAATACAAATCTACACAGCCAGTAGCAAACACCTGAAATCAGTGACCTTGAAGAGACCTAAAAGAGTGCATCACTAAAAAATCTAGGGTCATGTTTTCTCCAGGTTTATGTTTCTTCTTACTGGTTCAGTTGAGAAAACAGGTAAACAAATGGATGAGGACATACTCCCTGTACCAAACAACACTGAGACCATATAATATTTTATAAATAAAAGGCAACACTTTGAATGGGACCCTGAAACTGACAGTGTGCGTAGGTATGCAAAAATGAGATTAGTAACGTTCACTTGGTCAATTTCTGTTTTGAGTCACTAATGGAAGCTTCAAAGCAAGCCCCAAGCAGAGTATGCTGCAGTGACCCAGTGTGTAAATGTTACAAGGATCTAGGTAATTGAGGTGCTAGGTAGCCATATTGGTCAAAGAATAAAATCCATGTAATATCTTTTATTAAGACCAACTCAAATGACACAAAACTGTACAAGCTTTCAAATTCTCCAGGACTCTTCATCAGGCATCTGCTAACAAAATAATATCAGTAGTGATGGCAGAAAAATAATTTTCAAGCCGTAATAATGAGGTCTTTTGTCTGTTAATGTTCTTGACTCAGGCATATTTAGCATGTGCCAGGAGACTGGGTAGAGTTTTTCTGGTACCCTTTGCCTCCTGGGAAGATGAAAGTGGAAGCAGTTTCCATTGTGAATATGAAAACTAATGGTGAATCTCCGGGGACTGAATTTCAAAAACGTGTCATAGGAAGGCTGTCGCTGCCATGGTAAAAAAAGTGGTCCTGGGCTGCACCCAGACCACAAATTGGCTCTTCTATTTAGAGTGTGATTAGGTTGCTGTTGGTACAGTTTTCCTTGTACTAACAGCCACCACCTATCATCACCTCAACATGGTCTGGTTTCACCTCCACTTGGTTGGCCTGTATATAACCCATAATAGCATACAGACATTTGCTCAGGGGTTGTAATGCTGCTTCTGTTGGTGCAATTATAATGACCTGTTTGATCAGCTTTCTGATGATCCTGCATTCCAAAGGTTCTCAACCATCAGCTGCATCCAAGAGTTAAAAATGCCTCAGGGGCAAGATGTGTGGCCTTCTCAACTGTTGACAGAGATAAGTGAAAAAACTAGAGCTTAACAGAAAAGGGATATGCTACTTAATAGCAACATTTCTTTTTCACACAATAGGACTTCAAGACAAGGACGTAGGTAAGGGGCGGTTCTCGGGTTCAAACTCCCCCCCCCCCATTACATGGCCGAAGCTCCACCCTCCATTTGTGGGGGGGGGGGTTGTATTATTAGTGTTTTTTAGGTATTTGGCCTGCAGGGAACGCAGTTTTTCGGCTAGCACAGGGGTAGGTGAATGGGAGTTTTCCAGAGGCAGCCTCAGGGAACCATACCCCATCAGTTTCCGGTCAGCATGGCCAATTGGCCATGCTGGTAGGGGCTGATGGGAATTGTAGTTCCTGAACATCTGGAGAGCTGCAGGTTCCCTACCCCTGGGCTAGCAGCATCAACATTGCAGGGGTTTGTTGGGAGACTCTCCTGATGATTCTACCCAGATTTGGTGAAGTTTGGTTCAGGGGGTCCAAAGTTATGGACTACCAAAGGGGGTGCCCCATCCCCCATTGTTTCCAGTGGGAGCTAATAGAAGATGGGGGCTACACCTGTGAGGGTCCATAACATTGGACCCCAGGAACCAAATTTCACAAAACCTGGGGGGTACCATCAGGAGAGTATCTTACTGATACCATCCAGGTTTTGTGACGTTTGGTCCAGGAGGTCCAAAGTTATGGACTCCCAAAGGGGGTGCCCCCATCCCCCATTGTTTCCAATGGGAGCTAATAAAAGATGGGGGCTACACCTTTGAGGGTCCATAACTTTGGACCTCCTGAACCAAACTTCACCAAACCTGGGTGGTATCATTAGGAGAGTCTTCTAAAGATACCCTGAAAGTTTGGTGCTGCTAGCTTAACAATTGCACCCCTGACAGCAGGCACCCCCCAAATTTCCCCAGATTCTCCTTTTAAACCCACCCCCTTTGGCATGGATTTAAAGGGAGAATATGAGGTCCCCAGTTTAAACATTGAAAGTGATGCTGTTTCAGGGTGGGGGTGAATCTCAGATTGGTGAGGGCCAAAACTCAGATTTTGCACTTGGCTCCATTTTCCCTAGCTATGCCTCTGCCCAGAGGGGTGGGCAGAAGGAACTGCCAGCTGGGAGCCCAGTTGGTGGGGGTGGGGGAGGGAGGGGCAGGGGAGTCTGTCGTCCCAGGCCTCAGAGAGCTGCTTTTATAAGCACTGAGGCTGGGGGTGGGGCTTGGGGAGGCTTGACCATGCCCCCGGGGGCTGGTGGGGACTTGGCCCGCCCCTGAACCCCCCCATAAAAAATCTATACCTACGTCTCTGCTTCAAGACAAGGATGCTCCAGGTATCCACGTGTGTCAGGAGTGTCCATTGACTTTAATAGACTGAGAGCTTGGCTGCCTTTTACCCATAGAATGTAACGTGTAGCTGAACTCTGTGTTAGACACATTTATCCTCAATGTGAAAACTTTTAATCAAACTTTTTATTAATGTTCTCCAGTGCTCTGTGCTTTCCATATTTCTCATTTGACGTGTACAGGATCCAGCAGCCACATTTGATGGAAGATATAACCACCATAGTGGGAATGTGCTTCACTTTAAAGTATCGAAAGCACAACTCTTGGGTTTTTTCCTTAACCACTTTATTATTATTGTTTTCTTCAATGCTTGAAACGTTAAGTATTTAGGGCAATTGAGAGAGTGAGCTGTCACAAGAATAACCAGCTGAAAACTATTGTCAGCATTAATTTTGCTCTTATGAATGGCTCTCAAAGCTATTTAGCAGTCTGTAATCTGATATCAAGTTATTGACCTAAAGTGGGTAAAGCTTGGGGGAGGGCAGGGTTGTTTGTATATTGTGACTTAGAATATCTGTTTATGCTGGGGGGGGGGGGGGGCAGGGCATGTGGCTAGTAACCAAGGCCATTATAAAAGTGCATTAACAAAAAGAGTTTCATGAAACTCTTATAAAGAAAAATTGGGAGAGTTTGACATTGACTGGATAAATTAGAGTCACAGCACTGAGGAACGGGTGGGGCTGTTAACCTGACTGAAAACCGCTTTCCTATAAGGAAACCTAGAAAAGACAAAAATCACTTGACAAAAAGACTTGACAAAATCACTTGACAAAAAGACACTTCCCTTGCCTTTTTCCTTCCAGAGTAAAAAGTGTTCCTTTTTGGCTGGAGGAGGAGAAAAAAGTGAAATTTCATTGATTTCTGCCTGAACACCTCAGACTCCCACATCACACTCATATTGTTCCAGTATTTCAAGGGTGCAGCAGGGAAGCCGGAAGGAATCAGAACTCTGCTTCGTTTTTTGGATCCAACCCTAATACTGTAGTCCTGTGTACATTTAATAAATAAATCTCAGTGACTTTGGTGATCTTAGGATGGGGTTGAAAAAGTTCTTCCACTGAACAGACCAATTTTATATCTACAGCAGACTGGAAGCGATTTTTTTCCTTGGTTCCAGTCCTTAGCAGCAGCCTATAGAACAACCGGAAAGCAAATAAGATATGAGTAGTTACATATGTGTTTATATTCAACTTTTTTTCCCTTCAGGTGTGGGGGCAGCTCGTGCAGGGAACCTTACATTCATGGTTGGGGGAGTGGAGCAAGAGTTTGATGCTGCAAAGGAGCTGCTCACCTGTATGGGTTCCCATGTTGTCTACTGTGGAGAAGTTGGAACTGGACAGGTACTGTTTGAGTGCTCTTGCGCTTGAGCTTTCTCCTTCTTTTGGAACACCGTTAAAGTTCACTGCTCTCCCATGACAATTACACTGAGGTGCTCCCTTAAAATGATTGTTAGTCTACTTGCATGTCATGGCTCACATGGGATCTTCGTAGGTAAAGGCCTGCATCATTGGATGCGTAGAGCGAGGCAGAGTGGGTGCATAAGCAAACTGCGAAGGAGAAAAGTTGTGAGTCCCATAGGGCAAAGTGGTAAACTCCGGTACTACCGTCAAAGCTCTGCTCATGACCTGAGTGTGATCCCAGTGGAAGTCAGTTTTAGATAATTGTTCAATGTTGATTCAACCTCCATCCTTCTGAAGTTGGTAAAATGAATCCCCAGCTAGCTGGGGATAAAATGTAAATGACTGGGAAAGGCATGATTTGATGTCAGCCCATGGGTCAGTATGGATCAGGTCAGAGGGAGGACCTTTACCTCCCTCTGATAAGTTCCACCTGTAGTGCTTCTTGAGCAGGCACTTCAGCTTGCACAAGGAATTTCTGCCAGTTTCCTTTCTAGCTGTTATCCCCCTGAACCACATCCCATCGCACTCCAGAATGTCTCCTAGTCTGTAGGTCAAAGAGCTACAGCAGAAAGGAGGCACTAGGACAGGGTCATTGTACAAATGGAACTTTATTTGCATGTATTATTCAATCCAGTGTAAATACAAGAAGATCTTAAGTGTGGTACAAAACATGAATATGTTTTTATCACATTCTCAGACCATTTCACGGCTCTGGTGAAAACTGCTCATGTCTTTGAAACGTCGTGGAAATTTTAACCGCTTTGGAACTCTTTGCAATGGGCTGAGAGTTCTAGTATACGGTTTACCTAGCATGAGACAATCTGCTAATGTGGTTAGATGTCCTTATCAATGGAGGCTCAAGTGACACATGTCGCTCAAATGGCTTTTTATCATCTACGTCAGGTGAAACAACTGACGCCTTACCTGTTTCAAACCAGCCTAGCCACAGTGATCCATGCAACCGTCACCTCCAGGTTAGATTACTGCAACTTGCTCTATGCAGGACTATCCTTGGCCCTGATCTGGCAGCTCCAGCTGGTGCAGAATGTAGCAGTGTGGGTCCTTACGGGGACCTCATGGTGTGCACTTATCCAACCAGTGCTTTGCCAGCTGCATTGGCTCCAGGTGGAGTACTGGATCAGGTTTAAGGTTCTGGTGATAAGCCCTAAACAGGCTGGGGCCCACATATCTACGGGACCACCTCTCCCGATATGTTCCTCAAAGGTCGCTACTAATCAGTGATCGAAAAACTGTTGGCCTGAGGGTTGAGGCTAGCCAGACTCATATAATGACTACTTTGCCTTCTTAGAATATATGTATTAAACAGCACTGTACTTGCCCTGGTGCTAGTTGAGGCTAGCCTCAACTAGGGCCAGGGCAAGTACAGTGCTGTTAATACATATATTCTAAGAAGGCAAAGTAGTCATTATATCAGAAGTATACTAAATGACATTTTTCAGCAAGTGTGCCCAAACAGATGTTTTGTAGTGCTAAACCTTTGCTATGATGCATGGAATCTTGCTGCTGTTTGCCCTAGGGAGTGGCTGTTGCAAATAGTCATTCGCGATGGCATTAGATTCTGGTTTTAATATTCTTCGGAGTAATGGAGGAATTCATTAGGTATTTTATTTATTTCCAGGCTGCAAAAATCTGCAATAACATGCTCTTAGCTATCAGTATGATTGGAACTGCTGAGACCATGAATCTTGGAATAAGGTTTGTTGGATTTTATGGGATCCTTTTTTATATGTTAGCCATTTCTGTTTATTTTTCTGGCTGATTTTTCTATGGAAAAAGAATGATGTTTCAAAGATGTAGATTAACAGCTGTCTGCTGCAGAAGTATACTATTTCATTATTACAATGTTACAAAAAGCCTCGCTTGTTTAATCTAGTATAGGATTTCAGGGAGCAGGGACGTTCTTTACAAAGGCCATAAAATAAAATTGTGCTTTGTGTGTGTTAGGTTATATATAGTGGCTCCCTTTTCTTATTTCCAGATGAAACGTACAGGGGAGAGAGAATATCAAGTGCAACAGCTTGAACATGTAAAGGCGGGGAGATATACAGAATTGTACCATCAAATATATTAGTTGCATCTCAATGAATTCTTCTGTATTTAGCCACCTTTTGAAGCGTGTTCTGCAACTTATAGGGCAATCCTAAACCCATTGGCATCAATGGACTGTTATCCTGCAGTGAGTAGAACCAGATATTGGAGTTCCCACCTCTGTTTTCTCCAGGTGACTTATGATTAGGAACCCTCAGTAGATAATTAATAAGCATTGTAGCAATGTACCACATTTGCATAGATATATAAAAAACAAAAGAAAGCCATGTACTGTGTCCTTTCATGAGATTTTTATGCTACTGTGGTGATAGTAGCTGGCCGTGCAGCTGTGTAGGCCCTCTGATTCTCTTCAGTTTGTATCCTTTGATAGGCAGGGTATTAGAGAGGAGTGGAGCTGTACATTTATTTACTGGTTTGTTTTATTTAACTTGTATGCCACCCTTCTCCTCACAGGCTTAGGGCAGCTTCCAGGCTTAGGGCAGCTTCCAACATCATTAAATTATAAAAACATAAATTATAATCACAGTTAGCATCACAGATGGCAGTTAAATCAATCACCTTAAATACAGTGAAATCCTAAACTATAAAACATCTAATAGGCACAGAAATTCTAAACCCAGAAAAAGGACGTATATGGGAAGGGGTGGCCAGTTGAATGATGGAAACAATGGCTGCCTCAACCATAAGCCTGGGGGAACAGCTCTGTCTTACAGACCCTGTGGAATTACATCAAGTCCCTCAGGGTCCTGGTCTCACTGGTCAGAGCATTCCACCAGCTTGAGGCCAGGGTCAAAAATGTCACATTTTTCAGGCCAGGGACCACCAGTAGATTGTTGTTCACTGATTGCAGCATCTGTTGGGGGACATACTGGGG
Source organism: Sphaerodactylus townsendi (assembly GCF_021028975.2). Taxonomy (NCBI): domain Eukaryota; kingdom Metazoa; phylum Chordata; class Lepidosauria; order Squamata; family Sphaerodactylidae; genus Sphaerodactylus; species Sphaerodactylus townsendi. Next base: position 39,974,128 of record NC_059435.1, read on the forward strand.
GAAGTGGTCCTGCAAATACAATGGCCCCAGACCGTTTAGGCCATTAAAGATAACCACCAAACATTGAACCTGATTCAGTACTCCACCCCGAGTCAGTGCAGCTGGCGGATCACAGATTGTATGTGTGCCCACCATGGGGTCCCAGTAAGGACCCCCGGTAAGGACATAGAGGCTCGATGGCAACAATGGAACAATTTTAGCTATTTCAAAACATTGACCCCAAAAGCTTTAGGAAGCGAACAGTTTTATGGCAAGCTTTCTGGAGTAGAGACTTCCATACATTGGTGACCACCACTGAGAGCCAGTGTGGTGTAGTGGTTTAGAGTAGGTGGATTCTAATCAGGAGAACCAGGTTTGATTCCCCACTCCTCTGCCTGCATGGCAGAGGCTTATCTGGTGAACCAGATGTGTTTCCGGACTCCTACATTCCTGCTGGGTGACCTTGGGCTAGGGCAGTGGTTCTCAACCTTCCTAATGCCGCAACCCTTTAATACAGTTCCTCGTGTTGTGGTGACCCCCAACCCTAACATTTATCCATTTTACAGATGGAGAACACTGATGCAGAGAGTCTTAGGTGACCCCTGTGAAAGGGTCGTTCAACCCCCAAAAGGGGTTGCGACCCCCAGGTTGAGAACCACTAGGCTAGGGTTAGTCACAGTTCTTCGGAGCTCTCTCAGTCCCACCTACCTCAGAGGTGTCTGTTGTGGGGAGAGGAAGGGAAAGGTGTTTGTAAGCTACTTTGAGTCTCCTTACAGGAGAGAAAGATGAGATATAAATCCAAATCTTCTTTAATTACATACCATCCAACTGAAGCTTCCACAATGACAGCATGCAATGTGGCTTACCGGATTACAATCTCAAATTATGGGCAGGTTGTTAGGGTCCTTTTGGCCTTTTTGGTACCTGGTCCCAAGTCATTCGGGGCTTCAAAAGTCAAGACTAGCATTTTTTTAATCGATATTAGAAAGGCAAGTATTGTGCAGTGTAAATGGTCTAAGATTTGATATCTTTTGCCTTTCTGATGTTTCTTTTTATCTTCAATGCAAAATCAATAATCACCCCTCTTTTTTTAACCATGCACTCCAGAGTTCCTAAGTTTGCCATCCTTGTGTTGAGAAAATCCTTTCAACCTAGCAACTACTGTGTGTACAGTAGCTTGCAAGTATACATTGTGACTTACCAAGAGTTTGCCATACCTATTTGTAAGCCTTTGAATGACAAAAAAGAGGTTTATCGACAACCTGATGGACCACAGTGTATAGGTAATATGCTGTGTTTAGTTCTGGGCCGTGATCATGTCAGACACAAATTAGTGGCACAATCCTGTCCATGTCTCTTGGTATTTAAAAAAATGTGAATATAAGTAACTGTGATAAGCATTTTAATACTTGGATATTTTTAAGAGCTTATACTAGCATTTTAATTCATTGTTAGACTCCCTGGCCTAAGGTTGGCAAATCTTGCTTCAAAGTATTTGTACTGCATCTTTTCTGTAACTCATTTTTGTGTAGGCAAAAGAGACTTCATTTAATTTTGCAGTACTTCAGTAATTTTGCTTTTAATTAGCGTTGGCTTCATTTTTTCATTGTGAGGCTAATAATAAGTTTCACAACATTGTTAATCTAGAACTATTTGTGAGTTTTGATCCTGTAGTTATAGGCACACTATAACTATTTGTGAGTCTGGATCCTGAAGTATAAATTGCTGCTTTGAATGTGTATTAGGTACAATGAAATACATAAATGTGTGTGTAAATGTGTGCGTGCATACAAACACAGGTGCACCTAAAAGACTGGTTAATAAATTCGCATTTCCTTTTAATTATCCTATCAAGATACAGTTGTTTTATTGAATTGCCCTTGTCTCAGATGTTAGGCTGTGTTGACCTATTAAGTTGTCATGTTGTAATTGAGATGAAAGAGGAATTTGCTTTGCATCAGTGCTAATTGGTTTATCAATATCTTGCACCATTTACATTTTAAAATTGAGTATCTGTAGGATTGAGAAGCGTACCTTTAACAAGCCATCATAAAGCCCATACGGTTGTGCACTATGATTGTAATTGAGGATTGTAAAGCTGTATCATAGTCAGTTTTAAGTCATGGGTTTGCCTAATGAAAAATCAATCACGTGTGACTTCATTGTGTTTGGCAAAAGCAGAAAGTCACATTTTCTGTAGTTTAAAAAGTTCAGCTAGCCAGGGGTACATGCCCCCATAATTGGCAATACCTGCAACCATAATTGATATTTGCAGACAATGTAGAATGCAAGTACTGCAGCATTGTCATATTTCCTGTTAACTTTTTAAAACTCTTAAGATATGGATTTGGGCTGTTTTAATGCCTTCATTAATGCCAAGTTCCGGGATGACATGTGCTTTATGGGCCATACCCCCATATCCCTGGTAGAGCAGCAGCATCTGTCATTTTAATTATGTACTACTCATGAGCTTTTGCCAAGCAGAATTGGGTCCTGTTGGCAGAGTAAATAAAGACAGGTATGAAAGTGAAATCTTTTCCTAAACCTAGCTTTATTCTATTGTTTTTGTTCCAAGCTGATGGATGTTGTCACTTCATGAATGGACTGGAGTTTTCTACTTTCTGAGAAACAAGTGTCAGCTACCTTCCATATTAATCAAATACCTTACATACTTGCATTGGTAACAATCCAGATACAGATTCAATTGGCTCCTATTATAGGCCACAGAAGGAAGCAACTGGCTTTTGAAATCCACGCCACAGCCAAACACTACAAAAGCCCAGGTTATGCTGCCTAGTAGTCAATTGCTGGATTTTGGCCATTGTTCTTTAGAACCATTAGCCAAGCTTATTAATGGCTTGCACAAGGTGGGTCATGTTTTTGACTCTGTTTGGCTTCTATATCACAATGCCATTCTGTCATCTGTCCCTTAGTCTGTGTACACAAAGATGGACCAACAGCTGTAGAAGTTGGATGAGAACTGTTAGCAATTCATCTTGCTCTTTATGAATTCCTCCGTTAATGCAAGTTGGGATGTTGCTACATTGCTTTTTAAAAGAATTCCCTGATGAGTTATAAATTTTCCAGTGTTGTTTATGGGCCAAAAAAAAAAGAAATGAATGAATGAATAGAAGAACATGACTAGCTTCAGTGGCAGCTGGAATGTAGACATACACATAACTGTGAGTATATGCTTCACCTGCCTATTTCCATTTAGAAAAACACACAATGCTTTCAACATATAGTACATGTGTTTTCCTATTTAAAGTTTACTTTCCTTCCCAAACAATGTTTTAGATGAGTTCCAAAGAAGAAAAATAGTATCTCGTGTTGCTTTGTAAATGTGTAGCAGTGTGCACAGGAATTTGTGTAGTTTCTGTGCCATCTCTTGTGTTTCTACAAGATGTTGCACAAGCTCTTGTACAACATCAGTGAATTTAGTCTGATGTTTCACATGAAATATTCTCATGCACAAAATGAAAGTGTCTTTCTGTGGACTGAAGTGACCTTTCTGATGCGGAAAGGCAACTTGAGTTCCCGTCCAAGGTGTGCAATGAAGTGTGGAAGACTGGCTTCCTACCAGGGTATCAGATACTGGAACAGCCATTCTAAAGTTACAAAATACAGGCACAAGTGTATGAAACAATGATCTGGAATGATGCCCTGAGAACCCTGGACTGGATCCAGTGCAGCATTTCCAGGATGCAAGGAGTTTAGTCTGATGTGCTTGACTTTTGTGCCCCCCTGTACCATGGAAATGCACTTCAAAATCCTGTTTTTGGGAGTCTCCCCTCCTCAGGAGCAGGATTTTGCAGGTATCTCAGGTTGCCGCAGGAAGGAGAAGCTGTGGAAATCATGATCTGATTACAGAAGTCTTTGCATCCAAGCTCCCACTTTCAGGTGTTTTTTTTTTCTTTAAAACTCAGTTGCTCTTGTCAACATTGCTTCTCCAGTGACCCAGAGTGGTGGCTGTATACTGAAACACTAGCTCATATCCCACTATGCCACTGTTTAAAGTTTGAAGCCTTCCTCCAGCATAAGTGGCTTTTCTATAGGAAGAAGAGCCACTTAAGATGGAAGAAGGCTGCTTAGGCTGGAGGTACTATTTTCTAATTCATTCTGAAACTTCTATCTGTATTCTCCCAAAACTCTCTTCTATGGCAATGTTCATGTGCCACACTAATCTACAAACTCCATCTTGCCATGACCAGCCCAAATGTGTTTTGTCATACCTACACATTCCCTTTGTTCCTCTCTGCTTCTGCCCTCCCTGGATGGACCATGAAAGCAATCACCAGTTGCCCATGATACCCAACGCAAGTGTCTAGGGCAGGGGTCGGCAGCCTTTAGAACCCAAAGAGCCATTTGCCCCCGCCTCCCCAAGCCCCAGCCCCACCCCCGGCCTCCTCAAGCCCTGCCTTCAGCGGCAGCGACGCCAACAATGGCAAGTTGCACTTGGGATGCAGCGAGCGCACCTCCTTCCCCACCCCCTCCTTCCTTCCTTCCTCCTCCAGCGTCCTTTCCTCTCCTTCCCAGGTCCCAGACAAGGGAAAGAGGGGAAAGGACACCGGAGGGAGGGAGGGAGGGAGGGAGGGAGGGAGGAAGGAAGGAAGGAAGGAGGGGGAGGGGAAGGAGGTGCGCTCGCCGCATCCCAAGTGCAACTTGCCGTCGTTGGCGTCGCCGCTGTGGAGCCTCAGTACGAGGACAAAAGAACCGCATGCGGTCCGGAGCCACTGGTTGCCGACCCCTGGTCTAGGGAAATTTAGTTCCCAGCACCACCACCACCCAAGCCTGGATTCTAAGATGGTTCTTTAGAATGTTAAGGAGCAGTGCCGTTCTGAAAACAAGAGGAGGTAAGCTATGCATACCATCATCTTTTGTGTTTAGAAATGAATCTGTATCTGGAATTTAATTTTCTTCTCATGCATGAAAATCTCCATAGTCTTAAATTTTTGCTGTAAGTGTTCTTTGCTAGCAAAACAAAGTAGTTTAGTTTCTTGTGCATTCATGCACGCACATACCTGCAAGCGATCACTTGCGCACTCTCTTCAAGTAGTTTAGAACCACTAAAAATGAATGCTTCTGCCATCAATTTCTTCTCGGTTGACAAGTGTGTTTTTGAAGTGACAGAATTGTTCCCTAATAAAATACATATAGCATTTACAATTTATAGAGCTTTTGTGAGGTGAAAAACATTATATCATCAGCTATGAATTTCCTTGTAGTAACCTCTTCTCAGAAGCATACATTAGCACGATGTGCCTGCATTGACATTCCATTTATGTCACTGGAATGCTTAATTAAAACACGAGGTGGATTCTTTTTCCATTTTTTAGATTTTTTACATTTCTAAAAAAATATGTACTAGAAAGCAGAATAACAGACTATTTCTGACCAGGGTTTGAATTTGGGAAGTAATGTGTATTTGATTTCACATTCACATGGTCAGACTGTTATCCTAGGTAGGCATTTTAATTAGGGAATTAGCTGTAGAGACAGAGCAAGAGGGGGTAACTGGGATCAATAACTTGTACATACCAGTATAATCCTGAGTGAAAACTCTCAAATGAACAGGCACTTGTACAATTATTGTTGTTGTTGTTGTTAATAATAATAATAATAACAACAATAATAACAACAACAACAACAACGATGATGATATAATAGAATGTATAGGTCACCCATTCCCATCAAGACAGGGTCAGAGTGGCATGCAACATTTCAGTATAGAATACAAATATTAAAACAAATATATCTGATAAACAAATTTAAAATTTTATTCCATTTTTGGCACTATAAATCACTGACATCAACCCCAACAGAAGGGAGAGAAAAAGGAAAGAAAATTGGAATGAAAAAAAGAGATGAATAAGGGGGGGGAAGGAGGCCAGTCAAGATGGAATACTATTACTGCCTTCAACCATAGGTCTGGGACAGGGGTCTGCAACCAATTGGCCATGCTGGCAGGGGCTGATGGGATTTGTAGTCCATGAACATCTGGAGAGCTGCAGGTTGCAGATCCCTGGTCTGGGAGAACAACTCAAGCTTATCAGGCCCTGTGGAACTGATACAGATCCTACCAGGTCTGCGTCTTTTTTGAAAGAGTGTTCCACTAAGCTGGAGTCAAAGCCAAAAGGGCTCTGATTCTGGCTAACAACAATTGGACACTTGGGGGGCCAGGGACTAGCAGTAGGTTGCTATTTGCTGAGTTTAATGCTCTTGGAGGTACATTGTTTTTTATTAATACTAATTATTGAGAGCAAGGTATGTATTTTAGGCAATCAGCACACATATAAAAGCATGCAAGGGCTAAGAGGAAAAGGGGTGGAAGTTGGATAGAGTTTCAGGGATAAGTGATTATTATCAGCCTTGAAAGGGTGTCCAGTGAAAGCAGTGCTGAAGAGGAAAACGACCAGCGTTTCCAGGAGCTAAGGCAAGAGCCCACACACAAAGCGGGGTGTGTGTGTGCGTGCTCATGGATCCAGAACACACACAATATTTATGATTAAAGGACCAATATTTACCTTACTCTGTATAATAGGGTAATATGCTAATTGTTGTGACGACGAACCCTCAACCAATGGGCATGCAGGTCTCTGTCTTGGGCACATAATGGTGAAGGGCTCACCATCATGGCACCATTCCCCCACTATTCTTTCCTGCTCACCCTTCCAACAACTGGCCCTTTCCCTCGCCCACCCTTCCCCAACACCAAAGCTGCCCCACCACTACACCTACGGAGGCCGTGCTTTCCCACTGCACTCGGCAAAAGCCAGACCTTTCCCCCACTTGCCCTCCCCACACACAATACCCAAGGTGGTCCCCAGTACCAGAGCAATGGCAGCACGCACTGTCCCTCTGAGCCCAGCAACAACTGACTCTCTCCCCCACATGCCCATCCCAACACCCGCCACTGAAGCACCAGAGCAAAGGCACCCTGTCCCGCTGCACCCAGCTACCAAAGCCAGCCCCAGCACCAGAGCGATAGTGGCTTGCATTTTTCCACTGCACCTGGCAACTACTGGCTCTTTCCCCACCCACCACTGAAGCTGGCTCCAGCACCAGAGCAATGGCACCCTGCCCTCTCCTGCTGCATTCAGCAACCAAAGCCACAGCCCAACACCAGAGCAACAGCGGCCTGTACTCTCCTGCTGTGCCCAGCAACAACTGACCCTTTCCCCTGCCCATCCTTCCCTTCATTCAGCACCAAAGCCAGCATCAGAGCAACGGCGACTCACAATCTCCTGCTGCATCTGACAAAATCCATCCCTTTCTCCCGCAGAGCTGCCGACCCACTCTCTCCCACTGGCCTCCCCAAATTCTGCACCTTTCCCCCAGTCACCCTTCCCTGCACCCAATACAGAAGTTGCATCATTGGCAGAGCAGCAGTGACACGCCCTTTCCCTCTGGGCCCCTCTCCCAAAAGCCATCCCTTTCCACTCCTCCATCCCTCCCAACACCCATCTCCCCTGGCTCCTACCCACCCTCCCCAGTCCCACAACCAACCTGGGCCCTCCTGTTAACTTCTCTAGCCTCCGAACGCCCACCCCTACTTTACCAACACCCCTGCAACATCCAAAGAAACCTCCTGGCCATGGTGGGGTGGGCACAAGAAGGCAACCAACTTGTAAAAGACTCCCGCCACCTGGGCTAGAGCCCATTTCATTTTCCCTTGGAATGGGCTTTTATTCCTAGTACCTCAGTATGAGTCCTGAGGCAGTATGATCTAGGCTGCCAGCAAAGTTAGAGACAAAGAATTTTCCAAAATTATAACTTTAAGATAGGAGAGGCCTGATGTCCCAAGAGGACACCTGGACTATTCTCTTAAATACTGACTGATTCCTGGGATGGGTACATATTAGGGTAAGTAATGGCGTGCTTGGAGCACTGATTGAATCACCCTAGGGTAACACAGTGGAGATTAGCTAGCCCCATTGTCCCTCCCAGCCCACTTTAAGGCCAGAAGAAAAGTTCAGTTATCAGCCACCTTCCTTCCCAAGCTTGACACAGGATGGACCCCCCAATCCTCTGAATTTTGTGTGGAGCAGTAGCTTGCTCTTATGCCATCTTTATGATGCCTTTGGGAGAAGGAGTCCAACTACTGACAAGATTTGTATTTACTTTGGGAACTTGTATATTTTTTGTGGCTTCCAATTTTATAGAAAATACATTGGGGAGGAAAAGGAAAAAAATGGACAACCTCAAAACTGGAGAAATACACGTAGGATCTAATTTACTTCTCCATCCTGGCCAAACCAGTTGGAGTACACAAGGATGTAAAGAGAGTGAATACACAGAAGCAGCCCCTCCTGGGGAAAAAAGTAGAGATTAGGAGACTCCTGAGAATGCGCTTATTGTGGACATGGGAATCTGTTAACTAGATACAGAAGCTAAAAATAGTCTATATTAAAACAGAATACCATTTGTGAAATATTTGAACTATGCAGTAATTAAATAGGCAGTTATATTAAATGTCTTGCTTTCGTTATGTTTTTTATTCTTATCTGTACAGAACAGAACAGAACAGAAAGCCTTTATTGGCATATTAAAAAACAAAACACACAATAGCTACAAAACAAACCAATACAGCAAAACACATCCAATGCAAACCCGCATGACACATCGATCCATGTTCACGTCTTCAACAAAAAGAAGGCCCCCAGTTCTCATTCCACTGGGCCCGAACCACCCAACAACAAGCAAATTCTGTCTGCATCATACTGGCCATGTTTGTTATGATTACTATTAGCAAGAGACAGAAATTGAAACACATATTAAATCTAAAATTAATACCACAGATAAACATTTCAGAGCTGCTACAGAGACATGCTAAATTCCCAGGTTAATATGTTGTAGTATAGCAATAAAATATTAAAGTAAGGTGGCGTGATAAGGAAGGGAGAAGTTAATTACTTATGCTCTAAACATACTTAGACCCATTGCTGGATTATTTGCATTCAATTATTTCAAGGAGAAAGTTTGCCACAATCTCAGGGTTGGTATTATTCAGAAGAATTGGAATTGCAACCAAGTCAGCAGGGGCCATGGTGAGTAGTGGTATGGAATTTACATATCGATCTCTGACTCCCTTGGTTCTCGAGCAGTGAAACAGAGAATGGGCTATGGTTTCAATCTGCGTTTGGTTGCAGGAACATAATCTTTGAGTTTTAACAAGATTATTGAACCTGCCACGCAAAAAAGCGGAGGGCATAACATTAAATCTGGCAAGCGTCAAGGCTCGCCGTTGTGTTGGGTTAACCAGAGTAATTAAATAGTTAGCCATTTGGCCTTGGATCGGGGGTATTGCTAGATTAAGTGGTGAGCATGTCCTTTTTGCTGCCTTGGTCAGTGTTTGGAATTCCACATCAAGCAGTTTCACTTTCAGGGTGTTATAAGCCTCAGTAAGGGTAAGCATACTGAGCGATTCCAAGGATAGACCAATGGTTTCAATTTTGTTTTTGATAATATTTGACCATAACATTGATTTGCTATCTTGTAGAAAAGAGTGAATGAAACTGGAAGAGTCCTGTTGATAATGTATTTTGAGCCAATATTTGAATGCTCTTAACCAAGCCAAGGTCTCAAAAGTGATCTGTCCCGTTTCCAGGCAAATAGCAGCAAAGGGAACACAGTTAGGTAGGCCCATTATTTTGTGTAGAAATTTGGATTGTAGAGTGTTAATGGTTTTATTAACTGCAGAGATCCAAATTGGGGACCCGTATAATATCTGTGCTCCGACTTTGGCATTAAATACCTTAACTGCTGCAGGTATATATCTATTACCAGTGTTGTAAAAGAAACGGGAGACTGCTCTAACGCTATTGGAGGCCATGGTTGAGGAAAGATTGCGATGCGGGAGCCAAGACAGATTATAAGAGAAGGTGATTCCTAGGTATTTAAATTGTTTGACCTGCTCCAGAGTAATATTATTGACTTCCCACTTGTGCATCTTCAACCGTCGTGAAAAAACTAAAATTTTGGATTTGTTATAATTAATCTCCAGTTTATTAGTTTTACAATACTGGATGCATCGCCTAATCAAACGGAGAAGGCCCACTTTAGATCTTGAAAGTAAAACTGCATCATCCGCATATAACATTAATATTATTGGCAATGCATTTAGAATAGGAGGATGACTATTGGTTTCTGATAATGCAGGGGCTAAATCATTCAAAAAATATTGAACAGTGTGGGGCCTAGTATGCAGCCTTGCTTGACTCCTTTCGTGATTGCGATATTTTCTGTTAGCAGGCCCTCTTGCGAGCATTTGACCTGGCAAGATGTATTCGAGTGGAGTTGTTGGATCAGGAGGAGCAGTCTTGGGTCAATTCTTAAAACCCGGAGTTTCTGCCATAGAAGTTCTCTAGAGATGGAGTCAAAGGCTCCCTTGAGGTCAATGAATGCTGCATATAGTTTGCTCTTTCCCATGGTAACATACTTGTTCGCTAGATGAAACAAAATAAGGCCGTGATCTAAAGTTGCTTTTCCTTTACGGAAGCCAATTTGCTCAGCTCCAAGAATTTTATTGTGTACCAGCCAAGATTCTATTTTGTTCAGCAGGAATTTGGAGTAAATCTTTCCGGCCACTGATAAGAGAGCAATCGGACAGAAATTTGTGGGATCACTTGGATCTCCTTTTTTGTATATCGGCACAAGTATGGCAGAAAGCCAAGATTTAGGGATTTGGCCTGAGTTGTTGACGTGGGTAAAAAGCGCTGCTAGCAATTCAGCCCACCATTTCGAATTTAGTTTGAAGATTTCTGAAATAAGTGCATCAGGGCCTGGGGCTTTCCCCTCTTTCATATTATCAATCAAGATGGTAACTTCTGCAGGAGTAACTGGAGGCCAAATAGGGAGTTGGTCAGTGTCTGGCCAGTCAATTTCATTAGATGTCTGATCATGAAAGAGGTTTGAGAAATAATTAAACCACCTGTCTGGGGAGATAGAAGAGGTAGAAAGCTTATGCAGGCCTGTGGTGTTATTTACCAATGCCCAGAAGCACTTTGCATCCTTGGCAATGGAGGCTTGTAATAGTTTATTCCATTGCAATATTACAAAATCTTGGTGCTTCTGTTTGGTTAAGGTTTTGAATTCATATTTAAGAGTGGCAATTTGAGACAAAATGTCCTTGGAGCCCGTATGACGATAATACCTATATAGGGCTCGGATATTGTAGTTGTAAGTAATACAGTCTCTGTCAAACCAATCCCTTTTCCCCCGCAGATTGCTCGTATCTTGATTAGTAATGGCAGAGTGTTGGTAAATGGAGGCATTTATAAAAGTTTTGATTAATTGTTCATAACTAGAAATGCTGAAAGTAGGTAGCTCAGTGTTAGTTATGGAATTTTTGAGAGTAGTGGTCAAAGGGGAGTTAAACCAAGCCATTATTTTGGACTTGGCATGTGAGGACCAGACTGTCCGCGGAAAATAATTTTGAGAAGTTGTTGAATTAACCAGTACGGGTTTTTTTAGGTTAGTATTCAGAGAGAAGCATAGTGGGAGATGATCACTTAACAGGAAGTCACCTACAAAAAACGATTGAATCGAATTCAGTAAGAGTGGGGAGATAATAACATAGTCGATTACACTTTGGCCCCAAGTAGTTACCCTAGTATAGTCCTCAGCATTTTTAAAAGTGCTAAGACCATTTAGCCAAAGCTTATTATTTTTGATGGCGAATTTAATTAAGTTCACACCAGCTGAGTTTAGTGTATGGTCTTTGGAAGTGCGCTGGTGCGGAAGCAACAAAAGGTGTATATAATCATCATCTAAACCTTCTCTTGTTAAAAACGCCATTAAATCATTGCCAACACGGGCATTAAAATCACCAGCTAAGATAAGTTCGGCAGTGGGATGACTCTCTTCAAGCTCTTCTAAATAGTATGATAGCGTATTCCAAGTAGTGGAGAGCGAATCCGAGTCCAATCCTGGGGGAAGGTATACATTAATAAAAATTAATGGGGTATTCTCAGTATAAATTAAAACTGCTTGTGCAATGGAAGAACAGTTGGGTAGGAATTTCTTAACAATATCATTTCTTGTTAGAATAGATAGGCCTCCTGAGTAACGTCCATAATGTGAGGCCTTGATTGCTGGTAAGGAGGATGCAGTATAACCATCCATCTTGACATTCAAGTTAGACCAAGTTTCTTGAATAAGAATGATATTGAAGTCTGTCAGAAAGTTCATAAAATATCTGTTTTTTACTTTGTTACTCCAGCCTGCAATGTTCCAAGACAGGACAGAGAGTTATTAAATGTCTTGCTTTCGTTATGTTTTTTATTCTTCTCTGTAGAAAATGGTGTAATCTATTTCAAATCCTTTAAAAGTCCGAAGAGAGCTGCAGAATAATATAGAAGAACCGTATTAACACAGTGGGTTGGAGCCCAGCAAACATTTCTACTGAGGAAAAGGAAGTGATTTCTACCAATTCCTCCCTCCAAGAGCAAATCTCTAATACACACACAACACACACACACACACACACACACACACACACACACACACACACACGGTGTCTGAGGGGTTCACCATTTCCCCAGTAGCAGCATCTCTGAGGACATTTTGGGGTGCAACAGAAGGGGAGAATCATGTTAGGAAAAAATCCTTGGATGCAAGCCAGTGTGGTATCAAGCCAGGTTAGCTTTGCAAATTCATGAATTGCACTGCAGCAGATTACCAGAATGAAGCTGCAAAAGACTGTTGAAGTTTGTGAAAAGAAGGGTGGCTATAAGCTGGCTTACAGAAAACAAACAAACATGGCCCCATGCTGCCTCTAGCATCCTCCTCCCAAAAAAAATCTTTAAACTTTGCTGCTGGAATCCAGGAATCTCATGAAGTCTCAAAGGGATAGGTCCAGAGAAGCTCTGCAGTTACAGCTGTTTTGTTGCTGGAAAACAATCCTCTGTTAATTATCCTCAACCATTCCTCCCCTGGCTCTGTTCCCCCCCCCACCCCTCCCCCCACCCCTCTCCCCCCTCCCCCTTGGTAGTCTACTTCAAGGTATGAGAGTTCTGCATTATCAATGTTTGGGTGCAAAAAAATCAGGATATTCAACTCAGCCCAAGGAAAGAGACTCTACAAATTCTGGGTGAAGGATCAAAAGGGAGGTAGCTTCTTGGAATGTTCAGGACTTTCTTTAATTCCCTGGATAATTCAATTCTGTTGCCCACCCCTTAGATTATTAGTTGAAGAACACAGTTTGTAGACTTGTGGTGAATTGTACCGCTAAGTCTGTGAGAAAAACGTTGACAGCTTGTTCTACCTCTGGTATACACTTGCTACCAGTTTCCTTACATCTTTGGATATCTATGTAAATCCTCACCCATTAACACCAAACTTCTGAAGTGTTCCTCAAAGTATCATTGTATGTAGATATCAAATCAGGACAATGGTGCCACCCACAAAAAAAGAAAGCAGCCTACGAATGTTTTAGTGGACCTCCCAAGCATGTAGAATAATGACTTTTTAAATTGAATAAGTGTGGGAAATACTAAAAAATTAGCGTGAATATGCTGTAGAAGGAACAGAATGTTGTCATCAGCTGAGCAGCAGTTCAAGATAGAGAAATCAGCCTGCTCAAGCCCAGGAAAGCGTAGGAAATCTTGGAGGGAGAGATTTGGAAGAAGGGGGAGGGTTCCAAGTTTTTATTTAGTCTCCTTTGATTCCTTGCAGACTTCCAGCTTGTTACTGTACCAAATAGTAAATTGGCTGGGCCTTTTGTGCATGATGAAAGTCACGTAATGAGACCTCCCGCAGACAAGATTGGGCTCTACTTATCTGGAGGATTTCCTGAGTATGCGATAAAATGACCTGCTCATTTAAACAAAAGCAAAAAGGGAAAACTTTAATTTTTAAAAAGCCTGATAAAGACTGAGGATGATTCCACACTTCTGGCTCAATTACCCTCATTCATAAAACCGCAGTTCCAGACATCAACAACCCAGCCTGCTGATCTCCCATTCCTTTCCAGTTGCCATCCCAATTATTCTAGGAGCTGATTTGTTGTGATATTCTTGCTTCTGGCAGAACTTAACTCCTTCTTTTCCAGTGTTCCCTCCAAGATCTCATCACCCTTCTCAAAGGTCACTGGAGACTGAACCAGAACTGCTATGGGCTCATCTGAGTGCTGATTTTCCCTTCAGGGGCAAGACATAGTCACAGTCCTCCGTGGTAATTCTTCATGACCATTCTTCATACAGCTAACTCTGGAATAGCTGATTTTTTTTTTGTCAAGGATGGCCGGAATGTGCAAGCCACCTTAAATGTTCTTCAGGCGAATAGGATGGGGAGACTAGGGTGCGTGCGTGCTTTCGTGCACCATCAAGTTACAGCTGACTTATGGCGACCTCATTTGGTTTTCAAGGCAAGAGACATTTGGAGGTGGTTTGCCATTGCCTGCCTCTGTGTCATGACTCAGAGGTCATCCATCCAAAATTCTAACCAGGGCCAACCCTGCTTAGCTTCTGAGATCTGACGAAATTAGGCTAATGGGGCTATTCAGGTCAGATATCCAGAGCAGCTGAGAGTCCATTCAAAGGAAGAGTGATGACAGGAGAAATCCAGTCCTAAATGCTTGGAGAAAGGAGAGGCAGATGGTAGGGGGAGTTTCCTCATTGTCCTTCTCCATGTTATTCCCCCTCCCCCACCCCCATCACACACAAGCTTGTATCTAGATAATTTCCAAATTAACATCACTGCTTTTTATGCTGTAGTATGCATTAAGAAGAAGAAATTAGTATTATTAGATAAGTTGTACGAACATCTGAAATGTTTAAACAGGCTAGATTTCAAATCCAAAGGGCTAAAGGTATTTCAGAATGCTGAAACTGGTTGTATATGAATGTGTTTCTTTTTTTTTTTTTTGCCTTTCCTGTTGGCCCATCTGATCCTGCTCAGCTGACTGTTTTCTAGAATTAAGGCCCCCTGTACGTCCATAAGATGCTTGTGCTTTGTACCATCATTGGCCCAATCTAGCTCGCTGTTACCTCTGGGCATAGCTCTCCCAGAGTCACAAGGCAGAGAAAGCTCTTAACCAGTTCTTGTTACCTGAGAAGCTCTTAACCTAAGATTTCTCAGGCTGAACTGCATGCAAAGTACGTGGTCTGTTGTTGAGCTGTGGTCTCTTCATATGCAATGAAGCTTTTTAGTTATTTTTGCTGCTTATATAACAATACAAATTTTGGCTTTGCTCAGATGGCATTAGGATTGGCTAGTTGGACTTCTCGGATAGATGACCTGGAATTTAAGGAGCAATTAGGTTGAGACAAATATTCGATGAGGATGATATCCTTACTAGCAAATTCTGTTGTCTTAGCAGTTTGTTAGTTGTCTGATACCTGCTTTCCAAAGTTATGAGAAGGCCAAATCTGAGAGATCTCAAAACTTCAGACTTTTTCAAGATTTCAGTCAAAAATTCTGTACCTTTTAATTCCAGAACCAGTCCCTGAAAGGATGTATTATTGTAACCTTTGAAGTTTAGCTACTTAGGAGTTCTCTAAATTTTCAGCAACATTTTAAACTTTTCCTTATTAAGACTGGCTTTGTCCTTTCTGATTCTCGGTTCTCTTATGAAGACGTTGAAGGGTTTTTATGTGAATCGTGTGCCACAATTATTGAAGGGGTGCGGCATAAACTGCGTTGGTTTATTGTGCTTTTCCTCCCTTTTTTCCATTCCTCCCCATGTGGAGCACCTTGTCCATTGTAAATGCATGTGCGCATGCACATTATCTTGCCATGTCCGGTGGCAAGTTATTATGGGGACTGACAGACTGTCATCGTTTTGATAGCTTGAGCAGTATATCTCTTGAACAGCAGTAGAGCTCTTATGCAGAAAGTATCATATGTTCCAAGCCAATTTACAGGGAAACAGCAATAACATTTTATCATGGTTGAGAGCCCAGTAGCTGCTTCCTATTAAACTTGCCCTTTCAGATACCTGTCTTGGATTAATTTGTTGATTTCAAATGGAAACTCAGTCTTCTCCACTGAAGCATGACTTTCTAGGATAGACTCTTACTGAATGACAATTACTGTATATTCTACCCGCTTTCAGACCATTACAAGCTTTGGGCACAGTGAAAGACAGAGGACTTCTTCAGTAACTGATTTTAATACATATCTAATTTTAGCTGTCAGTTATCTATGCCCTAGTAGATGAATCCACAGAAAGATGAAATGCAAAATACCTCTAACTTGCTCTTTTTAATGATATACTTGCTGCAAGGGATAAAAAAGGAAGGATTGGGGGGGGGGGGGGAATCTATAGCCGCTTGAAGAAAACTGCATAGTGTGTAAGAGAACATAATTTTGAAAACTGGACTACTTCAACGTTTTCTTTCAAAATCCATATCTGAGAATTGGGTGTACCTACAATATCCTTGATTTTCAAGTATATTTTATGTTACAGGCATTTCATGAAAATCCCGCTGTGATAATTGTTCATGTTTGACTTGCAAATGGGTAATAAGGGGAACTTTGTTTTTGTCCATTAGCTGTGTAGTAGAGTAAGCTCTGCGGGAAGTTATCAGAAGCATCCGATGAGTACTATAGTTGAAGGAAGGTCTGCTCCGGAGGATGGTATAATGATAGCATCTATGTGTATTGACTTTAGTAACAAGAGGTGTGAAACCTTTAGGTACCCTTTATGCTGGGTGGGGCTGTGACTCAATGGTAGAGGATCTGCTTGGCATGCAGAAGGTCACAGGTTCAATCCCTGACATCTCAAGTTTGACGTACAAGGTAGTCAGGTGATATGAAAGACATTGAAAGACAGCCTGAGACCCTGGAGATCTGTTTTCAGCCTTAGACGGTACTGACTTTGATGGGCTAGTGCAGTGGTGGTGAACCTTTGACACTCCAGATGTTATGGACTGCAATTCCCATCAGCCCCTGCCAGCATGGCCAACTGACCATGCTGGCAGGGGCTGATGGGAATTGTAGTCCATATCATCTGGAGTGCCAAAGGTTCGCCACCACGGGGCTAGTGGTTTGATTCAGTATAAACCAGTTTCATGTGTCCATGACTTTCAGCGCAGTGTTAAACACTCCCATACATCACAGGTGTCAAACTTGCAGCCTTCCAGATGTTATGGACTACAGTTCCCATCATCCCCTGCCAGCATGATTGGAACTGTAGTCTATAACATCTGGAAGGCCCAAGTTTGACACCTGTGCCATGGTTCATCAAATTATCAACAACTATGGCTATTTTTCTTAGTGAATCGCTTGGAAAAAATAAACCAGAAAATGTATGTATTTTTGTTTAAAATGTTTCTCTTTGGAAAAGCAAGACAGAAATGCAGTTTGTTTCATAATGATCAAGTCTTGCTTTTCCAAAGAGAAACATTTTAAACAAAAATAAATACATTTTCTGGTCCTAACATCGGTCCATTTGATAGTGGTTCAGTCCTAATATCAACGACTAGCCTGAAAAGTGCAAGTTAGGTAACAAGCTGCACTGTTTTCAAAAAATTAAGTATGAAAAAAATATTATGAAAGAGTAATTGAGCCTGAGATCAGAGATGGCAGGGTTATCATGTACAAGAAATACTCACTGATAAGAGTACCAGTGACACTGGGCCCTGAAATTTATTTACATTTTTTCCCTTTTTTGTATTTACATATATTTTCATATCATACTACCTACCTTGATATATGTGCACTGCTTGCAACAGCAAGGAAAGTTCTCCTTTTATTGCAAGCCATATATTGGCTTGGTAAGTCTTTTAAAGCTAGAGTCTTTTACTTAACGTTGCTTGCATGAGAAGTTCTTTCCAGGAAGTGAAGAAAACTCTGAACTCTGTCATAAAAATAGTCCATATTCTTATTTTTCCTCATTAGCATGTTGTATTACGAGTTAAATCAATGTGGATCCTTTGCTGTTCTATGGCTTATTTTCTCATCCCTTGTTATGCAAATATTTGTACAGCAGGATTTAATAGTTTTAAATGTGAAACCAGCTTCTAGAAGTTGCTGTTTCTGATTACAGTCACTAGTATAATTGCTATAAAATGGCACTTTGCAACTCATTAGCAACGACCGCAAGATTATGCCAGCTTCAAAAGACTATTGTATTAAAATATTTTTGCTACATTTTTCCTTCTTTTACAATCTACCCTCAACTGAACGGTGGCTTGTGCCAACCACTCACTGATGGCGGTAGAACAAATGATGTTTCTGCTTCAACAAGCTTTGTTTTATCAGGATCAGTAACCTTCTCAGCAATTGACCCAGAACTATCATGCATGTCTCTGAAAACAGAGAGAGCGTATGTCACACTTCTGTGCAGTCTTGCCTCTTGAGCAAAAGAATATAAAATAGATTTAATAAAAAGGAAGTTTGTAATAGTAAAATGTCCTGTATGGAGAAGATGTGTTAAAATTAGTATTCCGACTGTGGAGCTTTCCTTCATCCTTTTGATTTGAAAATGGTTTTTTTCTGAATTAAAATGGTTTTGACAATTTCCAAGAGTATTTGAATTTTAAGTATGTATGTTCAGAAACTGTGAAAAAGATGCATTCGCTCCCATTCTGAAGACCCTTTACTTTCCATGCGAATTGTGAGGTGAAAGTAGAAACACAAAAAGTGTATAAGGATTGATGTCCTTTAATTTAAGGAATACTCTTCCTTTTTCCTCCATCCCAATATCCATTGTGTGGATCATTTTTCAAGTTTTAAAATAAAGGTAGAGAAATGGCATCGTATAAAAATAAGTCACCCTTGACGAGCACATTTTGACATGAACACTTGTCTTCTTTGACCTTTGGCAGGCTTGGTCTTGACCCAAAGCTACTGGCCAAAATCCTAAATATGAGCTCAGGCCGTTGTTGGTCAAGCGATACTTACAACCCTGTGCCAGGAGTAATGGAAGGCGTACCTTCTGCTAACAATTACCAAGGTGGCTTTGGAACAACGCTCATGGCCAAGGTATGTATATCCATATTATTTATTGGTTCAGCAGGATTTAATAGTTTTAAATGTGAAACCAGCTTCTATATATATAATGTTCTGTACAGAACTGTGGCTTGTTCTGTAATATTTTCCTCCTGGTCTGTTCTTAACAGTACATCAGGCTTTTGATGTACAGAATTTTCTTCTTGGTATGGAAGAAAACATGAAATTTAGCCATTTAGGTTGCATCGAATCCCTATCCTGAAGGCTTAATAACAGTACATTAAAAATCTTGCGTAAAATCACCAATTACAATAAAACATGTAAAATATTAAAAATAATTAACTGATTTTTGCTGAAACTGGGATGAAAATAGAAGAAATAACTAACATATCAGAATCTCAGATCCACGAAGTTAGCAATCCACAAGCCCAGTTCTTCAACGCCGCCTCTTTGCATTTAATTTACTGAGCCTGCTCACATCTTCTATTTGAAACACTCTTCCAAGGATTCATCATGAAGCTATTCTTCAGGAACCCTTTGGTTACATTTTTCGCACCTCTGAATGGTAGATGTTCGATGTTTTATGGAGTGTGTTTTAGACATGTGTGTAATCTCAATCCTGAAACCTCTTGGGTCCCACACACTTGGTCACTCTCTTGATTTGGTTACTGTCAAAACACTTGACCGTTCTCTGTTTGTATGCCCCAAATATGATAGGATACAGATGAAATATATGAACTACATTTTTGCAGTGTTCCCAATGGCAAGAATGTTACTAAATTCCGTATCTCCTGAATAGTTCTGATGCCCTTTTTTTGTGAGAATGTTGCAAATTTCATTCTTGAGATAAGAATTTCTAAGTGTTTTTTTAACTCACTGGTAATTTTTATTATACACATCTGCTTTGTAATTTTTTGCTTTTGTATGACAAAAAAAGCTGTTGTTGTTGGTCACTCTCTTGAGAGTGTTATCCAAAGCCACAAGTGCAGGCTCTGAGGGTAGTTAGATTGAGCAAATGGTTAATCAGCCCCTGGCTAAAGAAAGATTGGACACAGGAACATCTTTAGTTGAGGGTGGGAAGAGCTCTTACTAAAGTTGTTCTTAAACACTTGTTTGACTGGAAGTTGTTTCTCACTCTGCCCTCCTTCAATAATATTTTGATTATTTGAACCAGTTTTTCCAGACAAGCTTTCACTAGACAACATGGGCATGAATCCTGCTAGCAATTTCCATACCTCAAAGCATGATATGTATTTTTAAGGGGACCAAATGGAACCAAACAGGCCCAAATAAATGAACATCACAATTCTGCTCAATATTGTCGCCTGAATTATTTGTAAATCTTGTTTACCGAAATATGGTCTATGGGGATAGATATTTAATAAAAATGCACACATTTTCTTTCACAACTATATTTACATTTTGGATCAAAGAGTCTTTCAATTATATTTTGCTATATCTCAAGCTGAAAGGGCAGCAGCAGGGGGAAAATCCTAACAAACGACAAGAGATGTTATTCTGTCCCAGATCCTCTCACTGGTGCCATGTACACTTACTACTGCACCTCCAGATCTTTGGAGGCCTGTTTTTGATCTTTACCTTGAGAACAACACTGGCAAGATAAGCTTCCTAAATTGGTGCATAAATTGAGTCCAGGAGGAGGAAGAAGAATGTTTTTTGTACCCCACTTTTCTCTGCTTGTAAGGAGCCTCAAAGCAGTTTACAATTGCCTTTATTTCTCCTCCTCACAAAAATCATCTTGTGGGGTAGGTGGGGCTAAGAAAGTTCTGAGAGACCTTTGACTAGTCCAAGGTGTCATGATGGGGCCGTTGGGGGGGGGGGATCACTTTTGCTTTTGCAGATGCTATTTTAACACTTCTTGCTGTGGCTTTGGAGTTCTGCGGCTGAGATGAGCCTCCAGGCCGGACAATGTAAACTGTTTGCTTCTCGTGTGGGGGTGGGGATCTTGCACTCATATTATCAAGAGTTTGGCACAGTTTTCGCCAGAACTCTCTTTCTTTGTTCCTGACATGTCTTCAGTAAAAGCCTTGAACCAATCAAGTGATTTATTATCTGAACAGGGAATCTGACACAAGGTCACTCAACAGGCTTTCATGTGGAAGAATTGGGAAGCAAACCTTGTTCACCAGATTAGAGCCCACTGCTCATGAGGAGGAGTGGGAAATCAAACCTAGTGGACTCCAGAT
Organism: Sphaerodactylus townsendi; assembly: GCF_021028975.2. Classification (NCBI taxonomy): domain Eukaryota; kingdom Metazoa; phylum Chordata; class Lepidosauria; order Squamata; family Sphaerodactylidae; genus Sphaerodactylus; species Sphaerodactylus townsendi. The sequence continues at coordinate 39,995,208 of NC_059435.1, forward strand.
TAGAGTCCACCACTTTTAACCACTACATCATGCTGGCTTGTTTTCAGGTAGAAAAAAGTGTGTTAATGCTTTTCCTACCTAGTCAATCTAGTTAAGAAGGTTCAATTAATGTTAAATATATTCCAAATGCTGACAAATCTACTTTATTCATAAAAATCAACCATTTGTGTAGAGTGATGGTTACATCCAGTCCAAAGACTATACTTCATTTTTCCAAAATACAGTGCAGCCAACAAGAATGGGGAAAAGCTAAACACAAATGTATCCTTGAGAAAGCTATATTTCCAAACAAGGCAAGGACTAAAACTTTTGAAGTATCCTTAGGGATGGACAGAATTTTTGTGAAATTATATCTGGGTTGTGTTTCAAAGAATCCTTGTTGAACTTTGTAGTGTCTTGTTGAGGTTTTATTATTTGATTGTTTGGTTCTTTAACAGTGCTGTGATTTTTTAATAAGCCTGCTCCTGTATTTGGTTATAGTTTTGCTGTAGAGTAACAGGAACAGCTTCTTCTAATGATTTTTTCTTTTCTTTCTCTTCCTCCTTATCCTATTTTTTTTTTGTTTAAATCTCAGGATCTTAGTTTAGCTCAGATGTCTGCCACCAACACAAAGACGCCAGTCCCTCTCGGATCTGTTGCCCACCAAGTCTACAGGATCATGTGTGCCAAAGGCTATGCCCAGAAAGATTTCTCATCCGTGTTCCAATTTTTACGAGAGGAAGAAAACTTGTGAGCCCTTTTCTGATGAAGGACAATTACTAGAAACCAAGTTCTGTGTGGAGCCTTCTTGCTATAATTACTGAGGTGTAGATCATGAATCATGATCTCACCTATACCTATTACAGACTCCTGGATTTAACATCTATTGTTTAAAACAGCAGGTTGTGAAAGGGTTTAAAAAAACTTTAACAACTATACATAACTGATTTAAAAACATAGTTGGTTTAAAGCCAAATTCGAGTCAACAGGAAGCACATCATTTGCACGCAAAACTGATATTATTCTCAGCTGTGCTGATAGAACTGTGATTAAAGGGACTGATACCTGAAATTCCTTTCTAATGAAACAGTTCACCTTTAAAAAGAGAAAGAGGGAAGATTCTTGTGATTAAGAATTTTTCTGATAGATATTTTTTTTAATCTAGTACTGGCTTAATTATTGTGGATTTCTCCTGAGAATAGTGGTGGAAAGTTACATTAAGAAATGTACATCATTTATTGGAAAGCTGCTACTACCCATATGGTTTTAAGTAGCAGCCATCATTAAAATAACAGGTGTCTCTCTGTGTGTATTTGTACACTATTCTTTGCCAATCTAATTTTGTACATTTTTAACCCTTTTCACATTTTCAAAATATTTATGTCTACTAACCTCACTTGGTATACACTTGTTTTAGGCAAATACTGCATTATTATAAATCTAAATAAGTCAACCCCTTTTCTTTGAAATCCAATAAAAATTAAGATGGCAAATGACCACTATGAATTGTGTCTGTTTGCTTTTGAGTTCTGTGCGTACAGAGAAACAAGCACCTGTACAGAGAAACAAGCACCTATAAAGCCAAGTGCATTCTTTATGTTTTCCCTACTTATTTGTATATATGATAACGCAATCCAACAGCGTTGAAACTGATAACCATAATCCAGAGGACTCAAGTCTGTATGTAAGCCCATTAATCTTTCAACATCATTAACCTGGCCCCACATGCATGAACACACAAAGAGACATGAGGACAAGAAAAAAAATGATACTAGAACTGATTAATCATGTTCTTGGAATAAAAAATTGCAATATAAAATATAACAGGAATCCAGTATCCTCCTCCTGGACTTGTTATAGGTTCCATTGGTTCTTGGATTTCATCTGTGAAATGGGCCTCCATGTTTTGGTTTGTGCATACATATACATGACTCAGTTTCCTGCCAGTTCAGCTTACATCTTTTTTGCCAGTGGCACTCAAGTACTGATTAATAAATTATATACAACTGTTTGCAACCTATTGCTATTTCCTGGGAGAAACAGGCAACCAGCACCTATCAGGAATCTGCTTCTGATCTTCCGCTTGGGAAATTTTCCTCTGAATTCATCAAATTTTGGGTGTGGGGAGATCATGGGGAACAGCTGGAAGGTGGGCTCTTTTCATCTCTCGTCATGGAAACTTTGCTACACCCCCAATTTAGTGAAATGCAGCAAATTTGGAGGTAGGGAAATGATTAGAAGTTCAGCTGATTTCCCTTACCCACAGCCCAAGAACTGAGTTGTGGGGGGGGGGGGAGGATAGTTTTTCTCCCGTTTTCTGAAGTACAAGGCAACAGCTTGGGGTTGGGAAAGACCTAATACTTTCTCTTTCTTTTTGCAACTGGGAAATCAAAAGCCAATTGCATCTGATCTCCAACTTCACGGAGCTATTTTTCTGATGCTGTGGATCATAAATCCATTCTGAGCTGAACACCAGTCATCTGTCAGTCAGATTCTGATTCCTCCTGAAGCTTTCCAGCAAAAGAAGACCTGGGGTAAAGGGAAGTGCTGGGACCCAAGTTTCAGCTCGTCCCCCAAGTCGACTTCTGACCAACAGAATAGACTAACAGACTTCTGACTAACATGCTTGTTTAGCAGCTGTTTGAGGTGTTTCATGCTAGCCAAAAATATCCTTGATTGGCTTGATACCTTAAGCAGTCAGCCTCCACCTTCATTGGGGGGACAGAGCAGGAGGGGGGTAACGGATTGATAGCCTGTGTATACCAGGATTATCCAGGTGAGAACTCTTTGTATAACTGAATGGATTTTATTAATAAAATAAAAATAGTAAAACAAGAATAAAAATAGTAAAACAAGAAACATATTTTAACCAGTAAACATATATGCACAAAAAGGTACAAGAACTAACAAAGAGAAAAGGGACAGCACTTCAGGGATTGGGTGATAGTTACCAGTTTTAAAAGGACGTCTGGGGGTGGGAGGGGTAGCAGTGCTGAAGAAGAGAAGGACCAGCATTTCCAGGAGCAAAAGGAAAGCTTGTAGGAAAGCCAGAGGAAAAAAATTGATCCCTTTTCTGAAATTCCAACAAAAAGACAGTAAATGCTTGATTCAGTCATCAGGACCCAAGAAACTATTATCTTGAATGCTGATTGCTGGGATGGCTGTAGATAAGTTAAATACTGGTCTTCTTGGAGCACTGACTAAATTATTGTAGGATGATACAATGAGGATTAGCTAGCCCCATAGTCCATCAAGGCACACCTTAGGGCCAAGGGAAAAATTCAGGACCAACTTCATTCCTGCCCAAGCTTGACCAATAAGATGGATCCCAAAACTCTCTGAGATGCATCCTTTTTTGTGTGGAGAAGTATTTTGCTCTTATGCCAGTCTTTGGCCCCTGTGCCTCCATGGCAACCATTAACGGAAGGAGCTTACAGGCTATGGTGTGATCATTCCGGGTTGGGTGGGCTAAATATTTATTTATATGAGGCAATTATATACCTTGCCTGTCTTCTGATAGCATTGAAGATAAGCAAATAAATACTATTTTAAAAATCTGTTAAAACCATTAAAAGACACAATTAAAACTGATAAGCTGGGGCTCATCTATAGTGTCCAAGCTTCCCAGGAAGCTTTTTTAAATAGCTCTGCCTTACTGCCTAATTGGAAGGTTCCCAAGTGTAGGTTCTTTACCCTTTTGAATTGGTTGTGTAATCTAGGTAAATAAAACTGGTTCCCAGAATTACTCACAGGAGGCAGCTCCAGGTGTACCCACAGCTTGTGGCCAGTGCAGGTCTGCCTTCACATCTGCGCTCTGGAAGCACTTTCAGGTGACTGTGAATGATCCCCGGTATTCACAGTGCCAGCTGTGTATGGCACGGATCAGTCATGGTAGAGACATGCGTTATCTCATGACGCCTAGGCTCTCTGACCATCTCATGACGCCTAGGCTCTGGAACCATCTGAAGAATCACCACCAGGCTGTGCTTCTTCAGGGGAAGAGAGAGGCTGGTGAGGTGGCCAGGAGGTCACCAGCCAGGCCTGAGGTGAGTGGTCTATCAACCTCCCTTCATGCTCTCCCTGGTGCATGCCATGCACCAGCTTTGGTAGGTCAGGGACAAGCATTAACACACATCCAGTGGTGGGATTCAAATAATTTAAGCACCATTTTAACAACCAGTTCTGCCAAAGTGGTGCAAACCTGCTGAATCCCACCACCTCACACATCCTTTCAATGCACCCTCAAGCAACATCTGAGTGGCCAACTCTGGCTTGGGGAAATAGGTAGCAGAGCCTGGGGAATGGGGAGTTTGAGGAGAGGAGGGAAATGTGATATCACTCTAGGGCTTCCATTTCTGCTAAATTCTGTGGAATACCTGAGTCTACTCACGGAAGCTGCTATTTTCTTCAGGGGATCTAATCTCTGTAGTCTGGATATCAGTGGTAATTCCAGGAGAAAGACAGTCCTCACCTTGAGGCTGGTAACCCTATCTATGTCTGGTCCTTGCATCTTTTTTTTTGGGGGGGGGAGCTAAATAACACAGCAGGAAATTAAATTACAGTTCTCCAACATTACATTTAATTTTGACACAAGCAATTTCACTCATCAGGGAACTATTAAGGAAAACTGGAACTGCAGCATCTCAGTTGTCTGCAGGGTTCATACTACCCGATTCTTTCTCCCTCGTGAATCAGTTTTCATACGCCCTGTTTATTACTGAACACCAGAGCTGAACTTTTCTTTTTGTCGTGGCTTGCAATTCATTACTCACTGAGGGCTGGAAAAGGAAATGGAACTTGCTTAGAGCCACATGTTCTAGTTAAAGTACCTTTTTACCTTAAACCAGTTAATATGGGTTAACCAAAACCTGACCAGACAGCAAAAAGTTTTTGAGCTTCACTTCATAACAGGGTTTGGTTAACAGGAAGTTTGCTTGCAAAACGTAGCACAGAAGTCGGAGCAATAAAGATCCTGCCAAAATTCCCCGTCTCTAGAGAGGACCAGTTTTGGCAGCATTGTCCAGTTTTTAGTTCTGGTTGCCAGGAACCTGGTGGCTTGCTTAAATTCATCTTTTGTTTATGGCCTAATTCAGCTATAGGTTTCCAGCTTGGATTGAATTAAGCTTTTTAGATCTGACTGTTTTGCAGATGTACACAACTGAGATGACAAATGTATGTTTCCTGTGTTGCCCTGGCAGTGAAAGTAATGTTGGATTTTTCAATAGGTTGTGAGCCAAGAGGATGGGAAGGGGGCACTCAGGCTTGTCAGAAGCTCTCGCACTTGCACACATACAAAGCATTGGGTTGGGAATGCTTGTTGTGTTTGTGGAAGTACACGGATTACTTTCCTCTTTGATGTGAAACAGAGTTACTGATAGGTCAAGTAAACCAGATTAATAGATAATAGATTTAATAGGCATAATAGATTTGCAATGAGGTATTTTGAAGTTAATATTTTCATAGCGTTTCAGGCTTGGTATAAAACGAAAGCAGTCATTACTGCATCCTATTACTTTGGCAAGAGGAAATCAAATTTGTGCTCCTTTTATTTTGTTCTTGAGCCATTCTAAAATGCTTTAGTATACTTTATGTAGGATACAACAGATACACTCCACATAAATAGCTGCTATAACCAATTGGATGATTGTAGGACTTAGAGGTTGAAATTGTTTCTGTGAGGACTTTAAAATGAAACTGCACACCCAGAACATATGGAGAAAAGAGAGTGAAACAAGTTTCCATAGGTCCCAAAGAAGTTTTTTTCCTCCAGAGGGCAAGTATTGTTGGTAGAACAACTTAATTCAGATGACCATGTCATTTTCATTTGAAGCAATGTCATTTGAACGAGTTCCAGTCAGGAAGTTTCAGAACTGAGACTATGAAGTTGGATTCCCATACTGAGTTGAAGCAATTTCAGTCATAGCCAGGGTTGCCAAGGAAAACTTAAGGAAAGCTATGTGGTGGAGATGGGTGTCCTTTCAGCAACAAAGGTGCCTGGATTCTGGAAAGCGTTGAATGAGGGAAAAGACATGCAAGTTGAGTCTGTGATAATCAGAACTAAGATCAGCCAGGGTTAAGACTGGCTAGCTAAAATGAGCAATACACTCCATGAAAAGAAGGGGTACTACAGGTTCCATAGTGCTCAAATGAAAGATACTGTAAATCTGTTTGCTGTCTGTCTTGCATAGCAGTCAGCTTTGCAGCTGCACAGTAGCTGTGATTGTTGAGATTAATTTCCTTCTTGAAAACTTCCTTTGCATCTGTGCAGTAGATAAAATCAATTTTCCCCCAGGTCACAGGTGAGGTGGGAGTACTATAACTGCTGTAAGACTGTAAAAAGTGCACATGTGCAAAATAACCTTGACTGTAACATGGACTTTATGTTGGCTACCTAAATCTATCATGTATGAGTTTCTATTCCCACCCCCTTATTATTGTGAAATTTTTATCTACCAGTTCGTCTCTCTTGCTGTTGACCACTTGCAGCCTTGCCTACAGCCTAGTTGAGAGGAAAGGCTGTATTTTCAGTCAATTTAGATCCATTAATTTCAAGGGAGTTTAATCTGTTCAACTGAGTCAGGGATCAGGGTATCATATTCCGTAAATATATTTGATTTTAAGAGCATTTTTATTTCAGAAATGAGAAAACTGAGAAGTAAATTGGCACCTGTGCTATTAATAATGCAAATTTGCAAACACTAAAGTCGTAAGTGGAAATAATGCAGTGGTTGAGAAGTAATAAAAGCGTTTGATCTTTCTTTGAAGACTGAGCATAGGTTTAAACTACCTATTCAGAAACAACCAGATGCCTATAAAGATCCGGTACTTTGCTTTGATAGAAAATCACCCAGGCCTGCCCAGCTGTTCTGGTTTGTAAACAGATTAGTTAAGTGCTCATCAGCCCTAATTTGCATAGTGTAACACTATATTGTTCAGAGCCATTGCCAACATTGACAAACTATGGAAGTTATTCTTTCAGGAAAGCTACCATGTTTCTATCAACATGAACATTTAAATAGATTGTGTTGCAAAGAAAAAGAGTTGTTATTTAAGAAAGGAATGCTTTGCCTTGCATTTTCTCACACAGCAAAAATGGTTCCTGAAAGATTGTAGTGATTACTTGGTATCCTTCAAAGAGACAGTAGTAGGATATACTATAGTTTTGCCCCTCAAGCTACTGGCCATTTGTTTGCAGCTTTCTGATCTGAAATGTGAAGCTGAATCCATCTGTTGTATTTCTGTGGAACAGAACTGAAAATATTTTCTTTTGAAAGTTACAGTAAGCTGTGTGGAGCCATTATCATGAGTTGGGCTAGAGGAGACCTTGTTTCAGAGAGCTGAAGGAGCTAGAAAGTTGGATTGTGGTTCACAATGAATAGAGGGCCAATTTTGCATGACATAGCTAGGTTGTCCTCAACATGTAATTGACAGTCAAAAGGTGGCTGAGGAAAAGCAAAAGATAGAAGAAGCTAGGCAGCAGTTTTGAACAGGGTAACTACTGCGAGAGAAATTTAAGAAAAAAAATATTTCCCAGTGCAGTGCATCTTCGTGAAGCTAAATTACCAACTGGGAAATTCAGTCGCTGATCCCAACTGTCACATGATGTTTGTTCCATAATCATCCAACATTTGCAATAAGTAAACTAATTTTGCATAAAACAAAGGAAGTGTGTATGTTGGAACCAACCAAGTCTTCTGCTAGTGGAACAAGGAAGGGAGGGGGAGGGTTTGACCACTCAAAAAAAAGCTACCAGGAGACCTGCATGTATTTATTTATTTACATTGTTTGTAGTCTGCCTTTCTTACTTGGATTTAAGACAGATTACACAAGAAGTCAACCTGATTAAAAGGATAGGACATTCAATAAACTATACAATAGGATCAGGATTGTAGTGCCAATCAGAAATCTAAACAGAACTGAAGCAAAATATAAGTATTAACATGGTACATTAAATGGTGCACAAATTACATAGTGGTATCCTACTTTCAGAAAGCTTTCAGTTGTCTATACAGTCCCCAATGATTTATCCAAGTAACTTTCTAAATAATTTTGTACAGTGCAACTCTATTGCCAGTGTACAATAGCCTTCTTCAATAGTTCAGTTTTGCACAGTGAGCCTTCCTGACCTCCATTCCTTAAAATGAGTCCACAATGGAGAAAACAACAGCAAGGGCAGTGGTTGATTTTGCCCTTTTGTAGGTTGGTACCTGCAGAAGACCGAGATGAGTGAAGTTTTCATTGGTGGTGCATAGACAGAGAAGTGGTCATACATATTTTATTCATTTATATTTATATTTACTTTATCATCCACCCTTCTCACAGGGACTCAAGGTGGATTACATCTAATTAGTCAATACAATCAACAAAAAGAGACATTCAATAACCAATGCACTAGGATTTAAAAAGTCTGGAACTACCAGAAAGAACTGCTGCATACATAAGTATTCTCATGCAGTGGCATGGGGGGGGTCAATTTATCCCAGGCTCCACCCCGTTAGATCATGTATGGGGGGGGGGGGTGCCAGGCGAACCCACGGCCTGGCCCTGCCAGGCTGCTGCTTCAGCCAGCGGAGAAGGGTGGTGGTGGTTCCAGGCAGCCTGGCAAGGTCAGGGGGGACGGGGGGCAGGAAGGGAGGGAAAGCAAGTCCAGTAGTGGGCCTTCCAAGCACCCCGTCTGGTGAGGTAAGAGGGGCATGGGGTAGGTGAGGGGCTTGGGGGATGGGTTCTGACTCTTTGGACCAGCCTGTGGGAGGAATATGTAGACTATCTGACACAACTTCTACTAGGAACCTTCTGATTTGCTTGTTGTTAGTTTCAAATACATTGGTGTGAATGTATTTACAGCTCATCAATTTCCCCAAATTAGTGTTTAATACTTCTTTTGAATCTGCTCGCATGTTTCTGATTTTATGCACATATCCAGAATCCATAAGTTGGGACAACACAGATGAATATCTGTTACAGGTAAGCAATGTTCTGTTCCTGCAGAAAGCTGCCTAACACTTTTCTATTCAGTTTAAGTCCCTGTCAGTTGTGTGGACCAGCACAGAATGGGTTGAAAAGGTGTGGGTCTGGACTGCAGGGATTGGCAGCACTAAAATGATGCTTTCCATGGCCTTAGGGTTTTTTTATATGGACACCCTGGCCATGTTGATACCTGCTTTTCTCCCTGACAGGGATACTGCTTACAACACAATTTCCCCCTCCTCTGTTTGACTCTGACAATCGTCCCATGAGGTAGGTTAGGCTGAATCAGTGCTAGACCCAACATCACCCAACAGTGAGCTTCCTTGGCAGAGTGGAGATTAAAATCAGGGTTTTCCAGATCCCAGCCAACACTCTTAACCATCTGAAAAGCCTGATGCTTAGACCCTTTTCCTGACTAAGAAAAAATTGTGTTGGACTAGTCCCGAAATGTGCCATTTAAGACATACATTTGGAAGCTCATTGCTGTGGAAAGGAGAGAGTGTCAAGTAGAAGAATTCTGTCCTTGTAGTTTCCATGATGCACTAGTTTTCTATAAGCAGGCCATTTTTGATGGGGGGTTGCATTTAGGCTTGTGATCCTCTACTCTGAAATGATACAACCCTCAAGGAATATTTTATTGTGGTTTTTTCAATCAGCATTTATTTCCAGTTTCTTTGAGGTTAGGTTTAAAAAGCTCGTTTCTCGATGGTCTTTTTTCTTACTGATTATTTTAATCTCCATGTTCTGTAACAATTATATATAATTTTTAAGCCTTGGCAATGCTGGATTAATCTGCTACACAAATGACTCATCACAGCACATTAGTCAACAAAGTTTCTTTACACCAAGTTGGACTATTGAATGTTAACTTTCCTTTGAAGGTCTGTGTTCAAGGGGTCTCTTTTAATGGATTCTTACTTTTGAATATGAGATGGCCAGAGGAAATTAATGGCCAATAAATTGAGAAGAAAGAAAAGGATTTGCAACTTCACAGCAGGCGGCTGCATTCTGTCCCTTTCTTAGTCACTGCACTATGAATTCCTTTTGACAGAGCGGAATAGTATGCAGAATATGCATGGCAGACGTAGGCATTAACTGATTTCCCTAGGTGTTGGGAGGAGATTTCCTCTTCAGCCTTTGAAAGCCTCACTTGCTTTTGAAACTTCAGAGTCTATGGTGGGAAATAGAAGAAAGACTGTGTCCCTCTTTATTCAGCTGCTGAATTCAGTTCAGTGAGGTTTGTATTACACATCAAGGAGCTCTGTCCATTCCCTTATTCCTCTTTCTTTCTAAACAGCCCTGCAAAAGGTGACCCAGGTTGTCGGCTGCTTTTATACAGCTAAGACAGGGAAGCAACCTGCCCATCTTCCTCTAGTTAGTTCCATTCATTGAAGAAGATCTTCAGATGTTTCTCTAGTACTACATTCAGTGATTGGGACTTGGAAACGCTGCATCAGTACTCCCAACCCCCCTTCTGGTCCCTAAATCCCAGCCAGTATTGTGTGCTGGTTTGAGTGTCAGGCTATGATCTGGAAGACCTGGATTTGAATCCCCATTCTGCCATAGAAACTTGCTGGGTGATTTGGGCCAATCGTACACTCTCAGCCTAGCCTATCTCACTGGGCTGTTATGAGGATAAAATGGATATAAAATGGATTTCCTGAATGCTTTGCTCTGCGGGATTTCCTGAATGCTCTGCGGGACCCTGAACCTGCCGGCACACTCGATGAGCAAGTGGAGGATTGGAATTCCCGCCTCTCTGATGCCATCGAGACTGTTGCTCCCCGGCGTCCTCTGCGCCCCCATTCACGGCAGGCTCCATGGTATACAGAGGAGCTGCGCCAGATGAAACGGGTGCTCAGACGTCTAGAGCGAGTGTGGAGGAAAGCTCGTGACGAAGCTGCGCGAACATCCTATAGGACGTTTATGAAAGCCTATGAGATGGCGACGAAGGGGGCGAAGAGGGCTTTCTTCTCTTCCTCTCTCGCATCTGCTAGCTCTCGCCCGGCTCAATTGTTTCGGATAATTTGATCTTTGACCTCTTTATCAGAGGGTTCTACAAATCGTGAATTGGCTATTAGCTGTGAGGCATTTATGAGCTTTTTTGCAGACTAAGTCGTGTCGCTCCGCCAGGACCTTCCTGCCACCTTAACTACAATTAGTGAACTGGAGGCTCCCTTGCCGTCTTCTGGCCCTTGTTTGGCCCGGTTTTCCCTGCTCTCCGAAGCTGCTGTTGACAGGATCTTGGCTGCTGTTAGACCTACTACCTGTCTTCTGGATCCGTGCCCTTCCTGGCTAATTAAAACTTGCCGGGAGGAGTTACGACCCCACCTGTTGAAGATCATCAATGACTCTCTTGAGCAAGGAGTCTTTCCAGATGGGTTGAAGGAGGCAGTGGTCCGCCCACTCTTGAAAAGACCATCGTTAGATCCTGGAGATCTGGCCAATTACCGCCCCGTCTCGAATCTTTCGTTTCTGGGGAAGGTAATTGAGAGAGTGGTGTTGGAGCAGCTTCAGGGTTTCCTGGATGAAACATCAGCTTTCGACCCCTTCCAGTCCAGCTTCCGTGCTGGGCATGGGACGGAGACGGTTCACCAAATGGCTGTCACAGATACGCTCCGTATGCAACTTGACGAGGCGGATCGGCTGCTGGTGTTGTTAGAATCTCACATGAAGCGTTTGATGTGAGTTGGACCACATCCGGGGATGCCGGGAGCACTGTCCTTCAATGGATTGTCTGCGTTTCCTCCGGTAGGGCGGAGTCAGCAAGTGTGGTGTGGGGACAAAGCTTCCCAGAGGTGCCCGCTTCATTGTGGTGTGCCTCAGGGGGCATTGTTGTCCCCACTGTTATTTAACATCTATATGCGACCCCTTGCTCAACTCGGTTGGTGCGGAGCTTTGCAGGCTACAGTCTGCCATCAGTATGCTGATGACACTCAGCTCATTCTGTCGATGGAGGGCGTGGAGCTGTCACGCCCCTGCAGCTCTACAGCATTGTTTGGAAGGCGGTTAAGCTGGTTGGTTACAACAGAGCAGGTTAAAACTTAATCCATCGAAGACGGAGATCACTCTGGCTTGGCCGGGGGGGAGAGATTGGGAATTCCAGCCGCCGGTGTGGGAGGGGGGGGTCACATTGGTGCCCGCACTCCTCTACTCCGTCCACGCCAGCCTGGGGGGTCCCACCTGGATTCGATCTCTTTCAATGGGAGACCCAGGTGGCCCATACAGCCCTCGGAGTATGCGAATTTTTCCATCTTCTCTACAGGCCCGACGAGCTGGCTCCCCCTTCCTCTCCAGCAGCTGAGCCTCAGCCACTGTGATCCATGCAACGGTCACCTCCAGGCTAGACTATTGTAACTTCGCCTCTGGCGGGACCTTCCCTTAGCTAGATCTGGATTCCGAGGAAGCTAAAGAGCTGGTCCAAAATGCAGCTGCACGTCCTGCTCACTGAGCAGTGCCATCTGGGATCATATCCAGCCTGTGTTGCACCAGCTGCATTGGCTCCCAGTGGAGTTCCAATCATCTTCAAGGTGTTGGTGTTGACGCTTTAAGGCCTTACTGGCGGCCTGGGACCCTGCGATACCTTCGGGACGGGTGACATTACCCCATATGTCAGCCGAGTGGCAGCCTCTGCGCTCAGCAGAGGCCGAATTTACTGGAGATCCCTGGCCCCTCAATGATCGCGGCTGGCCTCCCACTTGGGCCAGGGCGCTTTACGGCTCTGGCCCCTGCCTGGTGGAACACTCTACCACCACCAGCTGTCCGGGACTCCTCGCGGGACCTTGGAGAGTTCCCAGCTAGGGGCCTGCAAGACCGAATCATGTTCCACTGGACGCCTTCAGAGAGACCAGCCGCTGAGGGTGCCCTGCTTTCATCCTCCCCCCTGCTGTATAGGGTCCCTAACATCATCGGGACCCATCATTCTTCTTGGAAGGGTTGCATATGGGTTCGTGGGATACTGTTTTAGAATGGAAATTTTAAACTTTTATATGTTTATGTTTATATATGCTTTTATATTGTTCACCGCCCTGAGCCCTTTGGGGATAGGGCGGTATATTAAATCAAATAATAAATAAATAAATAAACAAACAAACAAACAAACAAACAAACAAACAAACAAATAAATAAATAAATAAATAAATAAATAAATATAATGGAGGGGAGGAGAAGAATATAAACTGTTTTGGGTCCTCATTGGGGAGAAAGTAAATGATTCAGTAGATAAAGTAAATAAATCAATTACAGTTGGACAATGAAGAACACTGTCAGGAAGAAAATTGGTTTTGTTTGAAATGTGGTATTGGAGGAAAGTTTTATTGATACCATGGACTGCCAAAGAGACAAATACATGGGTTCTAGATCAAATCAAGCCTGAGCTTTCCCTAGAAAGCTAAATTTCCCTAGAAGTTAAAATGACTAAACTAAGGCTATCATACTTTGGTCACATTATAAGAAGGCAAGAGCCATTGGAAAAGACAATAATGTTCGAAAAGGTGGAAGGCAGTAGGAAAAGAGAAAGACCCAATTTGAGATGGATTGATTCTGTAAAGGAAGCAACAGCCCTCACTCTGCTTCTAACAATAGGACATTCTGGAGGTCATTAATTCATAGGGCCACCATAAGTCAGAAGCAAGTTGATGGCACTTAAACACCAAAAATGAGCAACTGTACCCGGGGCATACGTGCCCACTCTCCCCCACCCCGGAATGCCCCCAGAATGCCCCTGCACTGGTGCACATCTGGTGCAAGAAGCCCCCTGTCCCCTGGGCACTCTGCCACTGGTTAGTTCCTTCCTGCTTAGGAAATCTGTACAAGTTCAGGTAAGCACTTTATTTCCTTCATAAATATTTTTGCATGTAACCAGTTATGAAAGGCAGAAAGCCAGTGGGAGAGCAGGGGTTCTCCAGTGTTTTGCAGGGAGTACCACATGTATGACTCTCTACCCACTGTGTGGAAATTATGAGTTGTGCTCAGGGCATGAAGTTCTTGGCTCTCAGGGAGTAGGTTCATTCCCTTGAGCCTACGGTTGCCAACCCGGAGAAGCTGAGGCAGAAAGAGAGGTTTGGGGGCAAGACTTTCAGAGACTTACCAGAATAGTTCCACTCCTGTGCTGACAGCTTTTCTGCTGTTGTGGAGAGTGTGAATCTTGAAGTGGGAGGGCAGCAGTCTGAGGAGGAGGACTGTGATCCTTAGTAGGGACTCCTTTCTTGGATAATAGACCAATATTTAGTTTATTTTGTCCATTTGGGGGCACCAAGTTTTGTCTCCAGGTAAGAGCCTTGATGGATAGGACCAGTAGTCGGTCTAATCCTGTGGTGGTGAATCTATGGCACTCCAGATGTTCATGGACTACAATTCCCATGCTGGCAGGGGCTGATGGGAATTGTAGTCTATGAACATCTGGCATGCCATAGGTTAGCCATCACTGGTCTAATCTAACATCTTGTTTCACACAGTAGTCAACAGCTGACCTGGAAGGCTGCCAAACAGGGCATAAAGGCCAAGACCTTCCCTTGATGTTACCCCCTAGCGCTGATATCCAGCAGTGTTTCTGAATATAGAAGTTTGGTTTAGTCACTATGGCTCATCACCACTGATAGAGTTATTGTCCATGAGTCTGTCTGATCCTCCCTTAAATGCCTGTGATCATCACAACTTCCATTGATAGTGAATTCCATGCTGTAAATATTCACTGAATAAAGTCCTTCCTTTTGTCTTTTCTAAATCTATTGCCTATGAACATCACTGGGTGACCCTAAGTTTTCATATTAAGGAGGAAAAAAAATCCTTTATCTACTTTCTTCACTCCATGTATAATAGTATGAACATCCACCGTGCCCCCCACTGCTATTTTTTTTACGAAAAAAAAGTCCAAGACTCTTTAGACTGCAACCCATTAACCACCTTAACCTCTCCTGTACTTTTTCTAGTTATGTATATATGTTCTTTAATGAGAGCTACCCTGAATGGGAGGGGGATTTTAAGTGGAGAAGCAGTTAGTGGGAGGTCACAGACCCATGCTAAGGAAAGCATGTGGCTGTAGGGAGGGATTGTAGGAGGAAGCAGTGGGCAGAGGAATTATTCAGTGCCTGCTTTCTACCCTTCATGTTTTCAATGGGACAGCATATGTCATCTGTATATATAGATATCTGGCATGGTATAGTAATGGTTGGTGAGCACCATGAGGCATCTTTAAGGAGGTGCGACTTCTCTAATTGGCCTGTCCACTCTAACTACTATACCATGCCAGAGGACTGCAGAATCTTCTTCTCCTTGCATCTAGAACTTCATCTGTTTGTCACTTCATGTTTGCCAGCATGGTGGAGGGTTATGGTGTGCCATTATATGCAGTTCAGGGAAAGCTACAGGCAGCTCAGAGCAACCGAATAGGCATGGCACATATAGTGGAATAAGCTGCCACAGGAGGTGGTGATGGCCACTAACCTGGATAGCTTTAAAAGGGGCTTGGACAGATTTATGGAGGAGAAGTCGATCTATGGCTACCAATCTTGATCCTCTTTGATCTGAGATTGCAAATGCCTTAACAGTCCAGGTGCTCTGGAGCAACAGCCGCAGAAGGCCATTGCTTTCACATCCTGCATGTGAGCTCCCAATGGCACCTGGTGGACCACTGCGAGTAGCAGAGAGCTGGACTAGATGGACTCTGGTCTGATCCAGCTGGCTTGTTCTTATGTTCTTAGTGTGGACTAGGTTTTAAGTAGGCTCAGATCAGTTATTAATTAAAGAAACCCCATTTGTTTTCTGTGGTGTCTTAATTTAGAAAGGGGTGCAAATGACAACCTGATTTAAAAAGGACATATTTCATTTATAGCGTTCTACATTGTGTTTCTGATATTCTTGATGAGAAGCTTAGGCTGTTTCTGCACAGCCAATAACACCATTGTGCCGTCAGTGTTATTGGCAGTGCTGCAGCAACGGAGTGTTCACATGGGCAGGCGCTGCACGGACAGGTAGTACATCGGCTGAATCACGGTGCTTCGCACAGCTGCACTTTGCAAATGGCATTCTTTTTCCCCAGGGTAGACGTCACGGGCATTCAGTGTCAGGATTGGCCGCCATTGTGGGGGAAGGCTCTGTGGCACCGATTCCAGGCAGGTGCTTTGCACGATGTTGGCTGTGGAGTGCTGTTGTTGAAAAGACTTGCTCAGTGAGCAATCTTTGAATAAACTGTTGTGGGGCCGCTGGAGTGTTGCTGCATTGCTGCACTATTGTTTCTGAGCGGCAGCCATGGGAACTCTCCGCCCATAATGCTGTTTTTACTGTCCTTTTACTGGCTTTTTTGCCCCGTGCAGAAACAGCCACAGTTTCTAACGGAAAACATTTTATCTCCTTCTCAGTTCCAAGGTTCTTCATTGTTGTATATGGACTGGAAAACACAGAATGATTT
This sequence comes from Sphaerodactylus townsendi, assembly GCF_021028975.2. NCBI lineage: Eukaryota > Metazoa > Chordata > Lepidosauria > Squamata > Sphaerodactylidae > Sphaerodactylus > Sphaerodactylus townsendi. Next base: position 40,011,562 of record NC_059435.1, read on the forward strand.
GGATTACATTCTTTGTTTTTATCCTCTTTATATTGTAAGTCTCAATGGACACTATTGTTATAAGAACATAGTAGGGAGAACTTGGATTGAGGTTATACCTCGCATAATACCCAAGATGAGCAGTTAATGATACCAGACATTTTGACTAGAAGGATTGCACTTAACAGGAAGGGTGTTTCACCTTTCAGAACATTTTCTGCCCTGCTACTGTAACCCCTATGCCCAGAATGGGTTGGCCCAGAATGGGTTGACCCAGTAAGGGGGTGGAGACTCGGAGCAGCAGAGAGGCTGCAAGAGCTCTTTTGCAGAAGAAGCAAGGCTACCAGACTCGGACCTTGATTTCTATAAGCCCTTAACACCTTGTTAAGGTAATTTCAATATTGTTGGGAGCTACTGGGAAGGTAGTTGTTGTTTTGCTGTGTTGTAAATGTTGGAGTTTATTGTTTCAGGGTTTTCTTTTGTGGTTGTAATGGGTGAGAGTTCTCCTGGAAACCTTCATCATGTTGCAACCTGTTCATCAAGCCCTTGGAGTCTTCAGGAGCCAGCCAACTTGCAAGAAGAAATTGGACTTGGCAGTGTCAGTGGACTGTAAATAGAGGGACTTGAAATGCAACCTGAACAGGACCTTGAATTGTAACGTTAAATGTTGATGTTTAATGTTAATTGTAAAGAGAAGTAAACCATATTGTTGTTTAAAAATTGTTGTTGCAACTCATTCCAAGTACTGCCCCACAGAACTCACAAGCTGAGGTTACACTACTAAGTGATATTATGGAAATCCAAGCTAGCTTGTTTCAATCACCTGGGCTGGAACCTGGATACAGTGCTAGAAACCATATGTTGCAACTGAGTAAGGTTTCTCCAGGGAAATATAATGCAAGGAAAGGCTATAGTTTTATATAGTTAGAGATGACTTAATGTAAGTACTGGTGTTGTCTTAAATACACCCAGCCAAGAGCTCTTCATTACATTTCTGATTGCTAGGTAATCTCTTCCAAATTCCATTTATAGTCACACCACTGGGATGAAAACTTAATATACGATCAGTTCTCACCTGTACATTTTCTCCAATGGATAACTCAGTGCTCTAGTTTTCAACCAGATGTCAAACTCTGGTGTTAGCTTATATTTTATATGTCTGTAATATATTATCAAGCTATATCTGAGAGAAAAAATGGGTTGTGTGTGTGTCTACAAATCCTTGTAGTTTTTTTAAAAAGCCTATGTAGGAAATCTGTGGAAAAATATTCAGCATGGAATTGGACAGTCAGGTATCAATGTGATTTTCCAACCCAAGTCAGATTTTGGAAAAGCTGGGCATCTTTACTATATTTTGCTGGAAATTTAAGTATGTAAATTTATGGCATACCAGACAGTGGTTTCCTTTTCATGTAAAAATGAGAGTCCTGTTTCGGAATTCGTAGAGGAAATGTGAGTAAAAACCTACAATAAAATACTTCAGATTATTTCAGGATGGGGAATGAATGAAAGTCAAGAACAGGCATTGACTGAAGTGAAGAACAGGCATTTACTGAAAGCCCAGAGAACCAAACAGTAGTACAGAAAGAAGATGATTAAAACGAGGACTGAAAGCTGGCACAACAAAGCATCGCGTGGCCAATTGTTTGAGAAAATCAAGAATAAGAATGACAATTAAAGGACCTGGCTGTGGTGAAGAAATTAACTGAATCACTGATTTTAGCCGCTCAAGAGCAAGCCATTAGAACAACTACAATCATGGCCAGAATCAAAAAATCTTCAGATGTTACAAAGTGCAGACTGTGCAAGAAAGCTGACAAAACTGTAGATCATGTACTTGGCTGCTGCAAAAAGATCACCCAGACTGAGTACAAACAGAGGCACAACTGAGTGGCCTAAATGATCCACTGGAATTTATGCAAGAATTACAACATTAAGACAGCTAAAAACTGGGAGGAGCATTGTCCAGAGAAAGTAACGGAAAATGAGAAGGTCAAGATCTTGTGGGACTTTTTAATCCAAATGGACAAAGTGTTGGCACATAATACACCAGACCTCAGAGTGATTGAGGACAAGAAAGAGACCATCATTGACATAGCAATACCTGGTGATGGCAGGGCCATTGAAAAAGAACATGAGAAGGTCAGTAAACACCATGATTTGAAAATCGATACAGCAACTATAGCAGAAACCAGCTGAGGTCGTCCCTGGGTGCCATTCCAAAAACACTAGGTGACACTTAAAACATCTTCGAATTGACAAAATCAACATTTGTCAAATTCAGAAGGCAGCCCTGCTGGGATCCACACGAATACTGCGCTGATACATTGCAACATAGGCCTCTGGGTAAGGCTCGAGTTGTGATGAAAGGCCAACAACAACCAGCTAATGAATTGGCAGCTGTAATATTAAACAAAATTAAATAATAATAATAATCCCGGTGTAATCAGCACCCTGGGTGTCATTCTGAAAACACTAGGGTAACACTTGAAACAACTTTACAATGACACAATCAACATCTGTCAGATTCAGAAGGCAGCCCTGCTGGGATCCACATGAATGCTACGCTGATACATTACAACAACATAGCCCTCTGGGTGAGGCTCAACTTGTGATGAAAGATCAACAACCAGCTAAAAAACTGGCAGCTGTGATATTAAACAAAATTAAATAATACTAAATAATAAAAGTTTGCTCTTATTTTAAAAAGTTGAAGTATAGTTGCTGCTTGTGTTCTACCATCAGCAAAAATTATAAAATTTCCTTCATAGTACTGGACATAATTTTTTTGTTAATTTTTTTGACAAAATGTTTGCTTCTTTATATGAAATGATGTGCTTATGTGGAGAATTAATTCACTTTGAAACAAAGAAAAGGAAAGGAAAACTGCAGAAATCCTCTGCCTCAGAAAGCTTTAGGAACTGGTCTCTCTTTACCCACCCCCTTTAGTTTTTTAAAGAGCTTCAAGATGACTTGGGACAGAAAAGAGTTCTTGTTAAATCAGACAGAGTCCTAATTAGAGATTTACAAAACAACAAAATAGCCTGAAGTGGTTTCCCTGCTGGGGTACAAAAACCGCTGAAGCACAAAGATAAGTCTAACAGCAACAGAAATGGGAAATACAAATATGTATCATACAAGTTTCCCTTTAATACTTTTAAACCCACAAGCAGTCTGAATCTACTGCTCAAGTGGTCTGCGATGGCCACCGTGGCTTGCTGTGTTGCTTCAAAGGTCAAGAAATGAGATGCATTTGTTACTGAAAGATGAGAGACAGCCAAGGCAATCAGCGGATGAGCTGACATCACACCTACCAGAAAGGGGGTAATTAGCCCTCTAGTTAAAAAAAGCTACCACCAAATCAGCCCAAAGACAGGCCTCCTCGTCTGGGAAATCCCCTTTGAACACAGCTCTAGAGCAAAGAGAGAGACAGAGAGAGAGCGCGCACATTTGGGATAATACAGGAAACTGAGGAGCCATAAATTAGAAACCAGATACGCATTCTTGGGCAGCAACCACTTTTTATTGTAATTGGCAGTGGCTTGCAAGACGCTGTAAGATGCTATGTAGATCACTGTTTACTACAGCAGAGCTTCTTTCAGGGCTGTATACTGCATTTGTGCTCCTAGCCCTTTCGACGACGTTGCCTTTTTAGTTTCTGAAATTGCCTTTTTAGTTTCTGAAATGCAAAGCACAATCGTGATGAAATTCAAAAGCACAACATTGGAATTTCCTGTCCAGTGATACTTCTGATGCAATGGGATTTTAGACTAAATTTCTTAAATTAATTACAGTGACATCTGCCAATATAATAATGAAATATGGCTGTCATAAAAAGAGAATCGTGTGTAAAACTGATACATCTGCTTGTTTCTAACCAGTAATGAATAATACCAATGGACAATCAGTTCCACCTGGGGAGAGTTACTCAGCTGGGTTTTGCACAGGTTGATTGCAAAGGAGTAGCCATGCCAGTCTGTTGTAACAAAATAAAACGTAAGTCTAGTGGCACCTTAAAGGCTAACAACATTTACTTCACTATGGAATTTGTTTCATTGTGAAAGCTCATAGTAAAATAAATCATAGAGCCATAGAGTTGGAAGAGACCACAAGAGCCATCCAGTCCAACCCTCTGCCATGCAGGAACACATAATCAAAGCACTCCTGACAGGTAGGCATCCAGCCTCAGTTTAAAAACTCCTGAAGAATTATTTCGAGTCTTTAAAATGACACAAGACTTGTGTTTTATTTTGTTCAGGCACATAGTTGTTTGCCCACCAACATCTGCATCTTAGAATGCTGAAAGGTTTATAGGCACAATCTGCAATCTGAAAACAGAAGAATCAATATTTTCTATCTTCTCTACAGTCCATACTAATCAGATGGTTAATTATTCTTCACAGCTTTACATTGTGGAATTCTGCAGCTCTGCTAAATTGGTTTGGTGGCAATGGAAGAACCGTCATGGACCTGTATGAAATGCTAGATGATTGAAAATAGATATGGGTAATAGGTTGATGCAGGCATCCATTTTATTTTTTGAGAAATGTCTGCAAGGAACGTATTGAAAAAGTCTCTTTACTGGTGTCCAAAATTGGGGCTGTCCCTGGAGTTAGACTGGCTCAGACTCACCTCATCATTACCTGGACAGGGAGAAGGGCATGTCTATCCAACAAACATTTTCTATTTATTTTATGAACTTATATTATTTTTTGTCTGCCCTTCTCACTGAGACTCAAGTGTAAGCCAAACAAAATCAAGAGTATGAGACAACCAAGACAGGTTTGATATGTTTAGATTCCAGAACCCCAGTCACACATGCAGACTAGACTTTACATGGAGCTGGCTATGAAAATGATTCAAAAATTCCAACTGACAGAGAATGCTGTAGACAGGATTTTTAGTCAGAATTTGCCATAATGGCCATATTTCTCCTAGGCTGCAAGTACATTGCCTCCCAGTTTGTTTTCAGGTCCATTTTAAAGTCAGATCTGGGCACCTGTGTGAACCTGTTCCCATGTGCCAACTCCCTATGAGGTGAAATTGGTGGACATAAGACATTTTAAACAAAGAAGGAGAAAACCAAGCAACTGGCTATGGTAGCTCTTCATCATACTGAAGAATATCTTGCAGTTAAACAACTGAACTAAGGGGCCTTTTGATAACAATGCAGGCAGTAGCACTGAAAACCTCTGTAGCAATCCAGTGTTGGTCATGCCTAGTAGATACCTGAGTGATAAATATTCAAACCTTTCCAAATCCATTTTCATAAACCTTATTGAGTCTTCTGTAGCCTTCACTTCTTATTTCATGTTGATCAAATTTTCTGTTTGTTGTGCTCATCTAATGTAGTTTAGTAACTGGGTTTAAGGTATTGGTGATACAATACACTGTTGGCTTTCCTTGGTGGATTCCACACAGCGTATGTATAACGAGTTGCAGTTATTATAAAGAACATAAGAACATAAGAACAAGCCAGCTGGATCAGACCAAAGTCCATCTAGTCCAGCTCTCTGCTACTCGCAGTGGCCCACCAGGTGCCTTTGGTAGCTCACATGTAGGATGTGAACGCAATGGCCTTCTGCGGCTGTTGCTCCCGATCACCTGGTCTGTTAAGGCAGATAGACCGATCACCTGGTCTATAAAGGAACTCATTTCCCTTTTTCCCATTCACATGAGTACACTTCACCCATTCGGGAAGCAATTGGAACCCATGGAACAATCCAGGTTGCTTTTGCGCCTTTGCAAGGAGATGCGTCTCTCGCTCTCTTTTTTATTTCCTCCAACACATGTGGAGAAGGAGAAGGAGTAGGAGAAGGAGAAGGAGAGTTGGATTTATATCCCCCCTTTCTCTCCTGCAAGGAGACTCAAAGGGGCTAACAAACTCCTTTCCCTTCCCCACTCACAACAAACACCCTGTGAGGTAGGTGAGGCTGAGAGAGCTCAGCAGAACTGTGACTAGCCCAAGGTCACCCAGCTGGCGTGTGTTGGAGTGTACAGGCTAATCTGAATTCCCCAGATAAGCCTCCACAGCTCAAGCGGCAGAGCAGGGAATGTAACCCGGTTCCTCCCGATTAGAGTAAACCTGCTCTTAACCACTATACCACTGATGCTCTCTTTTCTGTAGGCATGCAGAAATGAACCCCTGCAGCCATGCCGATTCTCCCACAATCCAATTGGCTGCATCTGCATAGCTGCACATGTGCAACACATGAAATGGGGGGAGGGGAAGGAAAAAGGACCTCCCTGCAACAGTTGAGCAGTAATGAACATACTGCTGTAGATTGGTCGTACTTGCTACCACAGAGAGAAAATGTGCCTGGGGAACTTTTTACCTTGTGGGGCTGTCAGAGAATATGCCCCCACCTGCTGAATGGCGGGAGGGCGAATTCTCCCTGACAGTCGCTGGTGTGGAACCTGAAGTGAACAGGTGGAAGGGAGGGAAATAAAGTGTCTCTTGCCTGTGTATTTGCGCTGCAGTGCCTCCAACCTGGGATTGTTCCGAAGCATTGCCAGTTTAGGGATTTTCAAAAATTCTTGGTTGAGGGGAATAACATGGGCTAAACTTGTTTTGGGAATGGGACCTGCATGAAATCCCTCCCCGCACAAATGGTTTTTATAGCATCCTACACCCATTATACCTGTTTTCCCGAAAATAAGACAGTGTCTTATATTAATTTTTGCTCTCAAAGATGTGCTATGTCTTATTTTCAGGGGGTGTCTTATTTTTCCGCTCCACAGCTGCATGCTCTGGTCGACGGGCATGCTTCCAAACAAAAACTTTGCTACCTCTTACTTTCGGGGGATGCTTTATATTTAGTACTTCAGCAAAACCTCTACTACGTCTTATTTTCAGGGATGTCTTATTTTCGGGGAAACAGGATATTAGGCCTGTGCGGAATCCACCCTTACCCATCTGTTGATGGCACACATACAGCTGAATCCTGTGCATGATTACTTGGAAGTCCCATTAAATTCACAAGCACTTGTTTTCAAGTAAGGAAGCACAGAACTGCAACCATAAACTGTGCTACTCTTCTTATTTTGTTATGATTATGTTCAACCTGTATGAATTGCTAACTTTACTGGTTGAGTAACTCTCTTCCATATTGTACCATAATTCAGTTATGGTTTGAAATCTATACTTTACTGTATATTTTATGTTACCGATGGTGCTTAAGAAATTAAGGAGGTGATGGGAACAATAAATTTGTTAATGTAATTTATTGATCCAGGTTTATGTGCTAATAATTTGGATTTTATGCTGCAGTAACATTTCTTATGTTTATGTTTCACCAAGAGAAATGAAAATAAAGTGGACTGCCAGTCAGTAGAAAGAGCAACACATAGACTGCATGGAATAAAACGTGGGATACAAATAAAACCCAAACATTCAAATACCTGGATTATGAAATTTCCTTGGTCCTGAGGAGCAAAAGGAGAGAACTCTGTCCTGTGACCCCAAATCCTCAAGCTATATTTGAGATAGATCTGTGCACACATGAAGATGTGAGCTACTCCACAGGGCTACAAGAAGAATTAATATGAAGTATTAGGTAGGAAATCACCATGTAGTGATTGAGGGAGATCAAGTATTTTCCAACATTGAATGTGGCTCTGTGCATAAAACCTGTTAAAATCAATGGTTATACAGCAAGCAAATTCAGCAGACTTCATCCACAGGTGGACTTGTGACATCCTTATCTTTGAGTTCACTTAGAACCCTGAGCTATAACTGTCCCTTTAAAATCTTTGGCACATTTCTTAATTGCCACTTAGTGGAGTTCATTCCACAAAGACTCAGGGTGTGACTGGAAAGCACACCAAACAGCAATCTTGCTGAAATAAATCTGAGTCTGTATGGGAGATCTCCTGGGAACCTCTTCAACTCAATGATGGAAGAAAGGCAGGCCATAAATAAAATAAGATAACCCTAACTGAAGCTTGCTGAGAGAAGGGATGGTCACATTCTTTCATTGTTAACCTACCTTGCAGGGTTGTTGTGATGCAAAAATAGGGGAAAGGAAGAATCATGTAGGGTCGCTATCCTAGGCTGGATAAAAATGTACTGGTTGCATGTTTTTGTTTTGTTTTGTCAAGTCACAGCTGACTTAGGACAACCCTGTAGGTTTTAAAGGCAAAAGACCTTCAGACGTGTTTGCCACTGTCTTCATCTACATCACAACCCTGGTGTTCGCTGGAGGTCTCCCATCTAAATGCATGCTTAGCTTCTGAGATCAGACGAGATCAAACTAGCCTGGACTATCCAGGTCAGGTCAGTTAGATACATTCAGTTCTTCTAGTACAGGCTGCCACTTCAGTTGGAAGGAGGCAATCAAAGTGGGTACACGCTCCTTGGCATATATAAACCTGCATTTTTCATTGAAATTGGGACTTTCTTTTATTTTTGAATACTTGATTTACCAGTTTTCTGTCTGTCTGTTTTTAAAACTTGTCTTTAATCGATGAAAAACAAGGTGAAAATATTATAAATGAAGGAAATCAGCCATATCGATGCAGGATCTCTAGGGATCCTTTGAAGCACTTGCCAGACTCTGGAATGGGGCATTTTGGCAAGAGTTAGCTGCACTCACACTTCCGTGTTGTTGCTGGATCTGCATTTAAACTTTGTGTTGTTGCAGGATCTGGGTAATAATCCGTTAATCAAGATTAAGTGAAAAAGCTGACATTTGCAAACTGGAAGCAAGATGTGAGGGACGAGAGACCGAGAAGGCAGGAAAGGCAGCCAAGAGCGTTGCCCTTGTTTTTAGCTGGGGGCCCAGGCTGCTTGCGTTTCTTATCAGCGTGTGCAAGACAGACTAGAATGATCCACTCTGTTTCATCAATCAAGCCGGCCAAGCCATGCAGTGCACTTCCGTTGACATCAAGGTGGTGGTGACAGTTGCAGAGTTTAATGCATTTCTCCTTAATGGAATACCATAAATCTGGATTCAGGACTGCCAAAGTCAGGGCTGCAATTCTTGAAGAAGAAATGGCTGTGGTTCCTGAATCCCCAGAGGCCAAGCTGACTGGTTAGAAAGCCAATAATGTATATTAATCCAAAATTGGGCTAATGAAATGTGCAACAGAAAGACAGACAATTACTTACCCTATCTGAAATGCAGCTACCTGTGTTGACTGCATTCTGTGGGATTATTTGGCAGTTTCCAGTACTAGCATCCCTGTTTAATGCCACAGTTTCTGCAGCTTTTATATAAAGATTTGCATAATTTTCAACTTCAAATGTCATTTGTTACCCCAATACATGCCAGGTTCTCAGTGTGCAAAAGCAGTTTTAAATTAGGGTGTAAGTATACAGCAACGACAGGTGCCTTATAGTAAGGTAATTCAGGTTGAAGTGATTGGTTTGGGATGGTCACTCTGACTGATCCCTGTTTATTCTCCTAGACCAGTTGGAGGCTTTCAGTACTACTGACCATGGTATCTAGAAAGGCTGGCTGAGCTGCAGGTCATGCTGTGCTTTGGTGGCTCTACTCTTCCTTCCTTAACCACTTGCAGAAGGTGGTAGTGGGAAACCGCTGCTTGGACCTGTGGCATTTATGCTATGAGGTCCTAGAGAGATCCATCTTGCTCCCCAAGTTATTTATCATCTGCATGAAACTGCTGGGAGTGATCATCTGAGGATTCGGCATGCAGTGAAAAACACGAAGGTCTATTTGTCTTTGTCAGCTGAGTTGGGCGGGTCTGCTGAATTCCCAAACAGGTCCTTGGAGAAAGCAATGGGATGAACAAGGGCTAATAAATAGTTATTATAAATTGAAAGTCCACCCAGACAAGATCGAGGTACTGCTTGTTAGTGACAAAGCTGCTTGAGGACTGAAGAGTCTGTATGTCCCAGGAAGCGCTGTAGCTTATGGGTGCTGTTGGGTCCTCCTGTCCTATGGTTGGAGGTTTAAGTCTTCTCTGTGTCACGTAGCATCTTCTATCAGTGATTGGTGATCTCAGCTCTTGAGGGGTTGTGATCTAAGCTCTTGGGGTGTTGTGCTTTCACCACCACCAATCAGCCATCCCCTGTGTTTCTCTTTGCTACCTGTCTGAGGTTGACATATACTTCTGCAGTTTCATGTGGCTTCATTTGTCCACTTCAAAACTCATGGCTTCTTTCCATCCCTGCATCCTTGGTTAGGCGCCTGTGGCCTGGCTGAGCAGATGCATGTCCACCTGCTAGTGTGATATGCCCTCTCCTGCTGATGCCTCCTGCCATGGATTATCTATCTGTGACTTTTTGGCATTCTGGTAGAATAACAGAATCCCTGGAAAGTTGTAGGTGTCCTTCTTAGCAAAAGTTGGGGGGTTTTTTGTGTTTTTTTATGGTGGGACCCAATTCTTTGACATAGTGATTGGTGGGATGGATGCCAGCATGATGTTGTGGTTAGGAACTCTAATCTGAACAATGGGGGTTTGATTCCCCACTGCTTCATAGTGAACCAGGTATTATGGGGAGGGGAAGGGAAGACGTATGTAAACTTCTTTGAGGCTCCTCAAGTTGAGAAAAACAGGGTATAAAATCCAAACTCTTCTTCTTCTTCTTCCAAGGATTCAGTCACAGGGTGCTTGGACTCTTCCTACCTCCTTGTAACCTTTTTGTGACCTCTTTATGCTGTTCTAGCCAATACATCCAATGCAAAATGCCTCCACTGCTTGCTTTGTATTGCCAACATCAATCAGCTGAAAAATGAACATGGTTTTTAAAATGTGTAAGTATACAGCAACGACAGGTGCCTTATAGTTAGGTAAGAAGAAGGAGAAGAAGAGTTTGGATTTATATCCTCCTTTCTCTCCTATAAAATGACATGTTAATTTCAATAACATAATTCATAATAATACCTATGATAAAAATAGATAAGTAGACTAAATTTCAATTGATCATATCATTCCTTTTTTGCATAGAAAAAATCTAGAAAAAAATCTCCATCCAACCCCTAGTAGCCGGGCCGGGTAAAAAGGGTACTGGTGTTCAAATCCTCTTGGAGGCTCTTGTTTCAGAAACCTTCCTCTCATCCCAGATATCAGGCCAATAACTATGGTAACAGAGCAAAAACAGGGCAGTGGAAATAAGCAAAGAGGAGGCTGCTATTATTGCTTTATTCCAAGACTGAATTTTCCAAGACTGAATGTTCAACTTGGTTCTGGGCTAGTGCTGTAGTGACCCTTGGCTAACATCAAGCTGTCTGTAAGTAGAATGTTTACTACCTTTCCTTCATTACGAAGAGTAATATTTAATCTCAACATGCGCAAAACCTCACACCTGTTCTTTCCAGATTTGCTTCTTTTTCTGACGCCCTCCCCCCCCCATCTTCCTCAGTGCCTGAACTAACACAGCCACAACTTTCAATAGCCCCTACTGAAAGCAATGACAGCTTTCAGGGGAGGGGGGAGGGGTGTTATTAAGTAAACTCAATCAAGCGTTTATAATGGTCCTTTCATACTTTTTAATGTTACCCATTTACTGCCACATTTAACGTTCACAGCCTAGACTAGTCTTGTATTCTTTGTTGCCAGGTCTTAACAACAAAACACACCCCTGTTAATTGAACCATGTCGTTCCTATTTCTAATTTTCTTTTGCAGTACAACTGTGATTTTGTCTTAATTTACGTAGCACTTAAACAGCACTTGACTCGGTAAGCGCAGTTATTGCGAGGGGAGCTATCAAAAGGCAATTCACTATTCCCTGCCTTTCCAAAGGATGTATAACTCCCTTTATGCCCTTCATAGGGAAGGTATGTGTAGCATATATATGAGTACTCTACTGGGAAGGCTCATTGCATTTAAACGACTACGGCTGGTTGGACCAATACACATTTGTGCTACACAAAGGCCTCCTTCAGGAAAGACGAATCCATGTTCGTTGTTTACAGGATGAATGTAGTGTTGGGCTTAGAAAGTGGGAAGCCTGGGTTCATGTCTCTGCCTTACGCTCATCAGTATAACTTTGAACAAGACAATCTCAACACCTACTTCCTCATGTGCAAACCCCTCAGTAATAGCAACTTATTCTGCAACTTTATAATGTGGGTGTTGTAGTATCATAATAACAGCCATTGAAGGTTCTGATGAAATCCTAAAGGAACTTAATTCTATGGAGAGTCATTCCTGTGTATATAAACCTCAGTAAGGTCAAGATGAGTTGCACAGGATCACAGCCATTCAATTCAACCCAGCAAAATAAGTAGCTATCAGGTGGGGTGAGGAAATGGTCACATCATGGCCTTGGTCTGAATATCCTTTCACACACACCCCTTTCGGTAACTTCACTATGAAGATTCCTCTGGAGTTGAAAAAAAATATTTCATTTATTTATATATTTATACCCTGTTTTTATCTCCAATGGGAATGAAAGGCAGCTCATGATATCAGTCTTTCTTCCTCCATTTCCTTCTCAAAACAACCCTGTGAGAGTCAGTGTGACTGGCACAAGATCACCCAGTGAGCTTCCATGGCAGAATGGGCATTTGAATTCCCCAGATCCTAATCCAAACTTCTAAGCAGGGGAAGCAGGATGTATGTGTGAATGAATAAATGAGAGAGGAAAGGTCAACTGGACTAAATCTACACACTTTGCTCCCACTCCACTTATAGAACTGGTCTGCTTTGTACCCTAATATTTCTTCAGAATTTTGAGCTCAGCAGCAGTAGCAAGGAAAAACCCTCTTGAGGCTTCAGAGTGTGGCCACTGCCATTTATTACTGGGGGACTGAGCTGAAAGGGAAGGGGAGTCAAGAGGAAGGAGTATGTGAAAGATTTCACAGTAGGCTCCCTCCTACTCAACTTTTCTTTGCTGCTGTTTTGGGGTTATTTGTGGCATCTGGAATGGCCTCTCTGTAGCTTGTAGGCACCCAACCCGCTCCCCCACCACTATTTTAAAATGAAGGATACTTGGAGGCCAATGAGGCTAGAAATAGAATAGCAAATATAGTGCTTTCTTTTTCTCACTCTGGCCACTTTTCCTTTTAAAATAGTGACTGGGAAGGGCGTGGGTGGGGGCGTGTGGGGGGGAGGAAGTAGTAAAAATACAGATAGTGCAGTGTTAACACTTGACTCTGTTTTCCCAAAGTACCACAAAATCACCAAAGGATGGTCTTTGAAAAGGGTGGGAAAATGGCAGACAACATTTTGTGGGCACTCTATTTGGGGCTTTGATTGCTAGTCATTCTTGTGGTTGCATATAGTTATGTTTACAAATCTGGAACCAGCAATAAATATTATTCATCCTGCAATACTGAATGTACCTTGAAACAGCAAGAGTCTTTAAATACTAAAAAGGAACATAAAGAAGTACAATGGATAACTGCCACTTAGCAGTACGAGGCAAATGAATTATGTTTATTTTAAAAAGTTCCGACATACACCTTAAATGAATGAAAAAGTCAAACAATATTAAATTAGTGGAAATATTAGACAGCAAGTTTCATTCCAGCAAGTTTCATTGCTTTAAAGAAATTTGAAACTAATTAAAACCCTGGTTAAAACGATGTGCTCAGGCTTGGCACATAAAAGAAAGTAGAGAAGGCATTGGGAAATTCGAGAGGAGAGGTGCCACCACAGGAAATGCCCTGTCTCTAGTGGCCATCTGCCTTACCTCTAAAGACAAGGTTATAGAGAGCAGGGCTTGAGAGGCAGATCTTAATTGGCAGGCTGGATAGTTTAGGAGGAGGCAGTCTTTTAGGTACCCTGGACCCAAGCTGATTAGAGCAGTGGTGGGATCCAAAAATTTTAGTAACAGGTTCCCATGGTGGTGGGATTCAAACTGTGGCGTAGCGCCAATGGGGCTGGGCGGGGCACAACGGAGACATGGCCGGGCATTCCAGGGGCAGGGCATTCCTGGGTGGGGCTGTGGCAAGGACGCAGCCGCTGCACCGGTCCTTGGGCGGGAAACGAATGCACGCAGGTGCAGGCTGCCACGCACGCCGGTGCACCTCCTGCTAGACTGCTTCAAGTTCTGCCACTACTGCTGAGAGGAGGGGCATAACTAAGGCAAAAATTACGTGGCAAAATCACCAATTAGTAACCCCCTCTTGGCACACACAAATAATTAGTAATTTACTCTCGGGAACCTGTGAGAACCTGCTGGATCCCACCTCTGGATTAGAGCCTTAAAGGTAAGAACCAGCATGTTGAATTTTGCCTGGAAACAGATGGGCAATTAATTTGAAGATAGATGTTATATTATCATATAGTTTACATTTCCTCTCAAAGTCTTTGCAAATGGAAATCAAGTTAGTATTTGATCTTGAAATGTCAAATTGCCACTTGAGGGTGTGCATTAAACTTCATGTCAATGTTCAAGAGTGACCATGTCACAGATATATCCTGGTTACTTAAAGGGCTACTTGTGCCTTGCTTATTTTGCCCAAGAACTATCTGCTTCCCATCTCTCCCCTCTTAGAATCAGTCACTGTCAAGTTGATCTAGAAAATATGGTTGCTAATAGCCTGCAGTGGAGCAAACATTTGCATAAGAGTTACCTCCGTGCCCATAACTTTAAGCTAATTGGCTGCAGGTGATTAAAATGATTAAGTGACTGTAATTTATATGATTAACCAATTAAACTATTCTCTAGCGAGACTATCTTAGGAGGCTCTGGGATGGGAGCGTGTTTCCCAGCATGCATGCCGACAAGCTTGTGAAATGAAATATTTTCCTGAACACTTCCAAGAGATTCTGCCAGCAATGCTCAGGATGCTTGAGAAGTGCCTTAACCTGTGCCACTTGCAGAACACAAAGACTTTGGACACAAACATGGCACATTAAAAGCAAAATGAGAGAAAGCAAACACTGCAGACAATTGCAAGAGAGGCTAGAATAATCAGACATCTTCATCTAAGCTATGTCACTTTGTACCCTTGATGGATGTGGCCCTTGTTGTGGTGGGTTTTCCGGGCTGTGTGGCCGTGGTCTGGTGGATCTTGTTCCTAACGTTTTGCCTGCATCTGTGGCTGGCATCTTCAGAGGTGTATCACAGAGGGAAGTCTGTTACACACTGTGTCCAGAGAGAAGGGAATGTTTGGGGTATATATTGTCCATGTCCCAGGGTGCGGAACCAATCAGTAAGTGTTTGGATAGAACTTGTTATGCAAAGATATGGTTGATAGTATTTTATTGCGGGTGGGGCTTATCAGTCCAGTGAGTGATTTACCTTTTCATACCCAGCAGCAGCAGCAGTATTGGTGAATGCAAATCCTGTCTTTGAGTGGAGTCCATTGTTCATGAACTTAGCAGGCCCTTGGGGATTGCTTTTGGTGTTTTTAAGTACTGGTAGCCAAGCTTTGTTAACTCTCAAAGTCTCTTCTTTCCTGTTGAAGTTGTCTTGGTGTTTGTGAATTTCAATGGCCTCCCTGTGCAGTCTGACAAAGTAACCTTCTGAATTGACCAGAATTTCAGTGTTAGGAACAAGATTCACCAGACCACGGCCACACAGCCCGGAAAACCCACCACAACCAGTTGAATCCGGCCGTGAAAGCCTTCGACAATATATTGATGTGGCCCTTGTTCATCCACAAAAGGAAGCATTTATTGTTGGCGTCAGTAAGATTTAGAAGAAAATAACGGCTCAAAGACTTATTTGGGAAAGGGGGGGGAGAGAATTGTGTTCATTTATAACCATTTACCTTGTGGCTAAATTCACCAAGTGGGAATACATGCTATTTAATGGAGATCTGGTGCTTAAAAGAACAACACAGGTGGGCAGGAAGTAGTAATTAAGCCTATTCTTAGCCTCCTGCAAGAGATACTAAAGAGAAAAATTGCTGTGCTAGACAATTACCCCCCCCCCCCCGCTCTCTGTGGATCACTATTGCCAACTGCTATACGTTCCACATATTTTCCCCACACACATGCAACCAGACAAATAATTCAATTCCAGCATCCCCTGGGTTAAATCCATCATTATTCAGATTTCTTTTGGATTCAGCTGCTTTGTGCGATCTGCAGGTTTCATTCAGTCAGTCTGTGCTGTATCACGCCTGACAGTACAATAGTATTAATCTTTTAAGACAGACATACGTTTGCTTCACTGAATGTACAATCGTCTCCAGAGTAAACTGATTATAGGTTTCATATCATTCTCTACTGGTTGCCAAATGTCATGTAATAAAGACCTTTAGCTTTCTCTCTCTCTCTCTCTTTCTTTGTCACTTGAGTTTAAATACTTTCATGACTTCTTAGATTCACGTACAAGATTCAGGTGTCTACAGTAATAACCAACTTTTTCTATATGATTTGTTTAAGGGGGGGGGTGTGTCTTACATTCAGTGTCATCCTCCTTTTGGATAAATATGGAGTGACTATGCTTGTCCAGGTCTTCCGGACTTCTCCAGGAATGGTGCTGAAAGTGCCTTGGTCCCTTTGGGTTGCCTCAACCAAGCCCCAAACAGCACCAACCCTGGTGGTGTCACTGCACTTACCTCCAGGCAGCTCCTCAGCACCCCTGTCTTCATTGTCCTGGCAGGTGGTGCCTGGCCCTCTGGCAGGGGAATCCTCAGTGGTCCCACGTCCTGAGGACCAGTCTTTCCCAGCAGCAACAGCAAATAGTGGAAAGCACAAGGCACGTCAAAACTAGGACAAAGAGGCTTAGAGACAGCTTCTACTCTAGAGCTGTGGCTATGCTAAACTCTGCGGCTTCATGTTGATGTGTTTGGGGCTGTGTAGGGATGGGTGGAGGAAGGGGAAAGTGAGGATGGGGTATGAGTCTGAAATTGTGTGCATCGAGGAATGCTGCTGTAAATTTCGTTGTGTGTGCACAATGACAATAAAATGCTTATGCTTATGCTTATGCCTGACAGAGAAGAATTGCCAGAAGACTGCCAGTAGCCTGCAGCTAAAGAAGACCAAGAAGGCAGGAACACCTCACAAGGAGACACATTGAACATCAGGGGGCTATGTTCCCTAAAGAAATCCTGAGAGTGAGGACGGACAACAAGATAAAGCATGGCAAGAGATTGGATGAGGGTGTGGAAATTCCTCCTTTGGACAGAGAAGGATTATGGAGGGAGTAGGTCCACTGGTGAAGAAGAGGGTGGAGTAACTTCTCTTTAAATAAGGACCAGAGCCAAGGCCAAGGAGGAGATGGGAAGTTCTATGGTACAGAGAACCTGCCAGCTAGGGATTGAAAGCTGAGTGACTGTTGCTGCTCTCCCCCTTTTTAAAGCTGCCGAAACTCACAAACATCCAGCTTGAGCCAGGGTTGAGGGCCTGTGACAGGACATACCTGGGGGCGTACCTCTCACTGATAAAGATGGCCAAGCAAACAAGCTTGATTCTCATAGTTCTCTACTAAACTGGTAATACTTCTGGTATTACCAATTTCTGACATTATTAAATTACTGGACCTGGAGCTGCAGCTTCTCCCCACCCACCCCGCCCCAGTCTCTGCACAAGTTATGATGTGCAGTTACTTTTCCCCTTCCTCGCTGAAATCCTGTCTTGACACTAAAAACTGAGAAAAGCTCTTTCCCAAACTAATTTTTGCCACGATTTAAAAACATTAAAAGATAGTAAAGTTTTAGAACTCATTTTTAAGCAGCTGTCTAAAGCCAAGTCCAGCTGGCCTAAAGAATCAATGAAACAGCATTACTGAGAAGTGCTGAATTCATGCTATCCGCCTGGCTAATCTATATTTCAAAAATGAGATTGAACTCTTCAATGATCTCCCCATAGATTTGATCTGATCCTGGCAACTGAGGGGAGGGGTTTCAAAAACAAAGTCTTGCTGTTATGTAGGCGTCTCTCCTCTTTCAGCTGTCTGAAGAGTCTTCATAAAAGTGGACAGCAATGCTTTTAAAACCCATCACTGTGAACAAAACGTGATGGAACACATCACTGCCATTTACAGCAACACTTGTTCTGTCCTACTGAGACTGCTACAGGTTTATGAAGGTGAATGTAAGGTTCAACTGTAAAGTAAGTCCAAGGCCTATTATGTATGCTCCATTCCCCCCCTCCCCCTCCATGGCTGCTTGCTTTGCAGTTGGGTTTCCCTGTGGCTTTCTGTCCCTACAGTGGCATAGTGGTTAAGAGCAAGTGCACTCTGATCTGGAGGAACCGGGTTTGATTCCTTGCTCTGCCACTTGAGCTGTGGTGGCTTATCTGGGGAATTCAGATTAGGCTGTGCACTCCAACACACGCCAGCTGAGTGACCTTGGGCTAGTCACAGTTCTCCTGAGCTTTCTCAGCCCCACCTACCTCACAGGGTGTTTGTTGTGCGGAGGAAAGAAAAAGCAAATTGTCAACCCCTTTGAGTTTCCTTTCAGGAGAGAAAGGGGGGAGGATATAAATCCAAACTCTTCTTCTTCCTCTTTTTACCTGATCATCCTGCTGTAAAGAGAGCCAAGCTGAGCTGCCATTTTGCCAGCTCACTGCCGATTCTCTTGTTTAGTTTAAAAGCCCTTTTTGGCACCTAACTTTTTGTTTCCTGTATTAGATCTAACATTATTTTACATATAATAGTTGTTTAAAACAAACAAACAAACAAACCTCCTGATTGATTGGCAAAAACAGAAGTAGAGCAGGGGAGGCAGGGTGGAACCAAAAACCCCGAAGGAGAGGATAACGCATGGCCATCAGCTTCATCTTCCTTGCAAAGCCAGGGAAAAGGTTTCTCTTTGCCCACTGTTAGAAACAAGAATGTTTATCAGATCTGCAGTGTAGTGAGTTTGGGAGAGGAGAAAATGCATCCGTAACAAAAACTCTGCTCCACAGAAAATGTATGCTCACCATGGGGCAGAGCACAAATGCATAATAGGCCCAAGACGCAAGAAATCAAAACTGTCTTTGGGCTTCTGCATGCTGCACTCTAATGTAAATAAAAGGTTCTGTGGAATCCATCACATGTTTATCTTCTCCTTTCTCCCAAGCAAGCATATTTTTCTTTTGTCTCTATTATCGTCACAAAATTCCTGTGAGGGAGGTTACGTTGAGGAAAAAGAGAATGGCCTAAGATCACTGAGTGAACATTGTGGTTGAATGGAAATTTGAATGTAGCCCTCTAACCACAGCACCACACCAGTTTTCTATAGGCCAGCTAGATAAGGAGCTGAAAGTTCCATGCCCAGAATTTTCAGGCATGCAGTACGTACCCAGATTAGACAAAGACTATAGCACAAGGTGGCGATGATTTAAGCTTCCCTCACTGATATGGGAACTGTCATTTGTCTTGCGGGGAAAACTTAGCCTGTGTGGCAAATAGTGGCTCCCTGGGATAATGTTAGATGAGGAAAATGGCATGAAAAATGGCCAGTTCCCGCCTTCTTGATACTTAGCACTGTTGATCTGCATTGGGCCTGTGTGTACCTGAAATAGAATTTTGAAAGTGCTTGCAGCTCCAGATCTGGAACTTATCAGGCTTTCCTGAAAACTCAGCACTGCCAATATTTACTTAATTGATCATATTTAGTATGGTCCGGTTTCCGTGCTGGGCATGGGATGGAGACGGTTCTCGTCGCTGTCACAGACACGCTACGTATGCAACTAGACCGAGGCGGATCGGTGCTGCTGGTATTATTGGACCTTACCGCAGCATTTGATATGGTCGATCATGACCTTTTGACCCACCGCCTGGCCGCTTCCGGGATCCGGGGCAGTGTCCTTCAATGGATTGCCTCGTTTCTTCGGGGGCGAAGTCAGCAAGTGTGGTGTGGGGACCAAGCCTCCCGGAGGTGCCCACTTCAATGTGGTGTACCTCAGGGGGCACTGCTGTCCCCATTGTTATTTAACATCTATATGCGACCCCTTGCTCAGTTGGTACGTAGCTTTGGGTTGATCTGTCACCAGTACGCTGATGACATTCAGCTCATTCTGCTGATGGAGGGGGGAGCCGTCACCGCCCCTGCGGCTCTACAGCATTGTTTGGAGGCGGTTGCTGGTTGGTTGCAACAGAGCAGGTTAAAACTTAATCCATCGAAGACGGAGATCCTTTGGCTTGGCCGTGGGGGAGGGGTTGGGGATTTCCAGCCGCCGGTGTGGGAGGGGGCCTCATTGGCGCCGACCCCCTCTGTCCGCAGCCTGGGGGTCCACCTGGATTCGTCTCTTTCAATGGAGACCCAGGTGGCCCATATAACCCGGGTTGCGTTTTTTCATCTGCGTCAGGCCCGACGGCTGGCTCCCTTCCTCTCCAACACAGACCTGGCCACTGTGATCCATGCAACGGTCACCTCCAGGTTGGACTATTGTAACTCGCTCTACGCGGGCCTTCCCCTGCGTTTGATCCGGAAACTGAAACTGGTCCAGCATGCGGCGGCTCACTTGCTCACAGGGGGCGCCTTCCGAGATCACATCCAACCTGTGTTGCGCTGCCTGCACTGGCGTCCAATTGAATTCCGAATCATCTTCAAGGTGTGGGTTCTGACCTTTAAGGCTTTATGCGGCCAGGGACCCTCGTACCTTCAGGACCGCATTACCCCATATGTCCTGGTTCGACCTCTGCGTTCGGCAGAGGCCAATTTACTGGAGATCCCTGGCCCCTCAATGATGCGGCTGGCCTCCACTCGGGCCGGCCCCTGCCTGGTGGAACACTCTTCCTCCAACTGTCCGGGCCCTGCGGGACCTTGGGGATTTCCGCAGGGCCTGTAAGACCGAGTTGTTCCACCGGGCTTTTGGAGAAACCAGCCGCTGAGTGCCCCCTCCCTCCCCCCTAGGTTGGAATCCCAATGCCAACGGGATCCATTATTGAGATCTATGGTCCCCTTATACCACCGGGACCATTACCCCCTCTTGCTAAAGGGACTAGAACCAGATAGGACGCCATCTTGATATATTATAACTGCTGTTTTTATTGTAACT
The DNA here is from genome assembly GCF_021028975.2 of Sphaerodactylus townsendi. Classification (NCBI taxonomy): domain Eukaryota; kingdom Metazoa; phylum Chordata; class Lepidosauria; order Squamata; family Sphaerodactylidae; genus Sphaerodactylus; species Sphaerodactylus townsendi. The sequence continues at coordinate 40,032,339 of NC_059435.1, forward strand.
TATGGATGTTTATGATGTTTTTATGTGATTTTATGATGTACACCGCCCAGAGCCCTTCGGGGATTGGGCGGTATATTAAATCAAATAAATAATAATAATAATAATAATAATAATAATAATAATAATAATAATAATAATAATAATAATAATAGTAGTAGTAGTAGTAGTAGTAGTAGTAGTAGTAGTAGTAGTAGTAGTAGTAGTAGTAGTAGAATATCCTACTCAGTTTGTTGTCTAATAAACAAAGGGAACTTTGATTCTCTAAAACTTCTCCCCAGAAAATCTTGTTGGTCTCTAAGATGCTTTTACCGAATAAAGTTTCCAAATAATTCAGACTTCCCAGACATCTTCCCAAAACTCATGGTGACACACATAGTTCTGGCCTCCTTCATGTTTCCCTTGAGGCAAACTTGCTAGTCAGGTGAGGGTGTGAAAGAAGAGCTGGCCCAAGGACACTATGTGGTCTCATAACAAGCAGGGATTTGCAACTGGTTCTTGTCAGTTCTTGTCTGATTTCAGTCATGTTGGATATAATTTCTTGGACATAGGCCCTTTCCACACAAATCACCTAACACATTTCTAAAATGTTTTCAATCCCCCTGCCCCGCCGCTGCTTTACCACGATGTATGTCCGCACTCACCCCCTTGAAACTATTCCTGGCTGCCATTACATGGTTTTTTCCTCTCTCTCTTTTTGAATTAGATGTAGAATTGATGCTTCAATGCTTCACAGCCTAGTGTTTTGATTCTCTGCACCTCAGATACTCAATGCTTCAAAGATTAGCTCCACAATTTTTTTTAACAAACCACGGAAATGGTGCAAATAAACAGACGAGGGAGAACAGAGTGAGCTCAGAAAATGGCACCCAGGAGGAAGTATGGGAATGTCACAGAGGCATGAGAAATGTCTTAAAGCAGTCGCAAAGGCAACTGAAGATGTTTTCACAATGTTTCAACCAAAGAATCATTTTAAAAGGACATTCATTTAAAATGTTTTGAGGCTTCCAAGAAAATATTTGAGGGTAAAAGCAATGCGGAACTCCATGGAGGAAACATTTGATTTCCTGCCTCAACCTGTTTTAAAAGGTTTGTGAAGAAAGGGCCATAGGGTAAGTAAATATGATTCAATTTTTGCTCTTAAGTGCATATCACATATTCCAATGATGTTGATTTTGTCAGACTTTTATTAAATTATACAGGTCCTTAAGTGTAACCTTGCCTTGGGTCCCCATTTCCAATTATTATGCATATCAATTTTTCCCCTAGTTCTCTGATAAGTATCTAGTGACACTAGTTTGAGAACTAGTTACATTAACATTCCACTGTAATGCTCCTTGTTGAGAATTGTTCTTCCCACATTTTCATAGTGTTGGTAACAAGTCTTGATGGTTGTGCATTAGCTATATGGTTTACTTTTAAAAATCTAACATCACCCAATTATTTTATGGGATTAAAAGTCTGTTTGATTTCCATTTAACCATGTAACCATGCAGAGAGACATTAATTGCATTTCAATGGGTTGATTCTTTGTAACAATTGATTCCCATTTTGGCTGTTCTATGATTTGGTCTCTGAGGACTGTCAAGTTAATAAACCTACAATTGTCTAGGGTCATTTAATGCACCACTTTAAATATTGATTTTTTTTACATTATTGGGTATGATCCACACTGAAAAGCTAGCTCCAGAGCAAGAACATATTTTTTAAAAATAATCATGGAGCTTCTCAGTATTTACAAGAGTTGCAAAAATGATCAGCCTTTTTGCTATATAAACAAATTAGTTATTTGAAACATTTTAAATGTTTTTATTAATAATAACACATGCTCAAAGTGAGTTTCAAATTTAAAGCAACTCCAATCTTTAATTATAAGCATCATTTCAAAGCACATTAGCCAGTACGAAAGACAATCCATAATTACAGTTCAGAAATGCACTCTGCAAAATCCCCGTGCTTGCCAGCTTTCTGAGTGAAATTCCTTCCTGGATGCACTTTTTGGGTGGCAGAATATATGCAGAAGTAGTTCTGCAACCTATTCCTTTTAGAACATTTTCACCTGCACATTTGTAAACAGCGTTCCAAAGTAGAGCCACTTCCATTTTTTCCCTCTAATTAAAAGAACAGTTTGGTATATGTAACAGCCCTAAAAACTTCATCTGGTTTTGTTATTGGATAGAAATAACATAATAAATTGAAAGTATTGGAGGGGGGGTACCCCCAGAACTGTTCCAGAAAACAGAGCCTGGAAAGCATTGTCCAGTACTCTGGAGAGATGCAGCCCCACCCTAATTTCACAGGAAGATGACAAGGAAACATAGACAGAACCTATGTGAGGTATTTAATTTTAATAATATAATCACTTTAAAGCCTTCTGGAATGGCTCTGGTCAAAGAAGTTCTATAGGAAACAACAGATTCTTGAGTTCAGTGCTGAACAACAATCATCTGGCAACAGAAAGAACAGGAAGTAGTAGCCACAAATAAGAACCTGTAGTGAGACAGTCAGTGGTTCACAGCAATACATCGCATGCACTTCGTTGCAATAAGATTAATATCTGAAAGCCTCCTGTTGTTGTGCCTTTTGTGGCAATTATGTTTACATGTATGCATATAGAGGAATGGCTGGAAATAACACACGGTGTCGTGTCGGTTCCTCGGCTGTGTCAGATGTAAAATATGACTACTCTATGAGCTTGTGACTTCCTTGTGCAGCTTATACATTATCCTGACTGTGAACCAACCAAGTTCTGTGCAACAGCACTTCATTATTTTAATTAAGCTTATTGCAAGAGTAATCATCATTGCCATCAGTATCAATCATCAGCAATATTTCCAATGATGGCTGTAAATGATGAAGGTCTTTGCTGACAATAAGTGATCACGCTGCCATCTTCAGCTGACACTTCATTGGACTTTGCAGGGTTGCTCTAAATACTCCTGGGCTTGCTACATAAAGAACTATTTATCTATGACAAAAGTCGGGTCTACAGCATATTTGTTTTTTTGCTTCCCAAATGGTTACATTCATAATGCTTGCAAAATTTTCTCTCTTTTACTTATGGCAGTCACTATGTATGAAACATGCTTTACAAGAAATATGATACCCATAAACCCTGGGTAGCAATTAGAGAGATATAGGGTTGGATCTGATAAGTGTGTCTGTTGGGGAGAAGGGAAGAGGGGTCTCCTTTGACCACCCAAAAAGGCTATGCTGGGGATCATGGAACCTTTATGGACAAAAGTCACAAGGAAAAAGGTCTGTAATAGGGAAGAGAATTGGGTGAGATCAAGTGGGAAAGTTGGCCAGATCCCATCTACTGGTAATAGGTATAACTTTGTTTAAATAGATATTTATGGAGTCTTTGTTGTCTTTTCTGAAACAGAACACAAAGTAAAGTTGTTTAGACTGCAAATCTGCGTTTTCCACTAATTATAAAAGGAGAAAAGCCTACGAGAACACAATTATGTTACACATTTCAATTAACTGTGCTTTCTTTTGAAAATGGAACTTGTTCGAAATTTTAAATAAGCTTACTTGAGCTTGAAGAGCATAGCTGTTTATTTTCATTGTTAATTTCCATGGTTGAAGTGGTTTCTAACTCCACAGACTGTTCTACAGATAGTGTTAATTGGTGAAGGGAGCCCTTGGCATTTTAGAAATTGCAGGTTGTGTATAAGAATTTGAGAAACTGCAGCAGGATTCCCCAAACTGTCTGTGGATTACTTATTTGCTTTTATTACTGTTCAGTTTTGGCTTTGATAGCTAAAGGGGAATATGAGAAGGAGGGATAGAGGGAACAGGTTTGCCTTCCACAGTATGTATGTTGCCTTACACAATTATCTGGATCTGGGGCTGATCTTATTTTGTTTAGGGGTTTTTTTTTTGCTTTTTTAATAGTAGTGTTCTGTTATCTTCCCTTCTCTTGCCAATCACACCCTGTTCCCATTTCTTCCTCTTTCAGTTTTCTTTTGTTTTAACTCTTCCCTTGATTCACACACTCTGCTTTCTTACCCTTAAAAAAGTCTGTGCCATTCAGGGACGGAGCGGGAGGGAAGTGTGCCTGGTGCACACATGCGCCACACACCCCTCCAAGCCCCCGGAACAACCCGCCCCACCCCCGGAATGCCCCGCCCTGCCCCTTGGAACGGCCCCAGAACACCTCTGTGGGGTGCCCACCCAGTGCATCGTGCACCCCCATCCCCTTGGTGCTACGCCTCTGGTGCCATTTATAGTCAGAGAGAAGAAGTAAAATCTTCCTGTGCTTCAAAGAAAACCTTGCAGATAATGAATACACACAAACGTACCCAATTCCTCCCAAACATCCTACCCAAGGAAGGGTATCTTGAAACAAACGAGAAATTCAGAATTTTTTTGTCACATGTGGATGTTTTGAAAAGTCACATGCAAAAACACTACTACTATGTGCAAATTAGCAGCTCCAAGTTCAAGGCAATTTTGTAAAATCACTTGGGAAAGAACTGCATGGATACAGCCAATGTTTGTGACATATCACAGTGTTCACTTAACGGTACCATAAACAACTTGGGTCCTATTCATCGCTTAATCTACCCACCCCTTCTACATGATAAATTACACAATACTGCAAACTGAATGTGGATGCTGCATCTTAAACTTATGATATGGTAATAGACCCTAAGCAACATCCTGACTTCTTTTTCAATAATTGCTTTCCATGCTTCAGGTCATGAAGTAAAACATGACTTATGGTCATAGCAAAAAGCTCTTATACACATATGTCAGTATAACAATGATGAAAATGTATGTAGGGGAGGCCGGCAGTCCAGACACATTAACTACAGGAAAAACCATACCCATGAAATGGGACTTTCTTTTCTCTTCATTCTCACTACAGGCTCCTGTATCCCCCAACCTACTTCCAAGAACGGGGGGGGGGGGGGGGCGGGGGCACACTTGGAACAGCATTCAATACAGTGCAGTCTGCAACTGAACAGAGAGTATGTACTTTGGATTTGTCCTTGGATGTAGCCCACTATGGGGATGTAGCCCACTATTTACCAGAATGCCACATTTCTGGTACTCCATGCTGTTTGTCCACTTCTTCTTCTTCTTAGCGTTCTTCTTAGATTTTTAAACGCCACTTCTCTCAATCAAGCACGATGTCTGGTTGCAAGCATGCAACTTTCAGATCTGCATTGATGGTATCTTGCCATCGTTGCTTTGGCCGTCTGCATGGCTTCCAACCAGTAACCTCAGTGTGATAGGTGATGCTGCCGACAGTGTTTGGGGCTGATCGTTGGACATGGCTAAACCAGCGCAGGTGCCTCTCTCTCACTTTTGTCTTGTTGGGCACGATGCCAAATTGTTTTTGGACCATGTCATTGGTGATGTGGTCGAGGAAGGATACACCCAGTGTCCAACGAGTCATGCGCATTTTCATGACATGGAGTCATTTCTAAGCTGCTTTCATTATGGGCCAGCTCTCTGACCAGTGGTGGGATCCAAAATTTTTAGTAACAGGTTCCCTCGCCAGCCCCCCCTCAGCAAAAGGGGCAGAGGCGTACCTAGGCAAACCTGAGTCCTGGGCAAAACCTGAGTTGGATGCCCCCCATGGGCAGCCACCCCACCACGACCCCCCCCCAATTTTTTTTGCACCAGGTCATTTCTAAATCATCATCACATTATAGAAAATGCTCCAACTCACAAATCTGAACACAGCAATGGTGAAACACACGGGTTCTTTGATAGAGACTGGTGAGATGAAAGGCTGAGAATCAATGAATTGCAGTACCTGAAAGGGATTAACCCAGTTCAGGGAGTTACATTATTAGTCGCAATTGCTATATGGAACCTTCACGTTCAAAGGTAGTATGCTTCTTGGGGAGGCGAGGGTGTGGAGATGGAAAAGTGGACCCAATTAGTAACCCCCTCTGGGCACACACAAATAATTAGTAACCCACTCTCGGGAACTGGTGAGAACCTGCTGGATCCCACCTCTGACTCTGACCCATACATATCATTCCCTCAAAACTGAGTGAATTCAGTCAAATGGTAACTTATGTCATGATAATCCAGTTTTGTGTATTGCCCTTCCTTATCACTTGGCAGAATTGAACAGATGGTGACAGATTGTGATAATATTCTTTTCGACCATCAAAGTTCCATGAAGAACTTGATCTAATGCTCCTCATATGTGCAATGAGAATAATGGTAATTTTTTTTCATGGCAAAGAATCTACAGTTGGTTAATAAGCCTGATTAATATTAATAACACTGACACCATACATTAAGGCTTAAATTTGCTTCTATTTCAATAATGCAGATCTCTGCCAAAGCAAACTTTGGTGAGGTTTTAATGTCAATTGACTTAGGGACAAATGCAAGAAAGAGTTAGGTGAATTGTTATCGGTGTCCAGGAACAGGTGGCGAATTCATCCCACATCTGCTGAGTTCTTCTGGGAGAAAATGGTATAGCTATATACTATAAAAGCAACAAAAATAACTTTAGATTTTCAAAAATTCTTTAAAAATAAAATCAATTTAAAAAGAATCAAAGTAGCTTAGAGAAAGTAAGAAATTAGCAGAACCCCTGCTTATGAAATCATGAAAGTTCTTTCCCCATGCCACTAAAATGGAAATGTACAATACAAACACTGAAAAAAGACTTGCTAACTGAATTCTCTTCTGTTGAAAAGTCTGGTTGACTATGGTGATGTTTTGATGTCAGCTGAATATCTGCCAATCTCTTCACTATCCCTGCTATTTACAGCTTTTTTTCCACCCTAAAATGTCGGCATAATAACTGACAATGGAAGATCCAGGTCATGGCTACAGTCTATGAGAGGATATGCTAGTATAAATACCTGTTTAAGGACATTAAGGTACTAAAAGATTCCAATTTGTTTTTGCTGTTAACAGAACCAAGCCTTTGGAATTTGTTGCCTAGTATCAGACCACTTTGCCATTTACGCTGTTCTACTCTAGTGTGGTGGCAAGTGACCAAATTCTTTGAAGGCAGTGTTTAATCCCCAAAACCTTCTATCATTTTCATTTCTGTGACATTACTGCACAGAAGAAGTGCTATCAACATGATATCCTTTTGTACACGTTTCCTCCTCTGAAATATCTTTACAAAGATGTCTTATTTTCCCAGGTTCTTCTCCTCACAGGTGGTGAATTTACCAGACTTCTCCTTCGATATATCATGTTGCAATGCGTCATGCTCCTAAGGCTTTTGGCTCTTTTTAAAATTACATTTTACACATCAGTAAACTTGTAATGCAGAAACTGCTTTCTTAGTGTTATTTATATCCCCGTGTAGCAAAAGAATTTGTCAGGGAATAATATGAATGTTATTTATCTGACGGCTCTGCTTTATTGACTGCTACATTTCACATCCTTCAGTACTTTTTGGCAGAGGAGTAAATAACATTGCTATTAACCTCTAACACCAGTATAAAAATAGACAGTTATTAAGGGGTAAATATTACTTTGATGATTATTGCCCCAGTCTTTTACTGTAATAAATAAGGTTCTTTTGTGGGTCTGTAATGCCCCACATTTTAAAAGTTATACACAGCAATCTTGGATACTTGCTTCAGACAGTTTTTGGTGGCTTTTGAGATAGCAATATTTCACAGTCTGTTTGACTGAAACTAAAATGGATGAAAGAATAATGGGGAAATGATACAATTGTGCCTTGAGATTTCCTAGGTCAGCCATGCTGGAAAGAAGGAACAGTGGTATAAATGGTTGGCTTACACTAGAAGGTAAACTTAGGTGGCCTTTTAGTCCAATCCTATACCTTTTTCTTCAGAATTTAGTTCTACCGATCTCAACTGAACTTTCTTCTTGGCAAGTATGCTTTTGATTTCAGACACCATCATACTTCATTAATTACTGACAGAAGTGGCCCTTGTTTGGAAATTCTAGTAGGGTAATCAGATCATAGCAAAAACAAGAGAGTCAACCAACTGTTTGTAGCATGAGTTTTTACAGACCTCCTTTGGCAGATGCCAAAAGTGAATACTTCAATAAACCTAACTAAGGTGTTTGTGTGGTGGAGGATCAAATGGGTGCTGCTCTTCTCCACCTCACACTTCAGTGAGCTGGGGTTCTCATTAAAAAAAATTATCAGTAACTGAATGGCTTTACATCACCAAAGACTCACATAAAATCCATAAAAATACAAAGTACCTTTCCCATAAGGATTCCAAGTTTCATCTGCTTCAAGTATTAACACTAAAATATTTTAACCACTTGCTCTTTAAGTACCTAGATAAAATTGGATCTCGAGGTACTACTTATAAAAGTTACACTATTTTCTATTGGATCTTATTTTAACAATCCCTGTTCTTCAAAATAACTAATCATCATTTTTTTCTGTTATATCTAAATACTCTGTGAAGGGTTTCCAAAAACTAGTTCTTTTCTTTAAGTAACCAAGTTAGTTTGGCCATCTCTACTTTCATCCACCGTTCTTCAACTGTAGGTATAGCTGGCATTTTCCATTTCTGCACATAAATAAAAACAAAGTTCCATGTTTTCTTTTCAGAGATCTATCCATAAGTGCCAACAGATAAGTCTCAGGTTTCATTTGTATACTCGTCTTTTGAATTATTATATGTATTGACCTCCAACATTTCTTAGCTTTTTCACAACTCCACCATAAGTAATAAAACTTATGATACATCATTTTGTAAAAATTCTCTTTCAAATTGAATCTGAAAGATGGGCTTCTGAGGAGACCCCATATGCTACTTTCTCAACTCCACATACACTTTATTTTTTGAGGGAGAAGTTGTGTGAATAAGTCTTCTGCAGTGGAACGGTGCACAGCAAAGGTGCCATCCAACCTCCGCAGTTGAGAGGTCACTACTACTTATGTATGAACCTGGGCTAAACCTCTAGCATATGAGTATGGCCATCCTACCAGAAAAGACTCTCAGCATGACATGGGCTCAAATTGAAGGTAATTCTAAAACACCACACCTTCTGAGTTGGAGTATTTCATTGGCTATGGGAAACAAATAGATGTGTCATTTATGTTACTGTGGCACTTGTGGCCACATAAATCATTAGTATTTGTTTCTTCTGAGAACTAGATACCTTTGCTTCTGAACATCACTTTCCTTATTAAACTTTATGCATATTTGGAAGAATTAAACTTCCTTTTGCATAAAATACATTCAAAAGGAAGAGAAAAACTGTGGAAATGAGATGTTTTAGAATTCAGTGAAAATGTAATCGTGTTTCTTCAGTGTCTCTTTTATGTCCTGTGCTCTGGCCATTGACTCGGGTAACATACAAGATCAATGCCAAGTCAAACACATCAGTATTGCCAAGCTCCAACAGTGTATCTTCATTCCAGTAGATAATGTTATCCTCTTTGTTTCACTTGCACAATATCAGTGACAGCTTTGTGCCAATTCCTTTTCACCTCCATGAATCACTCTGCAAGGGTGAATCTACTCCTTTCAGCACCTGGTGATGAACAGCAACCAGTGATCTGTCCCCACAAGTCATCTTTGGCTGTAGAAGAGCCATGATGTGTTTTTTTTTAAGACGTGGTCTAGCTGAGAAAGTAATCTTGGCTGTCCAGGCAGGGCACTTTAAATGGCCTTATTGTTATGTAATATAGATTCATAGCCTGCCCTTTCCAAAGGTTTTGAAATATGGTATTTGATCAAAGATTAATTGATCATTGAATTTTCCGCAAAGGGCTCATGATTTGCTAGTGATGTTGGCTGTTATTTATTTATTTATTACTTAGATTTTATCTTACCCTTCCTACAAAGCCATTCATGATGGTCTCATTATAGACCTGTGATGGCGAACCTTTGGCACTCCAGATGTTATGGACTACAATTCCCATCAGCCCCTGCCAGCATGGCTGATGGGAATTGTAGTCCATAACATCTGAAGTGCCAAAGGTTCACCACCACTGTTATAGACCATGGTGATACTTCCTGTGCCCCACACCAAGAAAAATTACTTTAATATACGTAATTTGCTTTTTAGTGAGGATAACAAATTACCAAAGCATACTGGTTCTGGTGGGTTTTCTGGGCTGAGTGGCCATGGTCTGGTGGATCTTGTTCCTAACGTTTCGCCTGCATCTGTGGCTGGCATCTTCAGAGGTGTATCACAGAGAAAAGTCTGTTTCACACTGTGTCTAGTTAGAAGGGAAAGTTTAGTGGGGTATATTGTCCATGTCCCAGGGTGGGGAACCAATCATTAAGTGTTTGGGTGGAACTTGCTATGCAAAGGTATGGTTGAGTGCATTGTATTGTGGGTGGGGTTATCAGTCCATTTTTTAAGTACTGGGAGCCACACTTTGCTAATTTTCAGAGTCTCTTCTTTCTTATTGCAGTTGTCTTGGTGTTTGTGAATTTCAATGGCCTCCCTGTGCAGCCTGACATAGTAATCTTCTGAATTGTCCAGAATTTCAGTGTTCTCAAATAACTTAAACCAAACATATTTGAAGACTCAATGTGTCACAGCTATTGGGGCCACTCCAACAATCCAGCTATTTGGAATTACTCCTATATAGCCTTTTTGAGGACTATTTCACACACACAAACACCCCATGACCACTCATCTGGAGGAAAGGATTAATAAGTGTTCTTCCTTTGCATCTAACTCTGATTCATTTGTGATTAAGAAGACCCACTTCTACTTGTACATTAGAGAGTCTGACTTCCAGATAAATCTGAATTCTGGAGTCCATACATGTAAAATTGTAAGCAGGTGTTAGAGAGAGAAAATCAATCCTTCTTTAGTGGTAATATCCCAGCACTCACCAGATGCAGGATATTTCACCTTATAGAAATAAATAGCAGAGTTTGCAAATCAATTCAGCATAGAGAAATTTCTGTACAGTACATGTATTCAAGATCAAGGAAGTTGTGTATAATATCTATTTATAGAGCCATTGAAAACAACATCTTGGCTAAAGCTTAGGAAGTTTCAACAACTTTACCTCAGTAAAACAAAACAGTAAAAATGAGGAAAAGGCAGAAGGAGACAGTGGCAGTTAACACCATGAATAACTGTAAAGAAGTGAGAAATGAGGGGCTGATTCCAGAGGAAAGAAAGAACCACTACAGGGCACTAACCCCCCTTTCCTAAAACCATAGAGGTTTATCTCATTCAAATTATGCTCCAGAGACTTCCCAACAGTATGCCCTGACCTGGCTAACCCAATCTTGTCAGATCTTGGGAGCAAAGCAGGATTGGCTCAGGTTACGATTTAAGCGGGAGACCACCAAGGAAGTCCAGGTTGTGATGTGGAAGCAGACAATAGTGAACCACTTCTGAATGTCTTTTGTCATGAAAACACCACAGGGTTGTCACAAATCAACTGTGACTGGATAGCAAAAAAAAATGAATTGAGTATGAAATATCACCCCATGCTCTCATGCCTAAAGTGAGGATAACAAACGGAGGAAAAACCATGAAATAATGAGAAGCATGTAAAATAACCATGTAAATGTAAAGGAAAATGTCTCAGGAATATTTAGTCATTTGTTCAGTCATTGGTTTTGGAGCAGAGGCATTTACTCTGTGTGTGTGTGTGTGTGTGTGTGTGTGTGTGTGTGTGTGTGTGTGTGTGTGTGTGTGTGTGTGTGTGTGTGTGAATATGAGAGATCATTTAATGGCATCCTTATTATATGCACGAACATAGATAAACAAATTTAAACATCAGCCAAGATTCTTTCTCTCCACGCCTGTTTAATAAGGTTAAACCTATTATAGAATAAATTGCTATGAACTGGACTGCCTGTCTTATTAGTAGCGACTAATAAGAACACATGCACTTCATATCCTTGTTAAGCTAGCTTGTCCTCAGAGAGATTGTTTTAAAGATTCATTGTCTTAACTGATTAATTATAAGTTTGCAAAGCCTATTCAGTGTTTGAATCCACTTAGCAAGTCAAAGTTTAATGTAGATGTATGTAGTATTATAACCATTAAACAGGTTTGTTCTTTGAATGCGATTCTTGAACTTTTCAACTCAATAAAATGGCAGTTCCCCTTCTGAAGTCTGCTTATCTGTACACATAGGAAGATGGAGATTCCATACATATGTTTTATCTCTGAAAGCAATACATACCTGAAAAATAAACTGGGTATGTAGGAAAATGAAAGAATGTAATGATCTGTGACTTTGCTTAGATTATGTGAGTAGGCATGATACTGGAATTTGAGTGTGGGCCTTAATGTTTGAAGATCTAGGACTTGAGTTATGGTAGAGTTGCTGCATTGCGTGGTTCCCTTGTTTTCTGTAGTTGCTGCAACTTTCTGATGTTGGCTGTGGTTAATGTTGACCCTATATCTTCTTATCTTCTATTACATTTTGCTACCATTGCCACAACTCTGCCTTGTGACTATCTCCCCTTCGTTGCAAATGTTTTTGCTGGTTAGGTGTCAAAGCAAAATGCACAAGCTCATAGTTCATTGTAAAGGGTTTTCTTCAGTGCTTTAAATATTAATTTATTTATTTATTTATTAAAATTAGTATACCGCCCATCCCCGAAGGGCTCTGGGTGGTGAACAGAATAATCAAACATTCAAATCACAACAACCATAAAACCATAATTAGACATAAAAACAGAACAAGATTACCGATGGCGATAAACATCCTGTCAAAGTCAGAAACAATCGAATTCATCTCCTTATCATGGGGATGGCCCAATGATGGGAAAATATGGGTGGCAATCAACGGTTACTCTCCTCCAAATGCTCGGTGGATCAGCTCAGTCTTTAGAACCCCTTGGAACTGGCCAACATCCTGCAGGGCCCTAATGGTTGGTGCAGGAATGTTCCACCCCACTGGAGCCAAGGCACTGAGGGTCCTTGCCTGGGTAGAGACTAACCGAATCATGGATGGGACCACCAGCAAATTAGCCTCTGCAGAACACAAAGGCTGAGGGGAGACATAAGGGGAAAGACAGTCCCTGAGGTATGAGGACCCCAAGCCACGGAATGCCTTAAAGGTCATCACCAACACCTTGAAGATGATCCGGTACTCAATCAGGAGCCAGTGCAGTCGCGTAGCATAGGAGAGATGTGATCCCGTGTAGAACTACCTGTGAGGAGCCACATCACTGCATTATGGACCAATTTCAACCTCCAAATCAACCTCAAGGGAAAGCCCACGTAGAGCGAGTTGCAATAGTCTAATCTGGAGGTGACTGTCACATGGATCACAGTGGCTAGGTCGGTCTGGGAGAGGTATGGGGCCAGTCACCGTGCCTGGCGCAGATGAAAAAAATGTTGTCTGTGCCATGTGGGCCACCTGGGACTAGATAATGGAATCCATAGATAATGATGAATCCAGGCAGGGGGGGAGGGGGGAAGGGCAAGAAGATTGTAAGCCCCTTTGAATCTCTTACAGGAGAGAAAGGGGGATATAAATCCAAACACACACACACACACGTCTTCTAAGTACTGTCTAAGTACTAAATACTGATTAAATGATCTAAGCACAGAATGCACAGCAATATAACGATTCTTTTTTTGTACCAGTCTGGTTTGTACAGTATGTTGTTTCCTGTTCCCATGCTCCCATAGCTAATGGTAATTTTATTTCTTTTGAACTCATATATTATGTTCTGGTATATCACCAGGCTGGCTATTTTTTAAAAAATTCTTCACAGTTGTATCTTTCCACAAGACTGAAACAGCACAGTGAGAAAGACTGAATTGAACAACAGAAAGCTAATTTTTTTACATCTGTATCCTAACCTCCTTCAAGAAGCTCAGCATATATTGCATTGTTATCCCATCCTCCATTCTGTCCTCATAACAACCTTTTGAGAGGCTAGGTTCACAGTGAATGGCTACCACAAAGTCACCGATTGGGTTCACTGACAGTTTAAACTCAAGTCCACATTCCAATCCAACTCTAACCACAACACTACACTGACTCACATAAGACATGGGTAGACCAATACAGAATTTAGGATGGCTGAGGACGGTGCCACTGTGCCACTGCCCTGCCACCTCTAGAGGGCTTTCTGGCAGTGTGGGGAGGGTGAATTTAAAAAAATACACTAATGGAAACCCCTTCATAAGGCTTACTGTTCTTATGCCACCCAAAAGGGTGGCATAAATCCATGCCTCAGCCCACAGCACAACTGCCTGCAAATGGGGTGGAAGTTGACTAATGTTGGCTCCAGCCCTGGATATGCCTTCACCATGCTCCCGCTGTGCCAGTGGGCAGCAGTGATGCGAAAGTGCTGACATGGTCCTGGGTGCTGCATCTGTGTGTCTTGAGGGGCCGCAGCAACCATCTGCCTGAGTGTTTTCCCCTCTTCTTGGATAAATGCCCCAGGGAGGCCAAATTTGCTGGCACCGGCCCACACTGCCTTCCCAAGTTGATTCACACCCCCTCCTCTTTTGGATTGAGCCAATAGGTAAAAGAGTAACACCAACCCAAAACAGGAATTATCCAGCCTAATTCATGAGATTTCTTTCCACACATTTTTTGGCATGTTGAGTTCACATGAAAACACCTCCTTTTCCCCCAAATAGATACTCATTAGTGAAGTGAGGCATGGCATTTTGGACTGCCTGGCTTGTGTCATGCGAAGGACCTTGTTCCACTTCAACTGAATTCTGATTCTTATTGTTGTGACATGGAAAATTCCCAGTTGTGTTTGTTTCAAACTAGTTTGATGATTCATCATTACCAAGGATCTACAGGGTACTATCATACATTAGCCGGGCGGAGCAGGGGGCAGCCATCATAAGCTGGGGGACCCAAATTCTTTTGGTGAAATTGCACAGTCTGTCAGAGTAGACTACATTGACCATGACGAATGATCTCACTCAGTCTAACTTCATGAGTAACATGTTTTGTATTCTCATCCCTATGTGTCACAGACCTGATGTGGAATAAGCAATTTCTATAGTCTTATCCTCTTTGGTTGCAGACTTAGAACACAGCACAGTTATTATTGTACCACAAAAGCAGTTCCGTGGAAATCAGCAGAATCAAATCACATTGTCTTGGGCATTTGCTCTTAACATTTATGGATACTTGACAGAGTTTTTACGTATTCTGATCTATTTTAAATTCAGGCAAGAGAATCAATAAAGAATTTTTAAAAGGCTGAAATATGAAAAGAAGACAATCATAGAATGTACACGGGAGGAGGGGTTTAGCAGACCTGATTTACATTCAAGTGGCTTTTTGTGAAATTGATTAAAATGGCACAGATTAAATCCAACAGAAGAAAGAGGATCAAATTATTTTGAAAAATTACCTGTAGAGTAAGTGAACCACAGAGTTATCTGACAGAGGTAGCGATCAGTTGGTGGAGATGGCAGTCTGTCATTCTCTGAAGCAACCAATTAAAAGGATGCATAACCATTCTTTTTGCCCTCACCCATTCTCTTCACAGCATATATTTCATGAATATATTTTTGTTAGTCATTTTTATTGTCTCATGAATATCTTCCCAGAGTGGATATAAAGCACATAGAATATGTTACAATTATCTCATCTTTCTTGACTAGGAGGATTGTGGAATGTTGACAAAGCCAATTCATCTAATGAAGAATAATTGGGAAGGATGGAAAAGAACTGTTACTTTGATTTCCGTGTTGTAAAATTCCTATCTCATTCCCTGTGTAATTTTTATCAGTATACTTACATGATATAGCCTCCACTTCACTTCCAAGATGTGATGTTAATTGCACTGATACAGTCTACTTAATCTTCAGAACTCTGCATAATAATATTTTTGTTCCAATAGATAACTTATTATGTTAAAGGAACAGGTTTTTTTTAGACAGCCCCTGCAATATTTTAAGTTTGCATTTGTCTGAATCAATACAGAAAGGTAACAAGGCTTGCCATAAAAATATATCATTTATATTTTTTCACATTTAAATATATTAACCATATCTAAGTGAGACATTTGTTAAGATTCAGATATGTATTTCATGCTCAGGATTTTTAAAAGTCTGCAATATCAGCACTATGGAAATCAGCCATTTTTGCTAGTTTTACATAACGTAATACGTTAAACTGAGCAGAAACTCTAAGGAGACTTTGTAATTCTAAATTTAGGACTCTCGTCCTGTGAGTATTGTACTTAACTTTGGCCGGGATGGGGAAGGTAGTGTATTTTGAGAACTTTACTTCTTTCTCTTTTCTGTTATTTTACTGCTCCCAGTGATATAGGCTATATTTCCTTTGAGTTCAGTGGAAACAAGGGAGTTCATTCATTCCAGTACAGCAAGGGTAATATGTGTGTGGATGGATTTACTCGTCTATATCTTTATCTAAACCACCAGTAGCAGCTGACTGTATCCTAGGTCAGTGCCTGGCAGCTGCACCAAGTGGATGAGGAAAACGAATTGTAGTTGAATCCAGATGTCTAAGGTAACATTGGTCAGAAAGGCCAAGGTACTAAGCAATACAAGCTTTTCAGCTTCTGTCATTCAATGACAGAACAAGGATCAGGTTGTCCTTGTTTGATTCTGCTAGGAGTCTGGAGTGATGTTTCTACACTCCTGATGGACAAGCAAATCAGTGGGTTGGGCAAAAGAGCATTTTCTCACCAGTATTTGGTACAGAAATTGGCCTCTTATCTAAATGCACCTGAACTGAACATTTTGATTCATGCCATGGTACCCATGAGATGATGGGGTTACAGCTGGAGGTGCCCCAGAATCTTCAGTTGGTATGGTATGCTGCAACCCACTTTTTAGCAAGAGTCAACTGAAACATTCATATTATGTCCATTTTAATTGCACTACACTAGCCATCCATTTGTTTCCAGAGTTCATTTAAGAAGAGTTGGCTTTTATACCCTGCTTTTCTCTTCCTAAAGGAGTTTCAAAGTGCCTTACAATCCCCTCCCCTTCTTCTCACCATAACAGATACTTTGTGAGGCAGGTGGGGTTAAGACGGTTCTGACTAGCCCATGGCCACCCAGCAGGCTTTATGCAGAGGAGCAGGGGATCAAATTTGGTTCTTCAGATTAGAGTACACCACTCTTAACCATACCTACAGAGCCCTAATATCTACAATAACATCTTTCCCTATAAATTCCTGTGTGGCACTGGCAACTTGTCCATTCAAGGCCTCTTCAAATCCCAGTTCATAGGTAAATATATAAACACATGGGCTTGAAGTTTCTTAGTTGTGGTAGTAGGACTATAGAATGTGTTATATGCATTGCTCACCCTGCATGGGCACAACCTTTCTTAAGTCCGTGTTTCTTTTGGGACCTTTAAACCCATGCATACATGGATCAAACTTGGTGCTGAATTTCCAGAAATGGAAGGAGACAAAGAACATTTAAATAAAACATTTTTGTTTAGAAAAAAAGGGACAACATAGAGAAAAGCAGAAAGAAGAGCAGAGCCTATTCAGAACTAAGCAGTTGGTCCAGCAGCATGTCATAGGCCAAGCTTCAACATTGGTTAGTGTAACGGCGCAAAGGCCTGAGGGCGGTAAAAAAGCCGCCCCCAGGCCGCCGTTCGCACAGGCCACGCTGCTGAAACGCAGCAGCGCCGATCTGGCTGCCCTTCCCCTCCCTCAGGGTGGCGTCAGGCCAGCTTCTAAAAAAACAACCCTTTAAAGGGTTGTTTTGAGGGAACAGCGCCTTTCTCCCGGGCGGGCGCTGATGGAAACAGCACGCACCGCTGAACATGTTAGCTTCTTCCCTTTCGCTTTCAGCCTAGTCCAGCCGGTTCGTTGGCCTGCTGGCCTCGGCTCCTCCTCACTGTCCTCTGACCCCTGGAGGTCGGAGGGCAGCGTGGGTGGGGCTTCGGAGGCCAGCAGGCCGACGACGGGGACAAGGTGAGTGGGAAAGGGAAGGGGGCAGAGGCGGCTCCATGCGGAGCCACCTGTCGTCCGCCGGCCTCTCCTGAGGCCGCCCACACGCTTGCATGCGAACGGCCTCCGCCCCCACGCCGGCAGAATTTTTGCCGGCGTGGGGGTGCCTGGGGGCCGTGCGGAAACGGCCATATACAACCCAGAGGAACCTAGTATACAATTTAGTCCTATGTAAAGATATGGGCATGCGTATGTATGTATGTGGTGCAGGAACAGGGAACAAGGGACTAGGTTAGACAGTGACAGAAAGTGCCCTAGTTAATGTTCTTTTCTGAATAAGGCAGGTACCTGCTTTCATTCTGGGTGCAATTGATTAGTTTACTTATTACCAGGAGAGTGGTTAAGTGGAATTAAAATAATTAGGATAGGTATCCAAGACAGGTCCTTGACAATAGGTATTTTACAACTCTCTTGGCCTTGGTTGGCATTTTTTCCCCTTTTGTATGTATGGCTGTTTTAAATGTCTTTAATGACAGTGAATATGCTTTCCAGAATTGGGAAGGGACTCTAGTAGCCTTATATAATACATGAAAGGGTCAAAAATTCAAGGGTCAGGGTGTTTTAGTATCTTCATTGGAACAGGAAAAAAAACATGAAAAATACAGTAGTATTTTCCAGGGAGTTTCTCCTGAAAAAAATGGCAGTGATTTAAAGGAGCTGAAAAGTGGATAACAAATAATGCCCATTTTTTAAAAAAACTGAGGAGAATCCACTTTCCTCCTCCATCTTCCCCTTCCTCCCTCTCCACTTCACATACTTGATGGTTGGCATTCCAGTGCTGGACTCAGCTTGGCCAGGCAGTTTTCAGCTCTGCACTGCTTGCCATCTCCAAAGTCCACTGAGCCCACCATTCATCTCTGTGCTGCCTGCTGCCTCCGAGACCCATGTAGATTTCAGAGTCAGCTGGATTTTGTGGGGTTTGGGTTTAATAGACCACCAAAATTTGAATATATGAAAAAGTTGGATCCCACCCACAAATACTAGTGTGGAGATTCGGCTTTTTCAGAGTTTTTAAAAAAATTCTGGTCTATTAAACCTAATCCTAAAAAAATACTGAAACAATAGTGCACTGTAAGTCTTTGTACAGTCTCCATTTATTTGATTCAAGTTTTCTTCAGTGGGGAGGATTATGTCTATGAGATGGAAAGCAAGCGTACATCCCACCATGCTGCTGTGAGTAAAAGTATCCCGCTGGCAAAGACAGCAGGCAGCCCTGTCAGCAGGAATACGTAGTGCTAGCCTTAGACATTTTCAGATCTCTGGAGCCTGCTGTCTGAAGTGATTGTTTCATGTTGCCCAATAGATAAGTTGGACCCTAGGGATATCCCATGCTGTGAAAACACATTGGGACCATGAAGCACTGAACATGTGTGCACCCACTGGCAGCTAGTGGAAGGAAGCCTGTATGCTCACAGAGCTCCATCTGCTAAGGGAGCCCCAATGGTATGCAGGGTTTAAGTTGAGATGAGCTTGTAATTCAGCAGACATTTTAAAAGGAAATAATCCAACATAACAAATATTAGGTTGATGGTCTGAAACAGAATTTTAGATGTGTCAAGTGACAATAGGCCAGAGAAGGTCATATGATGAACCCTGCCTACCACAGGGAATTTTAAGTCAGACCTAGTTATCTACCAATGCCATCCTAAGCCAAATTGTCTCCTAATGTCAGTGGACTTAGAAGTGTATAATTCAGTTTAGGATTGCACTGCAAGTGTGAGAATCAATCGCTCTTGCTTACTGCCATATAGGCCACCTGTTCATCTTTCCCATAGACCCGTAAAAGGCTATTCCACGCATTCCTATTCATGCAACTGGAATCAGCTTGACAGAAAACCAATATATGTGATGCAGAGAAGACTGTCTAAGCCTATATTGTTTTCATTTTACTGGTCCTCACACTCTACTGAACATTCAGTGTGAATATCTATTAATTTTATAAGGGACAATCTGGACACCGACATGAATTCTGCCGTTCCAGCCCCTCTTCAATATATGGATATATGTATATACAGTGCAGATGCCTAACTGGCATGATCCACATGAGTGGCATCCCATATCTGGCTGACAGTTTAATGAGATGTTCTGAATTTTACCTACGGCATCTTCACCAGTAGGAATCCTGTTAGATTTACAAGTGTCCATCTGTTAAAACTCTCTAGGGTCATTATGAATGCTACACTGTTTGTTGGGTTTTGACCTCCTTTGCTGTGATTGTTCAATTAGTTCTGTTCTGTTTTGTGCGCACTTAGAGAACATGGTATGTACAATTAAAAAAAACCACCACATTTTTTGAAAGCTCAGCTATTAAAATGTGAGCTGGCGTCTAGGGAGAAAATTTTGTCTTTGTGAAAACACCAAGTGAAATGTTAATTTCAGAAGCCCTAATACTTATTCACTGCATATCCTCTGAAGGAATGGAGTAGCTATTTGTGTCTTATGCATTTCCTGTAATCAAGCAGGTAAAGAATATGACAGTGCTGAAAGATGACAAAGAGAAAATAAAAATGTACGACTAGTGCTTGGTCCAGCTTAGTATCTATCATTACTAGGGAGGGAGGGGATGTGGTTCATTGGTGGCTTGGCACACCAAAGGTTCCAGGGGTAACTACCAGCATCTCCACTGGAAAGATAGTAGGGTGATAAGAAAGACCTCTGCCTGAGATCTCTGCCTGAGAATTGCTGCCGGTCTAAGTAGACAGTACTGATCTTGGTTGACTGATGGTATGATTCAGTATAGGGCAGCTTCATGTGTTCACGGTGTACTGCTGTACAGGCATCTTGGATGTTTAGATCCATATAAATGTGCATCCTTTAGAAACAAGTACTGTTGGAAGACCCTGTCTCCAAACACATAATGATACTTTATGATGGGCCACCTTTGGATGTCACCAGTCTCAAACTGGGCACTGAGGTCTGGAAGTTGTTCTACCCAACTGCAGACCATTATTAGCTAATTACAGCTGCTCACTGTTAAGTGAAGAACACTTTGCACATGATGAAAATCTTTATTATTACTTCACCAGTTGCTGGAAGATCAACCTTAGAAGTGGCAGCAAGCCATGCTGAAACCTGGATCACTTTCTTCTATT
Organism: Sphaerodactylus townsendi; assembly: GCF_021028975.2. Lineage (NCBI taxonomy): Eukaryota > Metazoa > Chordata > Lepidosauria > Squamata > Sphaerodactylidae > Sphaerodactylus > Sphaerodactylus townsendi. Next base: position 40,053,267 of record NC_059435.1, read on the forward strand.
TATGTGCCAGAAAACGAATTGCACTAGCTGTTGAGAATATTGTGAGCATTCATGTTTTAAACCCCCTGAATAACCAAGAGTTAAGAAGGGAAGTATAATGACCTATACTTTTTCATTTAACTAGACCACTGCATAACCCTGTCCTTATTTGTTCCCAACATGCATAAGCAAAAGCCGTGTAGTATAGGGAGCTGTAGTAAGGACAGTTGAACAAGACATAGGCCGTTTCCACACGGCGGTGGAAACGGCTGGGTCTGCGCATTTTGCGCCGACCCGAAGATGCTGGGACCGTCCGCACGGACGGTCCCGGGAAGAGGCGGGATGCCGGCGTCGCCGAGCGCCGGCACCCGGGCGACCCGGCGTGTCCCTGGGCCTCCGGCGTGTCGCCAAGGCCTGGGGACACGCCCCCTGGCCCTGCGCACCTGCTCCAGCGGCGCAGGCCAGGGGGGCGTGTCCCCAGGCCTCGGCGACACGCCGGAGGCCCGGGGACACGGTAAGTGCTGGGTGGGGGAGGCAGCGCTTCACGGCGGTGTATTCCCTAAAAGAGCGCTTCCCAGTGCTCTGGGAATACGTCGGCTTCGGGCCGGCCGGGCGGCGCGAGGGCGGCACGGCTGCACTGCAGCTGAGCCCCCTGTGCGAATGGCGGCCTGGAGACGGCGTTTTTACCGTCTCCAGGCTGTCATTTTCTGCCCGTGCGGAAACGGCCTTAGAGAAAAAAGCTGGCTAGCTCCAACCTGACATCTCTTGCACAGGGGCAAACTGTAGCCCTGGGCAAAACCTGAGTTGGATGCCCCCCCCATGGGCGGCCACTCCACCACTACCATTTTTTTTGCACCAGGACATTGGTGCCTGCAGGGGGTGCATTTTTAGACATATCAGCACCAAAATTCTTTGCTAAGGAGATGGGGGCTACCCTTTGAGGGTCCATAACTTTGGACCCCCTGAACGAAACTGCACCAAACTTGGGGGGTGCCATCATCTCCAGATGATACCCTGAAATTTTGGTGCCGATACATCCAAAAATGCACCCCCTGCATGAACATCCTAGAAATTTGCCCAAGAATCTTTGTTCTGCATTGAGTTTTCTGCATTGCTGTCAATGGGGGTTGCAGGCTGTGGGGGGGGGGGGCACATTTCTGAAGGCACAGTCTCAAAACTTTCAGGGTCTCATCAGGAGACTGCCCTAATGATACCCCCCCAAGTTTGGTGCAGTTTGGTTCAGGGGGGCCAAAGTTATGGACCCTCAAAACTTTAGCCCCTTTTGCTGGCCTTTGGCCGTATTAAACTATCTATCTATCTAAAACTTTAGCCCCATCTCCTATTAGCTCCCATTGGAAACAATGGGGGATAGGGGCACCCCCTTTGGGAGTCCATAACTTTGGACTCCCTGAACCAAACCTCACCAAACTTGGGGGGTAGCATAAGGACAGTCACCTGATGATACGCTGAAATTTAGGTGCCACTAGCCTAAAAACTGCACCCCCTGCAGGCCAAAAATGGAAAACCACTAAAATAGCCAAAAACGAACCCAGCATTTTGATGCCCCCCACAAGGTGATGCCCTGGGCAGCTGCCCACCTTGCCCAATGGGCATTACGCCAGTGCTCTTGCATCCTATGCAACTTTCACAGCAGTCACATAGCAGGGGTCCCCAACCTTTTTAAGCCCACAGACACTTCTGGAATTCTGGCACAGGTTAGTGGGCATGACTGCCACAGCAGGCAGAGCCAATCAAAAAATGGCTGCCACAGGAGGTGGAGACAACCTCAAAATGTTAAGGAGTGAGGTTATACATAGCTCTATTGGTAATTCGTTGATATTTCTGGGAAAAGGTCTGCTTAATAAAATGTCTCATAAAATGAACATATTAGTTAAACATATTAGTTAAAATATTTTCTTGTATATATGTATATCGTTTACTTTCAGTAACATAATACCCTTGTACTGTGGTGGCAACTGCTGCCAAATGATTTTTTTAAATTAAAAATCTGCATAGCCAATCTGTTCTCCAATGGCCAATGAAAATGTCTGATGGGCTCAACTTCGGGCGTTTTCCCACTTACCTTCTGCCCCTCGGTGAGCCAAGCAGTTAACGAGGTGTCCCAGCACTCCCCACTGCCAGGGGCTGATAACGCATTACCCCGATAAAGCAACCGGCTAAACAAGCTCTCCCCAGCTGCCAAGGCCATTCCTGGCGCTCTTCAAAACGGCGCCTTTTGATCGCGGGGAAGCCCGGGCGCGCACCAGAAATGACGCGCGCTGGGAGTAGCGCGCGGCATAGCGGGCTATGAGTAAGTGGGGAAACGCTCTTCCACTGGCTCCACACATTTTCTAAAAACACTCAGTGAGTGCCAGGAAAGGTTTTGGTAGGGACCGTGGTTCTCAGAGGCACCACATTGGAGACCCCTGCACTAGAGATTAAGGGTGCTGCTTCAGCCAATATCTGTGCATAGCACTCACTGTCTTCCACAAGTTTTAGGAGCAAAAGTATCTGCTTTATATACAGGAATGGCCATCCATTTGTTAATTCTTTGCTACAAATTAACCAGTGTGTCAGAGGCAATGCAAGTGACTGACAGAGCCAAGGTGGAAACTGGACTTGCTTTCAGAGATGTGTTCACTTGCAATCAGTTGCCAAAATTGGGAATAAAATACACATGGGGAAAATTTGAGCTCCTGAAAAAAGAGGAAAATGCAAATTAGAAAGCTATCAAGAACATGGGAGCACAAATGGTCAATTAAGTACCACGTAAAGATTTCCAATCTCTTCATAGTAAATTATTTATTTAGCCCTTGCTTGCCATCAATATATTTTACAAGTTTAATACCCATATTATAGCTACCCACCCATTTATCGCCCTGTAAACGAATCCTGACTTACCAATGCGAACTCTTGTTCTAGGCAATGTCAAATTTAGATTGGATTTGGATGTATTGCTTTTAGCCTTATCAAGAAGGTTTGCTAGCCTGATATTTTATTGCTATATTTAAAATGGAAAGTGCTTTTAAATAGACTTGCCCGGAGAGCTCGACTGATCACTGCTCAGATATGTCATTTCTTCACTTAAAACCTACCCTCATCTTAGCTGTAGGCTCTGAAGTTCAGCAGTATCCATTTATAGTGATTTTGCTTTTTTTCCCATCTGAATTTGGGCGTAAGAAGGTAGAGCAATAGAAGCTGAAATGAAATGTAGTCTGAAGTAAATATCCTTGGTTACTTGCTAATAAAAACGAGGGGTAGTTTATTTGCTTTTTGAAACTTTATCAGGGAAATCAATAATGAGCAAGGTAAGTGAATTTATATAAGGGTGCTTTAAAGCAGGAACACTAAATACCACAGCCCCAACAAGAATGCATCAAGGGAAAAAGTAAATAGACAGGTGAGTTAAGCACCTGTGTGAATTTAGCAACGAGGTGGAAGGATCAAGGCATTAAAATCTCACCTCGTGTTACAATTTTTAAAAGAAGCAGCTTAGATACATTAAAAATTAACTCCTTTAAGATAAAGGAGTTTTTAAGTTAGACAGCTCATTGGGATATGAAGGTTCTTCAGTGTTTTCCAGTGGAGGTTGGCAAACATCTGCCTCCTGGGAAGTTGTACATTGGGCAGCGGGTTGGTCAATAAGGTCTCTTCCAGCTCTAGAATACAATGACTCTTTGGTTGATGAGAACATTTGTTATCTGGCAGGAGGGTTGCCTACTCTGGGTTAGGAAATTCCTAGAGATTTGAGGATTGGCAGAGTTTGGGGAGGAGATGTAACTCAGCAGGGATGTACTGCGGTGGAGTCCACCTTCTGAAGCTGCCATTTTCCCCAGGTGATCTCTTGGTCTAGAGATGAGTTGTAGTTCTGGGAGAGCTCCAGGCCCATGACTGGCAGCCCTACCCAGAGGACAAGATCATTGACTTGGAAATGCTGACTGAGGTGGAGATGAATTCATAAAACCTTTGGGGACATAGTTGAAGTTTTGCACTGATTGGTTGTGGTGGGTTTTCCAGGCTGTGTGGCCGTGGTCTGGTAGACAGCCTAGAAAACTCACCGCAACCAGTTGAATCCGGCCATGAAAGCCTTCAACAGTAGCTTTTTTGGAAATACAGGGCCAGCAAGCAGTACCTTTGCACTGATTGTTTATGTGCTGTCCTTGACAAAGAGGTTCTTGGAGGAAGTGGGCATTATACTGACAAAGAACGCGATCCTTTGGGCACAGTCCACACTCTAGGATAACTCATATTCATATTTTGCTATGCAGAGGATACACATCTATTAATGGAGATGGCCTTGTAGTGGGAGATTCAATTAAAATGTGTTTGTGACTAGTACATTGACAGCATCAGAATTTGTCTGCCTGGTGTGATGACTGTAGCCACTACACATAGTACAGTACTAGAGACATAGGAAAATATTTTAATACATGTTGGCACAAGGAAATATAGTTTGCAAGATCCTAGAATAAAATACATAGATAGCTAGGTAACACCTTCTAGTCTAAGAGCTCCATGGCAACATTTTTTGGAAATACAGGGCCAGCAAGCAGAGTTGTATCTTCAAGGGGATGGAGGGGGTGCACGATGCACCGGGAGCACGCCCCTGTGGGGGTGTGGCAAGGGCATTCTGGGAAGCAGGGTGGGGGTGGGGCAGGGTGGGGGCAGAGGACACACCAGTGCACTGGGTGCTTTCCCCCCTTGCTATGCCTCTGCCAGCTGGATAGGCAAGGGATTCAATAATGTGATCAAATTCAATGCATTTGAGAAGGGGGTCTATGAAATCTAGCACTACCAGCTTTAATTTCAAATAGGGTAAATGGGAGAGTAATCTGAAGTTGAAAAGGAGAATCAAGTGATCAGATTTTTTTAAGGTTACTTAGAAGATTCAAAAATCACATAATAGAATCCAACACACTCACACCAGAAAAAGTACAAGCGAATCCCAGGGGGTGCCAGCTTGGTTAATGAATAGAGTCAAGTATGCTATGTAAGTCAAGGAGACTTTCTTGCAAAAGCAGAAATCTTGCACAGGGAAGAATACAGATGTACCAAGTGGTAAAGCAAATGTAAGTCAACAATAAGGCAACCAAACAGTAACAGAGAATTTTAGCAGCATATTACTAAACCATTACAATTTTGAAGCAGAACATTTAGAAAAATGCTCAAACTGTTTCCAGAAGATCTAACTGGCATGTTCAGTTCAGCTAAGAGTTGCATTTTTTCACTCACAAATATTGAAAAATGAATTTAAAATATTTAAATTCACTGAATTCTAGTTGTTTTTGATCAGACATCTAATGGAAGCTTTTTGCTTATTTGTTTGTATTTTATAGGGCACTCATGCCCCACAGATGTAGTGGGGGCGGGGAGGAGGCATCTTTAGCAGAGCCCTGTATAGCTCGTAGGAAGTAGAAACAATGTAATCTTTGTTAATCAAAATCCCAAAAAGGGATCTTGCCAAAAGTAGCACCTTTGTTGTGTGTCTCAAATCCAATGGCTTCTTGCCTGCAGTTTGTACAGTACAGGGTGACTTAAAGCTGTTACGGGAATATTGCTCTTAGGAAAACAGCTCAATGAAGTGTCAGCTAGCCATCAGTGACTGCCTTTTTCCATTAGAAAGGCATCTATGCAAACAAAGAAAGTGATGTTTTCCATTCCTTTAGGATTACACTTCTCTCCCTTGCAGCGAAGGGTAAAAGTTGTAACGTGAAACCAAACAGTTGTTAATGCAACCGTTAGTGTGATGTGGATCAAGCACACTTTGACTGCATTTTAAACATAGGCTTGACATAATAATCCCATGTGTGGAACCTTTTTGAAATACATACCATCTGTGAAATATATATCTTCTGAGCTGGTAAAACTCACAGGAGAGCCCTTTTGCAAAGAAGCATCTGAAATAGTTACATGTCTTCTTCAAGCCTTCTACATTTTTGTAAAAACTAAATGCACTTGAAGCATTTTGGCATTCCAAATAAATATTGCCATATCTGCCAACAAAGTTTATAAGGCTTTCTGTGTGCCAAGTGAAGCATTTGATTTGCTAGCACAGCCAGTTTGAGATCTGTTTTCATTGTTAATGCATGTACTATTGTGGTTTATTTTATTTATTTATTTCTATGTATTTTTATCCCGCCCTATACCCAAAGGTCTCAGGGCAGGTTACAACATAAGACTCATAAAAATAATACAATACAATGTAAGAACAACTAACATCTGTCACAATAAAGCCTATTAAAATTCATAAAACCTGTTTAAAAATCCATAAAATTATCAAAGACACCATAGCAGCATCCAGGAGCACCCCTAGATTTTGCAACTGTTGTTTCCAGGGAGTGGAGCTATTACAAAGTGATTCCCCCAACTCCCAAGCTCCACAGACTTTCGATGAGGATACTGTGGTCAATAGTATCAAAAGCCACCGAGAGATCCAAGAGGACCAACAGGGTTGCATTGCCCCTATCTCTATAGGTCCATATCACATAGGAAGGCAGCTGGAACAGCTTAAAGTCCTGTGCAAACCAGATTCACATCTAGAGAAGACATACATAAAGTGGCAGGCAGTACGGGCTTCAACATGTCAACCCATGAGTATCAGTCCAAGCCCAGCACCGTCTAGCTTAGGCTAGAGGGCTAGCTTCTGCAGCTACATATATCAATAGGATTTCCAAAATTGACCTTATCTGATTATGTTCTGGTACATAATTCGAGGAACAAATCACAAACCATAAAGCCTGGGTTTGTAGGCTGCTCCTTAGTATGGAGAACTCATCAATAAATGAGAACTTGACCCACACTGACCTTAATTCCTTTTGGTCCCTTTCCTAGCCCAAAATTGTTGAAACTATTGCCTCTTTCTTGCAGATCACCTCCTTCTCTCTTTTGCACCAGTAGGAAGCTGCTAGGATCCAGCCTTATCACATGTTATCAGTTCTATACGGAAAAAAAATTATTTTTAATCATAGAATATATTATGAATGAGGTCTATTTTATTTTAATAATTTTTCTCCAATTGTTATGTCATATGTTCATTTTCTACTTGCATTACTGATGCCGTACTATTTTGAAGGGTGAAAGAATAATTAATAAAATCTTCCATTTACTTAAAATTTCTATTAAGTGGTTTAACATATTTAACCATTGATTCCTCAGCATGTTCAGCCACGTTATGGGTTTTTTCCTGCTTCTGTGACACAAGGGAACCAACATTCATTTTCAAAGCTTTAAGATTTTTTTAAAGCAATTAAATCTAGTCTGGTGCCCATGGATATAATCCATAATCTATTCTTCTCTGGCTCTGTGACAGTCCATTGAGTTCACATGTATAGTACTTTCTGATGTGTACAGATGTAAAATAGATCTCAACCTCTGACTTGCCTACAATATCCTCATCTAGATCCTGTGTGAAGAAACAGCTAAAATGCTGTGTGAAAAGTTAATACACACAATATAAAGAGTATTTTTAAAGTTTATTTAAAACATTTTGTGCTACCTTTCCACCCAATCAAAGTCCCCAAGGAAGTGAACATAAAAATATCTATACATCTAGCAATTGAAATACAGTTAAAATGATCAGTCAGAATGATACCAAGGGATAACCAGCTACAAAATAGGCCCAAATGAAACGACAACAAAACACTACTGGTGATCACATACATCAAGATGGTTTGATGCATCAACAGTCTACAGTCTATACTGAACAATGATACACCCTACTCACAGCCATGGAGGAGGGGGGGGGGCTTGTCCTAAACAACTTCTCAAATACAGCAGTACCCTTCCTACCATGGATATGGACCAGGATCTGCAACAAACTGTGGTGCCAGCTCTACCCCCATATCCACTCTTATAACACAATAATGGACATAATAGTGCCAACCATATCATTTCAGGTTCTTTCACTTGTTCATCTTCCAACAGTATGTATGCCATCAAACTTCAGCAGTGCCCTTCTACGTTCGACAAAAAGATCAGTCCCTATGTAAAAGAATAAATATATGGGCATATATTTTAGAACCAATACCTAGGAGATCGATGGGGTGGTAATTAGCTGGATCTAAGCAGTCACCCTGTTTGAATATAGGAAGTAAAATGCTTTGTTTCCCATTAGTTGGAACACAAGAGTTATTATTTTCAGAGAATAATATGGAAAAAAACAATAGCCCACCCTTGTGATTTAGATTTACATAGCTCACGGGGAATCAGATCTTCACTAGGTGCTTCACCTGCAGTCTCATTAATTAGTTGAGTACATTCTAAAAGTGAGACAGAGTCCCAAGGAAGTAATGACTCCAGCTTCTGAATATTACATTCAAATAGAGGAGCCAACTGCAGGGGCTTGAAAAGGGAAGAGTAGTGTTTAGAGCATGAATCAACTGAAATGATGGCACTTGTGTGATTGTCAGTTGCTGTGCCTGTAATTCATATGAAGTAGTGCAAAAACACACATGCTGCAGTTATTCCAGTTTCAGATAGCTTGCTTTTCTTTGCAGTTAACAATGCTGAGGCAACCTCACATTTTTAGTCACTCAGTGTGAAATGTAAATGTTTTATGTACTTAGGGAATGGGGCAAAAAAAAGTCAGGGAGAGGTGGTGGTGTGGTGTAGGTAGATAAGGACAGCGAGTTAAGTAAGCAATTTGAAAATGAACATATACAATCAACCTTTTTTTTTTGCACAAACGTATGAGAACTGAATACAATGAATACTTTGCCCATCATGCATGGAGTGATTCCCACAATGGCCCTCACCCTGCAGTGCCTTTGCAGTGGAGTCTCCCCACATTTCCTTGTTTACATGTGAGCAGGTGCCCCCCTGCCTGCTGCACAGTTTGTACCGCTTGCCTTGACCCCACTTCCAGGTTGCCCCCCCTTCCAATATAAGATTGAAGATTCCTTGGGGGATGGGGGGTTACCCTTAAAATGTAATATTGATATTCCTTGTGCAATCTGCTATCATTGGTTTTTTTAGGAAAATGCTGGCTACTGATCACTGTGAGAAGGAGCGGGGGGCGATCTCCCCTCAGTATTGATATAAGGAACATCAATATTACGTTTAAAGGGGTAAAAGAATCTGGCAATTTTCAATGTTGCGTTGGATGGGAATGAACCCGCGAAAACCCAGAGCAAGGGGAAACATTGGGATTTCTCTGCTCTAGCTAACCACGAAGCTTCTGGGATCTTCAGCACCATAAGTGAGATTGCATTTGTACAGAAATGGGCGGCCATTGTGATGCTGGAATCCACCCCCAAACAGCATCACTTTCAATTATGTTTAAACTAGGGAGTCCAGATTTTCCTTTTAAATCCACCTTAAAGAGAAAATCTGGGGTCCCCAGTTAAAACAATATTGAAAGTGATACTGTTTTGAGGTGGATTATCCCCTACCCTGAAACAGCATCATTTTCAATGTTTAAACCGGGGACCTTAGATTCTCCCTTTAAATCCATGCCAAAGGGGAAAGGATTTAAAAGGAAAATCTCAGGAAATTTGGGGGGTGCCTGCTGTCAGGGGTGCAATTGTTAAGCTAGCAGCACCAAACTTTCCAAGTATCTTTAGGAAACTCTCATAATGACACCACCCAGGTTTGGTGCATTTTGGTTCAGGGGGTCCAAAGTAATGGACTCTCAAAGGCATAGCCTCGATCTTCTATTAGCTCCCATTGGAAACAATGGGAAATGGGGGCATCCCCTTTGGGAGTCCATAACTTTGGACCCCCTGAACCAAACCTCACCAAACCTGGGTGATATCATTAAGAGAGTCTCCCTACAAATCCTTGAAATTTTGGTGCTGCTAGCCTAAAAACTGCTCCCCCTTCCAGGCCAAAAACCAAAAAACACTTAAAATACAAAAAACCACAAACGGGGCAGAGCATCGGACATGCAATGGGGAGGGTTTGAACCCGAGAATCCCTCCTTACCTACGTCCTTGATCTATATTTATATATAGATTACTGTAGATGCTGCTTTGAGTGTATTTCCTGTCCCCAAAAGTATGATATAAATATTTTAATTAATAAATATCCAAAGACTGCATACTCTGCAACCCTCTTCCACGCTAAGATTTTCTTCCTCTAGCTCCTAAAGAAAAAGAAACCTGCTATTCCTCTTTGATTTATTCTTTGCCTGTGGTCTACTGTTTGGAGAAGCTGATGTTGTGGAATCCTTAAGTCATCTGTGACCTAGGTCAATAAAGACAGGAGCAATTTTGTAAAAAAATATTAATTGGAAACCTTCTGACAAGCCTTGCTCCTTCAGATCAAGTTGCACTTCAGATCAGCTGAGCCTGTACACTGGTGCAGACTCAGATTTTCAATATCTCATAAACAGACTCCTCAATCACTAGAATCTAATAAGGCTATAATCATCATTGACACTATAATGATTAAAATGAATAAAACCCATTAAGTAAAGTCATGTTGAGTTATTAAAAGTTTCGCTCTGTGTGATATGTAATCTTTTATCCATTTTTTATGATGAAATCTGTAACCATCTATCCAAGAAAGACCATTAATTTACTGCTCTGTAGATGCTACCATGCTTTTTAGTTTAGTGGCTTATCATTGATTTCTTGAGGGAGATATTATATTTGGAGAAATACACATGGAACTAAAGTCAGACCGTTGCTGTAAATTTGCCACTGACAGGGCGATCAGAGCATTTTTTTTTCTGCCTACTCTCCAGCAAAGAGTTGATGTACAAGTTCGGAAGAGTCAGTGGCCAATATCCTTGCAGGAAGAAGGGCTGATGTAAAGCAGCAGATACACGTTTTTGAGAATCACAAACGTTCCTAAGGAAAGGTCATGTGCACTGCGGGAGGAAAAGACAATAAAATTTCCATTAACTGGAGCCTAGTTAACCGTCTTATTGGCATCTATTAGAAACAAATTGCAAACAAAACTGATCCTATTATAAACTTCTCCTTCTTCCCTCAGTAAAATAAAGTCATGGACCAACCACAAAAAAACTGGGGAGAAGACAATTTGTCAGACAACTCACTTTATTTGGAAAGGAAGTATTGAGTTTCACTGAGTAAAGGACTGGCAAATGTGAGTGGCAGAAAATAGTCAGGTTATGAGCATTACCTGGACCCACACACAGAGATGGCTGGGAAACAGTCTGGGTTCCCCGCTTGCATTCTTGAATGTGCTGCCTTTTATTTTTCCTTTAGGCAAACAGCAATAAAGATTCTGAATGGAAGGATGTGTACACAAAGAACTGAGCTAAGTGGTGGAAGAGGACTGCTCCTAAAGAGGACTTTTTTCATAATAAACTCTGCTCCCATATCTTTATTGCTCATCTCCTCCTTAATGTTATTAACTGTATGGGCAAAAAAATGTTAAAGAAATTCAAACGAAGGTTGAAGTCTTTTGTTTCAGCACATTCTCTGCATTTACCTGAAATAATTAATAAATTCTGTTTCCAGTTGTTTCTTAGGCAATGAGCTACAGTGTGGAGCTGATGACATCTGAACCCAAAGACTTCAGACCATGGAGTTACATTTGTTTGGGACCATTTGCAAGAAAAGTTCAGCTTCTATTGCCTTGCTGTGAGAAGCTTTTCTGGAGAATCTGCCCTTGACTGCCAAAGCAATGAGCCCTTCAAAAATAACAGTAATCCTATCACGATGCCCCAAGTGAGAGAACGAAAAAGGATGTGCACAATTATGTATGACTAGAAGTAAAGTCCATTTTAAAATGAAATAAAATGGGTTCTAGATGGTGGGGGGAGGGTGGGCAGGAGAGGGTTATTCCCCCCCCCCAATGTTTTCCAAACCCTGTGCAATGTGGGAAAGAGGCAAGGGGTCCCAATCCTAGTTAAGCCCCGCACGGAGGATTGGGCTGTTTCCCTTCCCTCCTTGTTTCCCTAGCCCTGCGTGGCTTGAGAAACAGGGAAGGGAGGTGGGGGGCAATCCTTTGTGCCTCTCCCCTCACCTCACCTGCAGGTGAGGGGAGAGGCACAAAGGATTGCCCCCCACCTCCCTTCCCTGTTTCACCTGCAGGTGAGGTGGGAGGTTGTTGGAACGTGAGGGACACACTTCCAACCAATGGGAGTACTGCGCATCCATTGGTTGGGGGTTTGTCATCGGACATTCCAAACCCTTAGCGAATTATGTTTAGGGATTGTCATGGCTCATCATTCCCGAGAGGGCTCTTAAGATTATGGATTGGATCCAGCCAACTTTTTTGTTCAATTGCAACCAGTTTCCTTATTACAGTGCTTGTCACACATGGATTTTGTCCACATAGGTCCCATGATCCCCTTCATTCCTTTTTCACAAGTAGAAAAGGCAGTTGGATTTAATCCTGTTATCACTCATTTAACAGTGTCACTTTCTCCTGGGAAAAGGAGCCTTCCTCCAGTGCTAAAGCTTCTGACTCCTTGTGCAAGAGAAATGCACTATGATTAGTTGCACAGAGTAGAGAGTGGGAGGATACAACACTTCACAGTCTAAACCTGCTTATAGCAATGACCTTGGAGTAACTCTGCCTTGTGTACTGATAGATCCCTGGCACATTTAGCCTAGTATGACCAGCAATGGATTAGAGGTTTCCAGGGAGCCATTCTGGAGAGGCTAAATAATGAACCCTTCACTTCGTCCATCCAGCATGACTATTTCCTCAAGAGATGTTTAAATCTTTTTTCCCCTTTCTAATATACATAATTAAAAAATAAACTCTTCGTTGTTTTGATTTTTAAAAAAAACTTTTTTCTCTTTTTCTCCCAGCATTAGAGTAGCATTTATGTGCGATGAATGACAGATGAAGGCATCCTTCGCCTCTCTTGCCTTGCGTCTTGATTAGTTAGACCAATTTTCAAGTAATTGTGATTAGGAAATTATTGAATGTCTCCAAAGTCACATTTAGAGAACAGAGATCAGGAGCATGATTATAGAATAACTCTATGGAGAGTCCCTTCTCCCATTAAATGTTAGTGACGGGGAGCAGTCTTGTTCCTGTTTAAAGAAAATGAGAGCAGATGTGATCAGCAAGGGACAAAAGTTCTAAGGTGGATAAAATCACAAGGGCAAATCTGGAGTCCTGTTAGTCATCGGCTTCCTTTCCAAATCCACTTCATACCATGCCAAGTTAACATTGGTAAATATGTTCAACTATGGGGTCTTTATGAGGGCACCCATTTCATTAAAAAGTAATGCAAGTAATGCATGAAAATAGGCAAGAATACAAAGAAGTGTGAGGCAAAGACACCCAAAAGAGTACAAGGCAACCTCATCAAGGCAAGCTGCATTGATTTCAATGGATGTACAAGAGTGTACTGCTTAGAACTGTGCTATTGGCTATTAATCTAATTATAGAACTCAGACTGTGTTTCAGTTAATGTAATTTCATACAGACCTGAAGGATGCTTCTTTTGCCTTGCCCAGTGTCCAAGATTAAGGATCACAAGTATGCACAGGAAATACAAAGCTTCTCGTTCAAAGAGAAAGATCGGGTTCCAAAATTTGTTCAAATAGCGTACTACAGAATTTGCCAAGCCAATATGCCTGTGGATTTCTGCAACTGCAAGTATCCACATGAAATAACATTAAAGCCTAGACACATAAACTACTCTGTAGATTTAATTTGTTCTACGGAAACAGTCACAGCGGGGAAAACAGGAGCTAACCTTTTTTAAAAAAAACCCTGACACTGAGATCTTTTGAAAACCCGATGCTACATGAGACAGCTTCCTCCCTTTTCATTAAATCACAGTCTACAGCTTAGCTGAACGACCCGCTGCCTTTGGAAATAGCTGTTCTCTTCTCCAGACAGCAGAATTTTCTTTAACGAAAGTACTCCAGCAACCCTTAACTTTTGTGAAGAATTTCACTCTTAAGCTATTGGTAGGTGGTCAATCTCGTATCTCTTCCAGATAGCGTTAGGATCATAGTTCCTTGCATCCCCTGCCAGCATCATGCTGGCAGGGGATGATGGGAACTGTAGTCCATAACATCTAGAGGGCTGTGAGTTTAAGGTTAGAGATGGGAAAAAAACTGTGGTTAGATTTTGAATCATCTTCAAGATTCATGGCGTGGCGTGGATGTTGTCTACTGTGCCTTGCTGTTCAGAGGGAAGGGTTGAATTCTCACTCAAGAAGAAGCTAAGCCCCTATAAAAGACAGGAGGAGGCCACTGCTATCTATTTGCTGCCATAATATAGATGTATGCCATGTGCCATGATTACAAGAATTAGAAATATGTGTAGAGACAATATAAATAAATAACAACTCTGAAAACTTTTTGATCTTGTAAAATCTTGTATTTAAAATAAAGATGAAAAATCAATTTAATATTCTAAATATTTCCAGTTTTGTTAGCACATGTGAAAGGTAAGTAACAGAGGTGGTTGTCACACAGTACAAATATAACGGGCTGAGGAAGCTATTTATCTTGCTTTGGGGGAGAATGCACAGGGCTTCCCCGCAAAATGGGTTCAGCCCATTATAGTTCCGTCAACCTGGGCTTTACAAAAATGGAGAAACCAATGAGGCCACAGCATCCTGGACTGTTTGCAATTGCTTCCTGGAGGGGTGAAATCTCCAGTGCGAAGGCAAACAGGGGAAACCAAGTTCATTAATAAAGTGTTACACATGTTATTAGTGTGCTGTGCAGAAACCACCTAAGACCACCCTTTAAAATACCTAGGCAGGTTTCTCCTATCTGGCTGTGTCCTGCTTGTTGCATGAAAATAGTTGGGAAGTCTTCTTTCTGTTAGTGCTAAGAACATGAAGCCATAGTCCAGTAATTCCTGTACTATGGCCAAAGACCCATAACAGGTGAAGAAAACATAGCAAATGGTCATTAGCTACCTTGAGAAATTCTATTAAATAAAATGCTTAATGTCATTATCTCCTAGGTCAGTCTTGCCCCACCTGTGGGTTAGGACCCAAAATAGGATCATGAAACCTCTGAAAGAGGGTTGCGGGCCAGCCCTTCCAAATGACCACCTGCCCTTTCCATTGCTCTCTTGCATTTTGGAAACCAAGATCTGACTCTGGAAACAGTATCTTCCATGTCATACATTAGTTGGCATTTTTCATCACCACATGAGCACGTTGGTCAAGTGAATCATGTCCTTATGGTTACTAGAGTGGGGGGGAGGGGGAAGAGAAGGAGAGGTTGGAATGCAAACTCTGTATTCAAAGGCTATGTATGTTGGCCCAAAAACACTGGGCCAGCCTTGAATGGGTCCCCATACCAGGTAAATTTGGACTTATGGGTCACCATACTGAAAAAGGTTGGGAACTGTACTAAAAAAACTTTAAAGGCCAGACTAGACAACAATGGAAAACAATGCTGGTTTGACCTAATCATGTAAAATACAGGATGGCAGACCAAATTTAAGAGTGTGGATCCAGCTGCACTCACTTTATACCTCTGGCTTACCATTTCACAGAGCTTCTCACCCGACATTCTTAACTCCACCAGAAGTGAGCTGAGGTAGGAGAAAATTGGTTGGCCCAGAGGTGGACGGATGGATGGTGGTACATCTCCACTACCTTCAATAACATTTTCTGCTCTCTCACTCTGATTTTTCTTGTGATGAGATTTGGCTCTGTTGAGTTCTAAATTACAAATAATTTCATTTTTACATTTCTGTTGCCAGAAAAAGATTCAGATTTCCAGGCAAGCACCCAGTTACAAATTTCCTTGATCGTGTTTCCTTGAACTCTGCATAATTGCTGGAATGTACCTTAACCTACATTTTTACCATATTTGGCAACATTTCCTGTTATTGCCTCCTGTGACATGTGGTATTTAAACATTTTATCCTAATTTCAGATATCTGCACTCCAGTGCTTGAAGTTGGATTTTTGGCACAGAGTACATGTGGCATTGTTAATATACCCTGTCCTAATTATTTCTTTGCTGATACAGCAAATCTTAGAACTGGGCCAACAATATAGCATAAATATGTGAGAAAAATGTTCACATAGAGGAAACTCTTTTCTCTTTTGAAGGAATGGCTCAGTGAGAACACCCAGTATTTTTTAAAAAACAAAAGCATGTGTATTTAAAAATATATATATATATTCTTGAACACTAATTTATCATGAAGGTACTGAAAATATAGATCTTTCTAATGAGCGAGGTTACGGAAGTGTTTGTCACGGAATGTATACATACATATATATTAGATCTGATCTTTTAATTAACTATCATCCTCAGGAGAGGATTCCTTTGGAGATAAATGAAAGATAGTGGGGTGCTTATGCAGTGGTGAAGGAATAGCACAGCACTTTGCTCGTTTTAGTGAAGCACTGCTTTGGCAAGCGGCAATTACAGGCTGATGAGTCAGCTGTTCTAAATTACAGGTGGAGAGTGATAAAATCTTGCTGAGTTTGGTTATTAAAATTATATGGTTTCATAAATAGTATAATGTTGGTCTCGGCAGGTACGTGTTACATTTTAATGTCATCCACATTCCGGCATGCAGAGATCTGCAATGGCTCAAGGTTGACAGAGATCACCTGCAGAATGACTGATCTCAAACGAGAGTTCCTTTTGTTATTTGTGTCATTGTTGAAGGTCTGATGAAAACAGAAAACAGTGGCTGCAAAGACTGTGAGGAACAAAGGAAGTAAAGAGATATGTTTTATTAGATCAACGTCTGCCAGCTGCCTAAACCTAGACAACTCTGGTAGGGAGCACACCAAGACCAGAGCACATTTGAAAATCACCAAGAAGCACTATTGGAAGTGAATACAATGACCACCCACTCCCTCAGGGCCACTAATATTCTCACAAGAGTCCTGTGATGGTAAAAGGAAAGTGCCAGTATAGTAAATGTACAGTGAAAACTTGCTTAAGGCATATTTTGTTAAAGAACTGTGAATATTCATCTGTCACGTCTTCCCCAAATGATGAGAATTTCCAGGGTTATTTGCACTGGTGGGATCCAGAAATTTTAGTAACAGGTTCTGATGGTGGTGGGATTCAAACAGTGGCGCCGCTGCACACACGCACCTCCAGTCCCTATTGGGCAGGGAGGTTGCTTTAGTAACCCCTTCTCGGCACTCAGAAAAAATTAGTAACCACTTCTAGAGAAGTGGTGAGAACTGGTTGGATCCCTCCTCTGGTTATTTGGTATGATCATATGGGTTGGTTCCTTTCAGAAGGGTAAGATAGACTTATGAAGTTTTGTAGTATTTGCTTTATTTATACACATACAAATTAAGCACAGATGGAAGAACAGAGGTGATCCTCCAAGGGAAAGGATCTGCTATGCCTACATGAGATCCCGTGGTGGTGGGAGGGGAGAGATCCTGCATGAACAAGAGGCTTCAGCTTCTCTTTCTTGTCCCTTGTAGGATCTAAAAATTGTGATTTCTTTTCAGAGGCAGCGATCAGCTCCCTCTCTTCAGCTGGAGAGGATCCCCTGCTCTAAGCCTTGATAGGCGCTTGGCCAGACCTGACTGCTAAAGGCTGATTCAGGAAATATTGACTGTCATTAAAAATGTTACTATTTTTTTTTGTCATGTAAATAGGCTGATACACATGAATTCCCCTGACCCAGCTACAGTTTATTGTAACAACACGTGAGGAGCTCATGGCATCATATCCGCATTGTGATGCAGGTGGACATTTGAGACCACTGGATACCCTGAAATTTGAATGTGTGACAGGGGAACATTTCATGTGTGAAATACAGATGTGACTTCAGTCTGCACATGCAGTTACCATCCCATGAAAACAAATGTTATATGGAAGCTGCATCCACATGTATTGTGAACCGCCACTGCTGGATCAGGGCAAATATTTTATGTGCAAAAAAGCAATAACCCTCATTAAAATGGAACTAAATATTATGAGTGTCACCCACAATTCCGTGAGCACTTTCTTGAATAACAGGATCCAAGCATATTCCTCTCACACAAGGGTAAGCGGTGATGTCATCTGATTGTCGTTAGGGTTACCAACCTCCAGGTGGGGCCTGGAGTACTCCTGGGAGTACAATTGATCCCCAGACCACAAAGATCAGTTTTCCTGGAAGAAATGGCAGCTTTGAATGGGGAGGGGGTATTCTATGGGCACAGCATCCCTGCTGAGCTTCCTCCTCCCAAGCTCTGCCCCCCCCCAAGCACCACACCCAACTATCTAGGAATTTCCCAAGCAGGAGTTGGCAAACCTATCCCTCCTTATACTGGCATATTGGTCAGGTTCCCTAACCTTCTGTGTCTTTACAGAAGATGCTGCTGACTCTGACTCGGCATTATGCAACAGACAGGGAGAATCTGGCTTCCATCAGTGTATTTCATTTGCAAGAGCTTGGGTCCACCTCAAAATGCATAAAGACAATAGTACCAGAATTATATGATTAAAACGTCAAGAATGAAATTTCCCCTACTCCCAACAAACCCCAGTCTAGTTTTTAATCCTCCAGGATGTCCTATCTTAGACATTCACATTTTTGTTTATCATTATGTATTGATTTAGATTTCAAGATGCTCAACACACTGTATAGCCAGTTTTATAAAACATCACATGGGAGAGTGAAAGAGAGAGAGAAAAAATATGCAATTATTTCTTATTGCACAGGCTAAGCAGTTCCTGTTCATGAATGCCTGCACATTCAAGGCTCAGTACACACATCACAGCAGCTGCGTTGCATCTCCAGTATGTGGCACTTACCTTTTTATGATGAGTTTCCTGACATGCAAGATAACAGGGAGGATTTGCCTTTTAAGGGCCTCCAATGTAATTACATGGCTGAAAACTACTCTGAGGATTTTGGAGGTGTGCATTTTTAGTTTCGAAGGATCAAGGGTACCAATTGTTGCCTATTATTTTCAGCAGTTTTCCTCTAGTATAAACTCTCCATGGATACATGAATCCTATAAGCAAGTATATACTATTATTGCTTATTGTCTCCCTATATTGGCTTATTTGGATAAGAACTTTAGTACAAAGGATATTTTCCATACGCTGTGCTATGAGTACTGCAGTTAGAACCTTATCCTTTTTGGTCAGAGGTCTGCATATTTTTGTAAGGTGAACAAAAAAATGAAAGAAAAAGTGGATTTCTTTTGGTTGTACACTGAAAAGGGACATTAGAGCTTGGAGACTATATATTTATAGTATAAACAAATGGAGGGCCATAGACATAGCTAGATAAGTCAGGGCCTGTAAGACAGAACTGTCCCACCAGGTATATGGTTGAGGCAGCTACAGGTTTTCCATCAGTCTGGCCTT
This sequence comes from Sphaerodactylus townsendi, assembly GCF_021028975.2. Lineage (NCBI taxonomy): Eukaryota > Metazoa > Chordata > Lepidosauria > Squamata > Sphaerodactylidae > Sphaerodactylus > Sphaerodactylus townsendi. Next base: position 40,072,439 of record NC_059435.1, read on the forward strand.
CCCTCACCTTTTATTATGTATGTTTTGGTGCCATCAGATCTAAAATGATTCAAAATGTTTTATCTACATTTGTACTGATTTAAAATGTTTTTATTTGTATTTATACTGGTTTTATGTGGTATTGAATCTGCATCAACAGCATCAATAATATACAATGTCCTAGGCCTCTAGGTGAGGCTCAAATTGTAATGAAAGGCCAACAACCAGCTAAAGAACTGGCAGCTGTGATATCAAACAAAATTAATCACCATTATCAGCATCATCAGCATCATCATCACCATCTTCTTCATCATCATCATCATCATCATCACCATTATCATCATCATCTATGGTTGGTTTATAATATTCCCACTAAAATAGAGCTCCAATTACAGCAATATTTTCAGGACATATCTGGCATACACCCTAATTTACTTATCCCCAGGCTAGCTTGATCTGTTAGATCTCAGAAACTAAGCAGAGTCAGGCCTGGCTAACATTTAGATGAGAGACAACCAAGAAATACCAGGGTGATGATATGGAGGCAGACAATGGCAAACCACCTCTTAACATCTCTTATTTTGAAAACCCTGTGAGGTCACCATAAGTCACCTGTGACTTGACAGCAAAAACAAAACAAAACACCCTAGCATACACTGTACCTGAGGTGTTTCCTCCACACATTTCAGAGAAAAGTGGTCACATTCCTAGTTCTGAGAAATGTAAAATACCCAGGACCTACTCTGTCTTGACTGTACTATTGCAGATTTCATGTGTGTAGAGGAAGACTTGTGGGGCCACTACCAAGCTGCCATATTGCAACCTAGAAAACTTGACTTAACTTTTTGGTTTCTCACTATTAGGTCAAATATCAAAGTCACATACTGCACCTAGTACTTTCTGATCCAAGTTGCCTGTTCCTTTTCCAGTATTTCTGTTCATGCATTTCCCCATTCTGCTGTACAAAGCAGGATTTTTATTTTGTCCCTCAGCAGGCAAAGGAAAAGAGAGGAACTGGGGAAGAAGTAGTGAAGAGGCCCAGCAGCTGCATAACATTCCACTACATTGTTAGAGGAACTGGATTCTCCATATTATAACCTGCCAACACCCCCACTATATTCATTAATTTAGCTTAGGTGCTGGATTTGGGGTATTAAAACTGTACAACTTTTTAAAAATCATCTCTCTGAGCAGTGAAAGCCAGTGGTAGCATTTTAAAGGCACCATAGGTTTTTTTGAAGGGGGTGGTGAGCAGGGCACTCCCAGGCACCTGGAGTCCAGGGCAAAAACGCCCCTCACTACGCCCCTGGGATTAGCATTCTGCAAATGCATCTACAAATTGTATTTTACAACATGGACAATGACATAAATGACCAGCAACAGTTTTCTGCAGCCCACTGTATTTTTCCCCATAGCTGGCTTTATTGCTAGTCACATACAAACAGTGGTGGGATCCAAAAATTTTAATAACAGGTTCCGTTGGTGGTGGGATTCAAACAGTGGCGCCGCCGCACATACGCACCTCCAGTCCCTATTGGGCAGGGAGGTTGCTTTAGTAACCCCTTCTCGGCACTCAGAAAAAAATTAGTAACCACTTTTAGAGAAGTGGTGAGAACTGGTTGGATCCCACCTCTGCATACAAAGCCTTAATGGGATTAGACTCACATACCTGCAGGACCTTATGACCTCTTATGTTCTACTGTAACATCTTCTCTCATAAGAGAAAAGTCTTCTGCAGGTGCCATCATGTAAACAGTTAATATCAGCCCACTCACAGGCATTCTCTGTGGTGGCTCCCACACAATAAGTCTTCCTGAGGCTATTATGAAAGGCTCCATGCTTCCATCATTTCATGAAATATGCAAAATAGAACTATCCTGCTAGGCATTCTTGCAGAGGGACTGAAGCTGCTATGGTGTAATGAATCAGCTCAGGGGATGACCTTTATCAGTGACAATGGTTTTTTCCCTTCCAGTTCTTCAGTGCCAGCCCCACGGCATTATGTTATTTTAGTAGGAATCTTAAATGTTCTCATATTTAATAATCTTACTGCTGATTGACTGAATAGCTTTGTTGCAGTAGGAATCTTTGCTACTAGAATCAAATGCTATCATTCAAATCTTATATTTTATGATCAACTAACTGACTGAATTATTAGTTTTCTGGTACTTGTAATTCACCTTGAGTCCCAGTGACGAAGGCGGACTATAAATTGAAATAAATAAATCTAGGCTTATCTTTTTTTTTTTAAGGGTGGAGGAGGGTTTGCTTGCATGCTCAGACATAACATAGCTGCCAGGAAATTTCAGGCCTTGAATGTGGCAACATCTGTGATATTGACAATGCATTTCTGGATTCTTCCACCAAAATCCACGATCACTTGTTTTACCTTTGACATCTGCTAATGAAAAAGTGGGAACCAACTGTGTTAATTTTAGGGTAGGTGGTCAATATTTTTCTTTCTTTACAAAGAAACTATGAGAATCAGAACAAATTATCTTCTCACAAATGTATGGAGGTTACCAGAACTTGCACTGAAAGCCACATTTCTTTGTTTGCAACATGATGGCTTAGAGTACAAATTGATTTACAGATATACAATAAATACTGGTGGCTGTAGAAACTGTCAGACCCTAGACCAGTGGTGGCGAACCTTTGGCACTCCAGATGTCATGGACTACAATTCCCATCAGCCCCTGCCAGCATGGCCAATTGTAGGGGCTGAAGGGAATTGTAGTCCATAACATCTGGAGTGCCAAAGGTTCGCCACCACTGCCCTAGACTAACCTCCTTCTAGAAAAGTTATAAAATAAACAAATCATTGGCAGTGACTCATGGTGAGAAAATGTCGTACTGGATTTGCATAAGCCAATTCTGAATGATTAGGCAGCATTGAACCCATAGCTGGGTATGTAAAGGCAGGAATACCAAGGTCAATTGGAAGTAGTTTGAGAAATAATTAATGCTAATCCTGCCAATATGGCCAATGGATTTTGGTATAAATCTTGCAGCTACTTTGGGGAGAGGTCTGCTAAAAAGAAAAAGAAAATGCAATTACTTTCAAGTGACTTTAAAGTATGCAGTCAAAAAGCCTGTTAGAACCAAGTCTCCAAAAGTTCATGGAACATCAGGCTGTGGAGACACCTGAAATTTGTCTCTATTATCAATCTCCTTTAGCCATTTCTGTGGATAAATCAGCGCATCCAGTAAAACGGAGAGCTCATCTTTTAAAAGTTTTCATAAGGAATAACAAACTACCTACAAAATGCCTCTGAGTTCACCTGATAGCTGATGACCAGGAATAATAAAACTAGACCGTGGAAAGATTTTCTTACTGATTGCTATCATTGTTGGTTCAACTGTCCTGATGGAAAGTAAATATGCATTAGGCCTCTTGGGAAAATACTTTAGAGAATTATGTGTTCGTTTATTAGGCAAACATGATAAAAAGCATTTGTGGGAAATGCCACTGTGATCTGTTTCTCAAGACCTGCCTGAACATGCAAAACGTTGTTCAGAGGAGACAGTTCTCTGCACAGTGTAGTTCACCTGTCCCCATACATTGTTTATGTATACTGCAATCACAGCATACTTTTTTGGCAGGATCATGAAGGCTAAATTGCTTTTTAAGGGCACATTACTATTTACCATTTATTAACTCAACATGTAAACTATTGATCTGAAAATAAAATTAGTGGTTGCTCTGGCATAACGACAAAGAATGGCAATGTACAGTAAGGAAAAACTTTTCCCACTCGGTGGTATAATACAAATCATTAAATTCCCCTTATTATAAGAGTACCTAATTAGCTACGATTTCCATTCTCTCTCCTTGCCACAGGGAGCCAATCACTATTCTGAACACATATCACTTAGGTGCACAAAAATTTGCATTGCATAGTTGGGTTTTCTTTTGAGACAACGTCTGAGATATCAGCAGAATGTAGATGGCTTTTGAACACACTCTCGAAAAGGAGTTCTTCTGTCAATATTGCTCCACTTGCTACTGTTCCCCTCGTGGCACCAATCCTTCATTAGAAAGCTTGTAAAAGAAGGTTGCTGCAACAAAGACTGCTTTTTTTTCACCTTCTTGAATAAACTTCTAGTGAAGTGGACAAAAGATTTATTAGCCTCTTGCTTCCCTTACTTGTATGTGCCCTTTGTTCCCACTTAAGTCTAAAGAGCTATAGCACTTTAATATCTCTTTAAGGATGCTAATCTCCTTTAGATCACAGAGCCTAAAATATATATACTGCTAAGAAAATGTACAAAGTGGAAGGCACTGAATATAATTTGCTGCAGGCTAATGGATCAGAGGCATCTGTCAATCCTGGCTGTCACCACCCACTGTGTTGTCCTGGATCAAATAAATGTTTTCTACATATTTATCCCACCCTTCCTGCAAGGAATCTCAGCTTCTAAAGGATCACAAACTGTGGCCCCCTTCCCTGGCTTACTGATTTCTACAGTATCCAATGGCTATTAGAAAAAACTGAAGTCTCCTTCAGGTCCTTTCCACACATGCAAAATAATGCACTTTCAATCCACTTTCACAATTGTTTGCAATTGGATTTTGCTATTCTGCATAGTGAAATCCAGCTGCAAAGTACATTGAAAGTGGATTGAAAGTGTATTATTCTGCATGTGTGGAAGGAGCCTCGGTTTGGAAAAAAGACTAATGGGATTGAACAGTCAAAGGTAAAGCTAGCTATTGTTTGTGTCCATGTGTCATGATAGATGGTGATGTTGTCAATGAATGTGAAAGGTGTATAAGGAGACAAAAGCTTGGGAGAAAAGACAGAAATTCAGTCTTGCATATGTTGAATTTTTGACAGACATCTAAACAGAAGACTACTGAAGACATAAAAATGGATGAAGGAGGAAGGATGTGTTAGACAGGAAGAGCTGGGTATTGTCAATGTATAAGTGGTACTGAATGCAAAGAGATTTGCTGAAGTCACCTTCCAGTGTACAGACAGAGAGTAGCAGAACATTTAAACTGAGGGAAAAGCAACAGAAAAACAAATCAGAGGAAGAGTTTCCCCTTGTAGAAATGTTAAAGAGGAAGAAAACCACCAGATCTTGGCTGCTAAGGAGGGTTGGCCCTGGTTGGTACTTGGATGGGAGACCACCAAGAATTCCAATTAGGTATGCAGAGGGAGGCAAAGGTAAATAAATCATTTCCGTTCGACTCTGAAAACCCTGCAGGGATGTTCTAAATTGGGCACAACTTGACAGCACTTTCTATCAAGAACAGGAGCCGTTCTGGGTGCAGTGAGGCCTTCTCCAGTGGTGGGATTCAGCCAGTTTGCACCAGTTCAGGCTAACCGGTAGCTAATTGCTTGTCCAGTTCGCCAAACCAGTGAATGAATCCCACCACTGCCATATCTGCCCCTGCTGCCGTTCATCAGGGTGGTATCCTCCTCCATCATCATGGATGTGAAGGAGCAGCTCTTCATCCGCTTTTTGGGCAGGGGGCATGAGAAGGAGTGCCACCTGCAGTTCCTCCCATGGGGCCGCTGCCACCACTGCCTTCAGCTGGGTTTGGGCAGGCATGATATGCTCCAGAGAGAGAGAAGGCATGAAAAAACAGGAGGGAAATGCCGGCTGCCTCACATTTGGAATCCTCTTGCTGCCACAGCTGCTGTGAGTGTCATTGCCCACCTACCTGCCTGCCTGCTCATCATTCACCGCCTGCCTACCAGAAAGGTAGGCAAGAGGTTGAGGGCGCCCTTTCCCTCTGCCCCTTTCTGGGGGTGCAATTTGGGGGGAAGGGTGACATTTATGCTTGCCCCAGGCACCCTTTTCTGCAGGTACTCCACTGAGTATGCACAAAGTTTGGCAACAGCTGCTGCTCTGAGCCTCTGGAGATCTGTTGCTGTTGCCTGGGAGTAGGTTGTGACAGGAACTGCATTGGAACCTGCCTGCTTCACTGGAAAAGATCATTGACTGGTTTGAACCAGTTTTTCTTTATCTTTACATCTGTTTTTTGGTCCTGGTGGTGGGTTGGGGGGCATAATGAGACCTAAAGGCCTTTTGTTTCCTTCTGTTTGTTTGGGGTTTTTTGCTTTTCTGTCCTGTTGCTTGTGATGTGATTGAACTTGGAGGGGGTGGGGGGTTGGTTCTTTTTAGGGCTTGGGGAAATCTTCTTAGTTTTTTAAAAAAGCTATTTTATTTTGGTTTTCCCACCTTACCATTCCTATCCTTTGCTGGGTTTCTTTATCCTCCTCCTTTTTGGGGGGTGGGGCTGGTAAGGCGGCTTTGTTGCTCAGCATGCTTTTTCTGGATGCTGTCCCCCCCCCCCCCCGCTTTCCCCTTTGTTTTCACTTTCTGCTGGTTTTAAGAAAATTTTCACTCTGCTTTTACCAATATTTAATGGTTTCAATATACCTAATTTTTAAAAAATATATATTTTTAATGCACACCCCTACTTCCAATCCCCTTTAAACCCAAATTACTTTGGTGCTGGAAATAATTACTCAGGTAGCAGGCTAGAAGTAATAGTGTCTGGTTGTGTAGAAAAGAAGGGGGCTGCACCAAGGCAAACCAAAGGGAAAGAAACAAGTGGTACAGAGCAAAATAAACTCTTTAACAATTTTTGCTACCTGTTAAGTTTCGCAACCTGAAGCCAACAAACAGATTCTGAAGTATTGATCAGTAGCGTTTATTGAAAAGGCACCGAAGCACCACACTTGGCAAAGCCGGTTCTGACAAAACTGGCATTCACAGTCCCCTTTATCCCCCGTTGAAACCGCCACTCCCGTTTTCTCAAGAGGGTGTGAAAAAACAGTCTCTGGACCTGAGGCACCCCAAGGTCAGCAGCAGATAGCAAGAGAAAACCACCTGGCTTCCTGACCTATGAGATAGCAGATGTAATACAGTTCTCATGGGACAGAGGTACCAGGGGGAGCCTAGTTGTCTACAAAGCATGTGAAGCCATCAAGTAGAGATCAAGGAAAGAATGCATAGATGGCAGTGGATACATATAGCAGGCTGGTTGCATATATCTTTCTAGCAGCATCAATTTGTTGTCTTAAGCAGTTACATTGGCTTGGGAATGTATCTCAATCACCTAGATAGCATCCCCCTGACATTACCCCTATGTGTTTCATATATAGCTTTCTTTGGTGTGGGGGGTGTCAAATAGAATGAAAAATAATAATGTAAATAATATAATACAAAATAATGATATAAATGAATGTGATACATGATTAAAACATTTTTAAAGTTATTTGGAAAAGTACTACATAGGACAGACCTGGGCATTATATGGCCCGCGGGCCATATCCGGCCCGCTGGATGACCCTGACTGGCCCCCCTGCCTTGCTGGGGAGCGAGGCGCCTTTGAAAGCCCCGCAGAAGCCGGTTGCCTTGGCTGCTGGCTTCTGCGGGGCTTTCAAAAGCGCCTCGCCCCCCTGCCTTTTAGCCCAGCCCTCCACAATATTTTCTGTTTCTTATGCGGCCCCATGGAAAAAATAATTGCCCACCCCTGACATAGGACAATCCACCGGGCAAATACAGAGTGCAAAACCTAATTGCACCTTAATACTGTCTGAATTCCTCGTGGCTTCGCCGTGGGAAAGCCATCTCTCTCGCCTGCCCTTTCCACACATACAGTGAATCTTGCTTAATGAAAACTGGCTTAATGTTAGGTCTTTCAACCTTAAGCCAACAAACAACTCTGAAGTATTGATCAGTAGCGTTTATTGAAAAGGTATTGACACTGTTCTTCCAGAACTAAGCATGGGTTGTTCAGTTCTGTTCATCAGACCATTCTGCTCCAAGATCAGGTGACTGTAACCCTTACTCCCCGATTTCCTCATCTGTTCCAGACCTATCCCCTCACAACTACTTATATACTAGGACTCTGTGTGTGTTCTACTGCTTAGACTTTTGTTGTGTGCTTGTGTACCCCCATTATTCCTAAATAAAATTGTTAAACTTTATTCACTCTCCTGTGAGTTTCTTGCAAAAGCTGACTCCAGTATACATAGGCAATCAAGGGCCCCTTCCGCACATGCAGAATAATGCACTTTCAATCCACTTTCAATGCACCTTGCAGCAGGACTTTACTGTGCAGAATAGCCAGGGGCGTAACAAGGCAGCCCTGGGCAAACTGTAGCCCTGGGCAAAACCTGAGTTGGATGCCCCCCCCCCATGGGCGGCACTCCACCACGACCAAATTTATTTTTGCACCAGGACATTGGTGCCTTCAGGGGGTGCCTTTTTAGACATATCAGCACGATAATTTCAGCATATCATCAGGAGACTGTCCTTATGCTACCCCCCAAGTTTGGTGAGGTTTGGTTCAGGGAGTCCAAAGTTATGGACTCCCAAAGGGGGTGCCCCATCCCCCATTGTTTCAAATGGGAGCTAATAGGAGTTGGGGGCTACAGTTTTGAGGGTCCATAACTTTGGCCCCCCTGAACCAAACTGCACCAAACCTGGGGGGTATCATCAGGGCAGTCTCATGATGAGACCCTGAAAGTTTTGAGACTGTGCCTTCAGGAATGTCCCCCCCACCCCAGCCAGCAACCCCCATGGACAGCAATACAGAAAATGCAGAACAAAGATTCTTGGGCAAATTTCTGGGATGTTCCTGCAGGGGGCACATTTTTTGATGTATTGGCACCAAAATTTCAGGGTATCATCTGGAAGCTGTCCTTATGGTACCCCCAAATTTTGGTGCAGTTTGGTTTAGGGGGTCCAAAGTTATGGACCCTCAAAGGGGGTACCCCATCCCCCATTCTTTGCTAAGGAGATGGGGGCTACCCTTTGAGGGTCCATAACTTTGGACCCCCTGAACCAAACTGCACCAAACTTGGGGGGTGCTATCATCTCCAGATGATACCCTGAAATTTTGGTGCTGATACATCCAAAAATGCACCCCCTGCAAGAACATCCTAGAAATTTGCCCAAGAATCTTTGTTCTTCATTGAGTTTTCTGCATTGCTGTCAATGGAGGTTGCAGGCTGTGGGGGGCACATTTCTGAAGGCATAGTCTCAAAACTTTCAGGGTCTCATCAGGAGACTGCCCTAATGATACCCCCCACGTTTGGTGCAGTTTGGTTCAGGGGGGCCAAAGTTATGGACCCTCCCAACTGTAGCCCCCATCTCCTATTAGCTCCCATTGGAAACAATGGGGGATAGGGGCACTCCCTTTGGGAGTCCATAACTTTGGACTCCCTTAACCAAACCTCACCAAACCTGGGGGGTAGCATAAGGACACACTCCTGATGATACGCTGAAATGTTGGTGTTGCTAGCCTAAAAACTGCGCCCCCTGCAGGCCAAAAATGGAAAACCACTAAAATACCCAAAAACGAACCCAGCATTTTGATGCCCCCCCCCCCCAAGGTGATGCCCTGGGCAGCTGCCCACCTTGCCCAATGGGCATTACGCCAGTGAGAATAGCAAAATACACTTGCAAACAATTGTGAAAGTAGATTGAAAGTGCATTATTCTGCATGAACAGAAGGGGCCTAAGTCTCAATTTTGGCCAACCTCTTGCTAACCAGATTTGTTTCCCCACTCCTGCATTCCTGCTGGGTGACCTTAAGCTAGTCACAATCAGAATCAGAATCAGCTAGTCACAATCAGAAATCTCTCAATTGCACCAACCTCACAAAGTGTCTGTTGTGGGGAGAGGAAGGAAAGGAGGTTTTAAGTCATCTTGAATCTCCTTACAGGAGAGAGAGGTGGGGTATAAATCCAAACTCTTCATCTTCTGTGGATCTACTGTACAGCCTTAGCCCTGGTTTTCATAACAGATTATGTCTGAAGTTCTCAGTAAAACCCTCCCTGAGACCTTACATGGGCTACCTGAGAACTGAGAATGAGTTCGGCCAAGATTCCAAAAAGATCAAGAACTAAAAGTCTTCCAAAATGCTGCCAAATAATTGAACTCTGAGAAGAGGCCATTATCCATGATCTTGCAGAAAAACTCAGTAGATAAATTCAGCTGTAGGAATTCATATGTGCATTCTACCCTCTAAACCAGTGATCCCCAAAGTGGGCGCCACCCCCCACCCCCCTGGTGGGTGCTGCAGTGATCCAGGGGGGCGGTGATGGCCACAGGTAGAAACATTAATCCATATATCTTTCTGTTTAATTGCTATTAAAATTTAAAAAAAATTAATTTCCAGGGAGCGCTAAGTAATATTTTTTTCTGGAAAGAGGGCGGTAGGCCAAATAAGTTTGGGAACCACTGCTCTAAACTGTGGGAAATCATATGTGCATTCTACCCCTTTAAGGAGCAGCAGTGGCGTAGGAGGTTAAGAGCTCGTGTATCTAATCTGGAGGAACTGGGTTTGATTCCCCACTCTGTCGCTTGAACTGTGGAGGCTTATCTGGAAAATTCAGATTGGCCTGCGCACTCCAACACACGCCAGCTGGGTGACCTTGGGCTAGTCACAGCTTCTTGGAGCTCTCTCAGCCCCACCCACCTCACAGGGTGTTTGTTGTGAGGGGGGAAGGGCAAGGAGATTGTAAGCCCCTTTGAGTCTCCTGCAGGAGAGAAAGGGGGGATATAAATCCAAACTCTTCTTCTTCTTCTAAACTAATTATTCAGAGGTAGGGGCTTGGCTTTGGCCAATATCCACTGTAAATACCTTCTATTACTAAAAAGTTTGCAAGCAGTAACGGGAAGCTACATAGAATATTTATCACTGCAAACTTCTGAATAAAGCTATAAAAGTATATTTCCATAGTTCCCAGACAAAAATAAACAATGTCTGTTAAAGTAGATTCCTTTGTCAGGATGCTGATTAGATTTCATGTCCTGCAAAAGGACAGTATGATTTCAGCCTTTCCCTAAATTTATTTCCAAAGAGGTTTACTTGCAATTTAGTTTTAAAAAAACAAAAATGTTGAAGATTGGAAAGATATATGACCCAGCTGTTTCATTTGCATGGCATAACTTACAACTAAACTCCTTGAAAGAGGGAGAGAGATAAAGAAATGTTTGTGATTGAAACAGTTTTAATCTTACAGCACATCCTATTGTACTGCAGACCAAAATAGTCATCTTCTGTTGACTGGTACTTATCAGGCACGCAAATATCTTGTTTAAATTGCTAAGGCTGGTATGTATTTTATCTCATATACCCTTTAAAATATTGCATTCTAGCTGAATGAAGGATCTAATGATGCCTGATAAGCTTGGAGCAACTGAAAACGTGACTTTTACAAGTCATTGAAATACAAGTGTTTAAAATAGAAGGGCTTTCCAACCAGAGATATAAACTCACCACAAGTCACTGGCTGCTATCCAGATTCTCTCCCCCCACCCCCCGCTCCTGCCCCCACCTCACATCTTACCATTTAAAACTGACCTTCCCAGCTCTTTACTTTCTACCCTGCTGTTTGTTCATTCACATTCAAACGATCACCACATAGACTCATGTCTAATCTGCCCTGAAATCTAGAAGACCAATTTCAAAATTAATGTTTCTGGGTCAGTCTTAGCCTGGTAAAACCTGTGGGTGGTGCCTCTATAGCATCATGCCTCTCAGTAGGCCTTTGCTAATAGACCTGCATGTTAATGACTAGATAGATATTTGTATAAGGCCCACTGCTGGAGATAGTCTGATGGTTTTTGCCATCAACAGTCTATCCACCCAAATTCATAAGAAACATCAGCACTGCAATTTTTGCCTTTTGGGAATTTGCTTCATTTATATACAAGGCCAGAAATTCATCCCATCATCAAATATCATAAATCCACTCATATATTCAAGCCAAGGAACCTCTCATGGGAAAAAGTTGAAAGCAACATGGCTGATTTGACATCTACACAAGTGATCTTTACCAAGGCTTAAACTTTAGATGCAATCCTAAGAACACTTTCTTGGGAGTAAGCCCCACTAAATAACATGGGACTTGCTCTCTTTGACAATCAAAATTGCCCCTCCCTTGAGCCCTACATATTTCATACACGTAAACTATCATTTTGTATATATTATAATTATTCTCTCAATAGAAATCTTATAGAATAAGAGAGAAAGTAGCATTTATCTGTTCCCAAACAAAATCTTAGGTGATTTAACAACAAATCCCCAAAGACTAAGCATGGAGGATGAAGAATACTAGCATTTTTCCTATGGTATTATACATAAACCTATCAACCACAACTGCTGTTTTATAAAGAGGTGCTAGATAAATCCCTTGTGGAGAAAACCATGTCAGCTGCCAGGAATTATTATGATTCTTGAGATTACATTGTTGCTATATCATCAGCAGTCCTCTGACCTTATATGGCCTTCAAAACCTGTGCAACTACCATTTGTCCTTTTATTACAACTTTCAGGAGCATAAGCATTACTTAAAACCAAGAGCCTTCATTCTCCATCAAGCTACTTTTAAAGCAATTTATTTATCTGCAAGACTAAAAGTGACTATGATATATAACCAGATATATGAAATGCTGCTTTGAGGATTGGGACCCGGAAGGTTTTGTACAAAAAAGGACCATCAACTTTTTCTTTAAAAGAAAATGCCACAACTATTTTCGTTATGTGTTGTTAGCCAATACTTGACATTCCAGTAGGAATCTCTCTACAGCAGAATATGCAAGAGTGGTTTAGTGATAAATCCTTTCATCGCTGACTTTTTGAGCCCCTAAAGATCTTGCTTTAGTCCATTCTCCAACTCATAGGTTTGGCCCTGCAGGTTGTTTGCAAGTCCCTGCAAAGCTGCCATCCCTTGGCAAAGCTTGGCAAAGTTCCCTAGCCCAACTGAGCAAGAGTTCTTCCAGCTTCATTTCAAACGTCCTCCCCGAGTCCAAGTGACTGATAGCGGTCCTCTGACTCTGTTCCACATTCCATAAAGTTACTATCTACCGTGTTTCCCCTAATATAAGACAGTGTCTTATATTAATTTTTGCTCCCAAAGATGTGCTATGTCTTATTTTCAGGGGATGTCTTATTTTTCCTGTGTTCTGTTCGTCGGGCATGCTTCCAAACAAAAACTTTGCTATGTCTTACTTTCGGGGGATGCCTTATATTTCGCACTTCAGCAAAACCTCTACCATGTCTTATTTTTTTGGGATGTCTTATATTAGGGGAAACAGGGTAGTCATTTACATTCTGTCAAATCAGCCTAGTCATAGGATGCTGTGCAATGGCAGATGAAGGGATTCTACCCATTCCCTACAATCTGATCAGAGTTGGTTATTAGCAATTGCTGTGCATTTACACAGTGACATTTCTCCCTTCTACTGCAAGGACTAGGAGAACATGGTCAGTTGCCGGCAAAGCTGCTGTGTTGAGTCTGGACCCTAGCTTGGCTAAGAGGCATCTACTGCATTTCTGTGGCTCACAGACCCAGACTGCTTTACTATTATCTGTCTCTGTTTAATTTGCAAAGTGCTATGAGATGCAAAGATTATTTGATGGCAATAAGACATAATATAACAAGGAAAATGCCTGATGAGAACATACTTTTCTAGAACTGAAGATGAGGGAAAGAAAGAATAATCACATTCACAAGCCCTTTCTTATCATTTTGCCATTAATTGCTGGGTCTTCTTAAAAGAGCAATGATGCCATTGATCATTTGTAAAAGCAAAGGAAAGCTGAACAGACAGGTGCCTGGATCAATTCAAAAATATTCTTAATGAGAACGAAAGCCGGAGTTTTATCATTCCAAATTTATCCGCCATGCTTTCTTATATGATACCAAAGTGAAACTGTCTGGGGCTCATAAACTTTCAGATAGTCGCAGGCTGTTGATCTTCAACTCCATAGCCAGCTCCTTTCAAAATAGGGATTGGCGGATGTTGCTTTCGCAGTTGCCGATGGATCAGAAGGCTCACCACACACCCAGATTAAAAACATGGAACAATCGACAAGCTCTTTTACTTCAAAGCAAAGAGAGAGGTTACTTCAAAGGGGCTTGTGCAGATATTTTTTTTAATGCGCATTTTGTCAAGCTGCTTTAGCCAGCAAGCCCTTGCCGTAAGAATATGCTAATGGGTAATTAAACTGCACTGCCATCATGCCATATGGTGCATTTGAAACATAAAAATACTGTGTTCCATTATATGGGTAGGGTTGTTGAGAAGGGGAAAAAATAAAAGGCAGAGGCGACCCTAGGGAAAAGGGATAGGTTTTCTGTCCAGCTTTTAGCATTAGACATTGTTATCTTTTTTGTAAGACCTGACAGCTTTAGGTTAATGGGTCTTAATTTTCTAGCCATTGTAGATTACCATACATAACAAATAACACAATCACTTTGATTCCCGTTTTCTTTTAATTTAGCCGTAATTAAAGGGCTAGATAATGAAGATATTGATGTTACCTTCAAAATCTGCAGATATTTGCTAGCAAAGTGTGTCTGTTGCATGCAGATTTCGGTTGTGCATCCATCCAGCTCCCACTGGAGCCAGGGAGAGCCGGGCCATTGATTGCAACTGCCAGACCTTCCTACGTTCTGATTCTCTGAGAGTTTCCAGCATCGTATTAATATGCAAGTCAAGAAGCAGAAGAGAGAGGCAGGATTCAGAAAAAGAACTTGGCAGTTAAGGCCCTTAATTACACAGTAGCACGTGGATGATTTTGACCAAGAAGGCAGATGCAGAGGAAATTAAATGATGACTGTTTTGCTTTAATTATACTTTGATGGCCTGATTGTGTAGCCATAATTGGATTTAAAGTGGCATTTCATTTGGCAAATGGAAACCAACAAGAAAGACTAAGTTGTGCTGTAGTTTAAAAACATCATCCTTCCCTGAAAGTACTAGATAGGCCTGCAGGATGATTGATGGGCTCCACCTAATATTTGACAGATGATCATTTATATTTTAAGAAATCCCATTTAACTGTTACACATGCTTCATATTTTGGGGTGGGGGTGGGGTGGAAATATGGCTGTCCTTTCTCCCTTTAATGAGCAAGGTTCACATGCCATTAAAGCATATTCAGACCAAAAATGATGTGTCTTAGACTTACTTCCCAAGAGGCACTAGTATCTAGCCCTAGCAACATTACACAAAGATATAATTTCCATATCTAAACCAATTAGGAATGAGCTATGTGCAGAGAAGAAAGACTTAGTGAAGGAAATGCCTGCTTCAAACAACCTCACAAGGTTGTTGTGAGGATAAAATGGAGGAGCGGGGATCAACGTAAGCTGCTTTAGGTCTCCACTGGGAAGTAAGAACATAACAGTGCTATCCAGATTCCAGGATAGCGCTGAAGCAGCTGGAGGTGGCATGGCAAAGGTAGCTTTCTGGAGGTGTGAGGAGGGAGGAAAAATGAAAAACCCTTGTACCACCAGATAGCCCTCCATTGAGAACAAGGGACTTATGCCACCCGAAAGGGTGGCATAAGCCTGGGGTTGGGGCTGCAACGCAAGTGGCAGTAAACCCGTGATGGAAGCCAACTAACATTGGCTCTGCCCCCAGGAACACCCTAGCCCGCTCCCCAGGAACACCCTAACCCACTCCCCCAAGTCAGTGTCTGTTCCAAATGCCAGTGCAGTTTTGCCATGGCCAGGAATTCCAAGTTTTGCTGTGGAGGGGCTGAGGGGTGACGGACTCTAGCAACTCTGACCCTTCCACTGGTGTGAGTGCCCCTTGCACTGGTGGAAGGTTTGAATATACCAGTGCAGCCCTCTGCTGGCTCATATGACCAATCCCCCCCCCCCCCCCCCCGTATCTGGGTTGGATTGTAAATGACATAAATACATGATAATAAGTAGCTAAATAAAGGCAAGGGTTAGGGTTCATTCTTTCGAGTCTTCATAGGATATCTATTTAGCACCCTTGATTTAATATCACTCAAGTCTCAAGGGAGTGAATCTGGTTTCCTACTAGCAATCATCTTTCAAAGACATGAAATATTGTTAAGTAAGGATGTAAATATACCCAAAATGCCTTGGTCTGAGTTGTTTTGGACTATCCTCATGAATCTGCAGTCAGGGCACACACTGGCTTTCAGAGCAAAGAATGTAATTGTTAGGTCCCCCTTTTCAAGAGCAGACTGCAAATTTCAGAATTTCTAATCTTGGACAAGCAACCAGTCTAATTATATGAACATGTAGAGAGTGCAGGGTGAGTCAACCAACTCATCTTCCCACCTCCCAAGTTCAATATCGGTTGTCCCCTCCAAAAGAATTGAGTGACATTTTATCTGGACTTTTTTGTGGAAGGATTTGAAGCCCCTTCCACGAAAGGGCTACCACAGGTTTTACTTAAGATGGGAATAAATGCATGTGAAGGAAAATAATAACATTGAAACTCACATGTCCAAATGGTTTCTAACTCATTATAAGAAAGTAAGACTGTTTTGTGATCAGCTAAAGTTGTCAACTACCGTGGAGTGAAATGTCCTGTCCTGTGGGGGCAACTCTTACAAGAAGGTGTGACAGGTAAGAAAGGGTGTTCATCCCTTTCTCCACTTACTCTCCCTCCCCTGTTACTTCAGCAAAGGTATGCTTGGGAGGAGAGGTACCATGCAGTTTCATTCTTTACTCCCAAGTCTTAATGGTGTGTCTAGCACTATTCTCCATTTTGTAGCAATTCCACCTTCAAGAACATACAGGAGAAGCAATTATTGAACAGCTATGCCCAGGTGCCATTAGTCATTGTTTGCATACACATAAGCCCACAAAGGCACAGGAAGAATCTTGGAATTAATTTCTTTATCTGAAAATATTTAGTATTCCACCAAGCAGCCCAGAACACATTTTCACTGGTGACTAACATAAAGAAACTGAATTAATGTGCTTTAGGCAAAATACATCTATGAGGCTGTTGCTGAGGGAATGATTCAAGTGGGATAATAATATAAATCAAAGTATCTTTTAATAATTGAGATAACTATAGCCTCTCACAGGAGCTCTTAAAAGCACATTTTTATTTAAAAGAGGAACATCTGCTAATGTAGCAAACTCCTGGGCATACTGAGAAATTACCTCTCTGGGTTGTGTTTTTTTTCTATGTGTGAAATATCTTCCAGGATTTTCCAGTACAATTCTTTTAGCCTACACAAATCTCTCCCTTGTTCCTCTTAAGAGACTCTGATCTTCTCTGATGAGAGATAAATGTTAATAATGTTAGGGGGAAGTGGTTTAGTCTTCTGCAATCTAATCTAATGTTTTAGCCAGGAATAATAATTTAAGTAGTAGACAGTGAGCTGGGCACAGTTTTTAAAAATGGGATCCACATTGTCGTTTCAAGTGGAAGTGTTACACAGAGACTGCCCTCCTGAACAAGTCTGTTTTGCATGCAAAGGGGATAATGTTCATCCTTTGTGTGAGTTCCCAGATTCGTAATGTTTCTGAGGTAAACTAGGGGACATAGGGGATCCTAACAGCCACTTCTTTACATGGTGTCACAAAATGTCATCCAGGAATCTGAAGTTTGAACCATGAACCTCATAACCTGTGAACAGAATGTAGTCTAAGGAATTACTTGGAACTGTAGGTTCTCAGCAAATAAGCGTAACAAAATCTCAATGTCTGCTTATAACAGCTTGGGAGGGGATAGCATGCTTAACCTTTCTACTGTACATTACTTTTTCAATATAGTCCCCTCATTTCAAACTGCTTCTCTCCCCACTAGATACATTTTTACCCTTGCCAGCACATGTTCATCACATATCAAGGAGAAGGAAAGCCCCTTAAGAGGAAGCTGCAGCAAGAAGAGAATATGATTGGAGAAAGGGCAAAGTATTCCCATAACTTTTCTGCTCCAAATTACTCTTCAACCTGCTTTGCCCTACTGTATTTGTGGCATGCACCTTTGTGCAACCTTTAGTTCTGTTCTCAGGAGCAGAAGGGAATAGGAGTGTGAGCTATTACCAAATTGGCAAGCAAGATGAAGGCTCTGGATTGGCTGAATCTAAAAGTAGCAGAACCATACTGTAAACCTGTTTGGCCAACCAAACAGTATGTTCTTTTTGCTGCTTTTCAGATTCAAGCTTCCAATGTAAGCCACCTCCTGAGCTGAGGGACGCTGCGTCAAGAGGAAATCCTCCAGATCTTGAACTGGTTATGGCAACCCAAGGCCCCGTCTTGACCATGACAGTGTTATTTGCAAGAAAATATTTATTTTGCCCCCAGTAATTTTGCAGGGGGAATACAGACAGCACAGAACACTTGTCTGCGTGGTAAAACAGAATTTTTAAAGCTTGAATAGCTTTGAAAGAATCTTTCTTGTAAATGTATCATTATATTTGTAGCAATTAAAAATGTAGTCTCCAATGGGTTGTTTTCCAGTAATTATTTTTTCCTGCCCTGTAGATAAATTGCTTGCGTTCATTTGACATTTGCAGCTCCCCTATTTAATTAAATAATCATAGATTGCTTGGTAACCTTGTGCCTATTTCTTTTTACAATGCAACATGCTAACAAAGTCACAACAGATTGGAGTTACCTACTGGAAGAAGAAATCAGAAGTCCCTAGTAGTAGTAGTAGTAGTAGTGGTGGTGGTGGTGGAGGAGGAGGAGGAGGAGGAGGAGGAGGAGTTTGGATTTATATCCCCCTTTCTCTCCTGTAGGAGACTCAAAGGGGCTTGCAATCTCCTTGCCTTTCCCCCCTCACAACAAACACCCTGTGAGGTGGGTGGGGCTGAGAGAGCTCCGAAAAGCTGTGACTAGCCCAAGGTCACCCAGCTGGCGTGTGTGGGAGTGCACAGGCTAATCTGAATTCCCCAGATAAGCCTCCACAGCTCAGGCTACAGAGCAGGGAATCAAACCCAGTTCCTCCAGATTAGAATGCACCTGCTCTTAACCACTATGCCACTGCTGCTCACTTGAATTCATAGAACAGTGAATTAGCAACTCATGATGGGGGGCATAAGTGGTAAGGATACAACAGGCAGATTCTCTGAAAAGGAAACATAGCAATGTTCTAAATAAAATAAAATAAAAGTATATTACATACCTGCCTGCCTGCCTGCCTGCCTGCCTGCCTGCCTGCCTGCCTACCTACCTACATACATACATACATACATAAAAATAATGACATTAACAGCCCAGCCATGCATACTGTGTGTGTGTTCACTAATGTCAAAACTGGAAGGAGAACTCTAACCAAAGCTATAGCCAAAGCCTCCCCTTTTGCCCAGTGACACATCACTTGCCTGCCCCAGGCTGCGGCCATTCAGTCACATTGGGGGCAGGAAATCACCTCCCAAACCTCTCCTCCTCCCCCTGGGTCTATACATTGACTTCAAGACCTGGTACCAAAAATGTTGTTTGGTTGTGGTGGGGGAAAGTGGCCGCCCATACTGGGGGGCGGAAAACTTGGATTTTGCACCAGATTACATTTTCTCTAGATACACCTCTGCTTGCCTGGAAGCTTTTCTAAGGGTTGATGAGTAATAACTGAACTGTTCTGGTCTATTTGTGTAAAGAGACCTCATCTTTAGTCTGGATTTTCTAAAACTCTGACCCAGAGTTATGTGGTGATGAGGCATAAGCTGTATTATTGGTCTGAACAAGATGATCATAGGCCTGAATAAACGATCATAACAGAATAGAATCCGACAAATAGAAATGTAAAAAGTCCATTTGTCAGTTTGCTCAGGCAGCAGAGCTGGGAATCAAACCCAGTTCCTCCAGATTAGATACACGAGAGCTCTTAACCTCCTATGCCACTGCTCCTCCTTGGGGGAAGTCTCCTGAAGCTGGAGGAAGGCTTTCAACTTTGCTTAGAGGAGTGGAAGGGTAGAGAAAGGATCCATACTACTGCTGCAGCAGTAGTAGAGCAAATGAAATGGGGGATTATACAAGCTGGCGGGCTTTTAAGGCCTAAGAAAACCTTAGCCTCAGGCTGTAAAATTACCAAGGTTCAGTCATTCCAGTAGTGAAATGGTTGAATGAATATGAATGAAAGTCCAAAACAACTGGGCAAATATCTTGGAAAATCTGTTTCAGAAAGAACTTAGGGAACATGAAAAATAATGTTGGAATTAGCATTTTAAAAAATATTTGGTTGCCCATCTTTTTATGCAGAGCTCTTGCTGAGGATCTATTCCCAAGGCTAATCCAGATAGTGACATCCAAGCTCTTGCTGACATCTATCAATCAGTGAGTGATGATTTAGTGGTACATTGTCTGACTTGCATCTAATTTTACTTAAGCCAATGATTTTAAATATGTCTTAGAAGCAACATAAAAAGAGATGCATACTATCGATATATACTGCGTCAACACAGACTGGGCCATTTCTATGGCTGCTATATGATATTGGAGCTTAACAGGAAAGTTCCAAATGAGCCACTATTCAGCACTGCTGGCCAAGAATCAGCACCAATGGCAGAGCTGCAGAGATTGCTAAGCTTAGACTCAGGTAGTGGGAGATGTCACTCGCTCATGGTCTTCTCCTATAATGCCAGCAGTTACATCCCAACACCTGCATGCTGCCCCTAATGGTCATTCACTTGGATCCTTCCAGCAACCATGGGGGAAGACGAGTCAAACAGGCTATGCCAGAGGTCGGCAACCTTTACCACCCAAAGAGACATTTGGACCCGTTTTCCACGGCCCCGAAGATCTACTGAGCCAGAGAGGTGGCTCTGCACAGAGCCGCCTCCGGTTCAGCCCCTCCACTCACCTTTCCTTCCAGTGCTGGGAGGTGGAGGTGCTGGGCAGGGAAACCCCCCCTGCCTGACAGAGCAGGCAGCCGCCTGCTCCGTGGGGCAGAGGGAGGGGTGGCGGCTGCAGGGGTGGCAGAGGAGGGATGGTGGCTGCTCTGGAGGGACACGCCCATGCTACCCTCCAACCTCCAGGGGTTGAGGTTGGAGGGTAGCGTGGGCGTGTCCCTTCAGCCCTCCAGAGCAGCTCTGGAAAGAGAGGTGAGTGGAGGGGATGCGAAAAGCGGCACCCTCATGGACGGAGCCACCTCCAGTTCGGCCCCTCCACTCAACTTTTTCTCCAGTGCTGCTCTGGAGGGACATCCCCCCTCTACCCTCTGACCTCCAGGCCATGTGGAGCCACAGTATAAGGCTGAAAGAGCTGCATGCGGCTCCGGAGCCATGGGTTGCAGACCCCTGGGCTATGCTACTTGCTAGGTCCAAAATGACTGGCCCCCAGAAATTGCTGTGCTTGGCTTCCTCATAGACCTTTTTAATGTTCCATTCTGCCCCTGGACACTACTGGCTGAACTTATACCAAAAGGCTCTGAACTACAAGGAAACTAAGCTATAGTCTTTTACAATCAAATAATGCTGGATTTGCCCAAGTGCTTAGAGTTCAGTACCATTGGCTTTGACGGAAATTAAATTGGCCTACATTCTACTTATTCAACTTAACTGGACTGTCAAGTTAGCCTATTTATACCACAAATCAGATGTAAGAGTCAAGGTATCAATACTGGAAAGGTTGAAATTTACTTTCCCCTGCTCCGTAATTTAGTTTAAAAACGACTTTGACTTAACTTGGCATTAATGACTTAATTGTGAGATAACCCAGGTACGAAATGTCTAAAAATTGTCATTGATGAAAACATTAATATGCTAGAGCCCAAGAAGAAACAAATAGGATAGGACTGAACAAAAACGTAGGCATAAAGTAAGACACGAAAAATGTGTGCCACTTCCCTCTGCTGTTTCCTTTTGGGACTGGCAGTAAACCATCATTCTAAAATAATATGACAAGGTCAAGAGTGCCTGGCTGTAGTTCCTTCTACTTCAATTACTAGGTTTTTTGCCTCCAATGCTTTACATTTCATTGACAAAGCTAGGGAATAAGTATCCTCATTAACTGAACAGGACAGCTAGTTATTGCACTTGCTGAAGCCTGTCACTAACAGCCTGGAGCTGGTCTCTCCCAAATATAGGAATGTACCAGAAAATAAAGTTTGATAGCAATGAATCTAAGGGACAGGATCTGGATTTTTCCCTTTGTTGCTTCATTCCCCTGAGAAGTAAAGACAGAATCAAAGGTTCTTGTTCCAGGGACCTATATATTCAGCAAGGCATCAACTAAAAATGGTGCCCAGGGCAAGCACTGCCCAGCATTGAGCTGTGTGCCCCACCCCCTTGGGCCCTGACTGGGCCAAACTTTAAACTCTAGGCTCCACCTCAGAAACCTGCAGTTTAAAGCTGGACCTGACCAGGTTGAGCCCAACTTTGAACTCTGGTGGTTGTGGTGGGTTTCCCGGGCTGTGTGGCCATGGTCTGGTGAATCTTGTTCCTAACGTTTCACCTGCATCTGGCATCTTCAGAAGTGTATCACAGGGGGAAGTCTGTTACAAACTGTGTCCAGTGAGAAGGGAATGTTTAGTGGGATATATATTGTCCATGTCCCAGGGTGGGGAACCAAGGCTCTGCCTTGGCCAGGTCCAGTTTTATACTACTGGCTCCATCTTCAAAGCTCTGCCTCCAAAGTCATAAGAACTTCAAAGGCAAAGCCAGCAGTATAAAGCTGGACATGTGGAATATTTTGTTTTAGCGTTTTAACATATATGTGTGAGTGGTCTACAGCAGTAGCTGTGGGAGCTGAAAGCAACACTGGGTTCTAGTTCTCTTGTGGGTGTGTCATAAGGAACAGCATGAACTAGTAGAGCAGGCTGTGGGAGACCCAATGGTAAATTTGGCTTTCCCTCTCCATAATGTGTGAAATCGCCATGGAAAATGGGCAGCTGCTCAGTAGTCCTATTTATTCAATAGTTGCACAAGGTCCATTGCTGTGAGAGTTCTGCATTTTATGTTGAAAAGCAGGAAAGGGTTTGAATCCCTCCCCAGTTTGCCATGGAAGTTTTCTGGATGACCTTGGGCCAATGGCATACTCTCAGGATTGGAGGAGAGAAAAGGTAGGGCAGAAAGAAATGAAATTAATTCAATAAATTTGCAAATTGACCTTGAAAACTACAGAAAGTTTGCAGTCGCATCCTTGAAAGTTTGTCATTGTTGTTGTTATCATTATTATTTAGACTTATTTCCTGTCCTTTATGATGGTCTCAATTAGTAATGACCATTGACCAAGAGGTTTGTAAGCGGTGATAGAATGAGCAGGGTGTGTTTTTTATAATCATTGTGACAATGTGTCCTTCCTTAGATCCTGAACTGTCATTCAGTTGGGTTTCTGGACAGAAGTAATCCTAGTTGTTGATCATCTCTGTGTGCACACTTTTAGGCTACTGTTCAAAGTGGGAGGCTGAATGTGCATTGGAAGCAGGGGCTGAGCGAGGGGGGACTGCTCCCAGGACACACATGCACCCTTTGCCCCTGCCATGCTCCCATCTCCCCTCTCCACCCTCCCCCATGCCTTCACCATGCCTCCATAGGGGTGCTCGCCCGGTATGTCACCCCCACCGTCCCCTTGGCACTATGCCACTGATTGGAAGCAGTGGGAGGGCTGTGCTGGCGCCAGTGCCATCAGAGCAACTGCTGAAGGACTTAGCAGTGAAATGTCATAGCACAGGAATCTGGAAGTTTCCCTCCACTCTGCCACTCCTGTGTCACAGGAGATCATGCCAGCATGAAAAGGGATGTTCCAAGGATGGATCTGACTTTTGTTGGCTCTCAAAGGACTTTCAGCCTGGGTATGCCCTGTTCAGTGGTACAGACTTATGCCACCAAAAAGGGTGTCATAAGTCTTGTGTGCCTATGACCTTTCCCAGGGGAGAAAAAAAGTTTGTATTTCTCCCCTAGCACCCATGCTGCTGATTGCCTCTTTGGAAGTAGCATTGTGGAGGTGTCCCTAGTTGCTGCTTTACTCCCACCCATTTGGATTAGGCTGCCTGTGTTGACCTGGACACCTTGACTTCTTTGCATGTTGGTCCCTTTCTTTGATAGCTAAGTTGATAAGTAGGTGTCAGGGGGATTGTATCTGGGTGGTTGAGATGCATTCCTAACTCAATGTAATTGCTACAAGATATATGTAACCAGCCTGTTATATGTTACCACTGCCATTCTGGGGCACTCTTTCCTTGATCTTTACTTTATGGCATCACACACTGAGTAGATAACTAGGCTTTCCCCTGACACTTTGGTCTCATGAGAACCAGGATTATTTCCATTATCTTGTTGGGGCAGGATTCCAGATGAGTCTGTCACCATTGTTTGGGTGCTTCAGCTCCAAACTAACTATTTCTCAAATTTCTTGGGAAAATGGGAGGAGGGACTAACATCGGAATAAAGGAGATAGCAAATGCCAGGTTAGCCAGAACTGGCTTTGTCAAACTGGGTGCTTTGATTCCCACCAATAAACACTACTGATCAACAATACATACACCATTTATTGCTTCAGGGTTTGAGACTTAACAGTAGGTCTGTGATGAGAGTAGGGACTGGATTTGCCAGTACTGGAAAGCTTCTGATTATTCTACAGGGGGGTTGATTTTGCCTCCCTTCTTCTAGGAAGCTCTCATTCTCAGGATCAGGCTATCTTGATTCCTATTCTGAATATTTATTGCTTTCCCTATGGCAATATGTTCCTGAGATGTCCACCCAGTGACATATCCAAAAGTCACTGATGCTTCCAAAGGAAAAGCAATGCTATTCTCCCATCCTGTCATTAGAGGAAGAGAGTGAGAGTAGGGAATTCTCTATGGAAAGGTCACGAGTCCTCATCTGTCCCTCTTCATTCTTTGCTACTGTTTCAAAATGCCTCTAATCTTTTTTCAAGTCTATTTGCATGATAAAACTCGTAAAGATGTTAGACAGTAATGGATGGCTCATAAAGGATAAAACATAGTAGTACAAACCATTTGTAGTTGACCAGTAGCAAAACTGCATTGATTCATGGTTTCTGCCAGTGGCATAGCACCAACGGGACAGGGGGGGGTGACATCCCAGGTGCTCTCCCCAGCAGGGTTGTTCCGGGGTGGGTTGGGGGCAGATGGCACCATGGCAGGGGCGCAGGGCACGCGCATGCCCCCTGGCACAGTTCTCCCTTGTTCCGCCCCTGGTTTCTGCTCTATGAGAATATCTGGGCAAGAGAGGATAGATGAAGGAGGTTGGTGTAAGTGTAAGGTTGGTGTAACATTACAAATAAAAACCAAAGTGCTCCACACTTTTTACCAAAGGTAGCTGCAAAAATAGCAATAAGCAAAATAAAGCAAACATCCAAATGACTTTCAGCTGGTGTCTAAATTATAAGCCAAATAAGCGCCAAGTGAATTTCACTAGGGAAAGTGTTAAAAAGTCAAGGCACCATTAAAGAAGATGTCCAGGGTAGCACCCAGAGTCAGTACTCCGATGATAATCTGAAGCAGGTTTGAGACAACAGTGTCCCTGCCTGTTAACATTTTTGTATGCCAAAATGAGCACTCTGAATTGCTCCTCGGAAGAGACTGTAATCAACATAGGGTTGTTTTTTTTAAGTGCAGGCGAAATAGATTCCTTACAATGAGTCTGGTACTTCAGAAGGTATATAGGAGCTTATCTCTGAAAGAAAATGAGAACAGAGAAGAAAAGTGAGTCATCTTGACACCATTGAAGTTAGTGGCAGAATTCCTACGACTTGAACAGTTCAAGATGGAGATGTTACGCATGATGACTTTGACTCGCTGTGGATGATAAAAGGAAAGGTTACTGATATGTCACACTATAGATCACCTGTATGCTCTCATCAGGAGTTTCACATCTTTTTGCCAGTATTGAACTTCACATCATTCTCGACATGAGAATTTTTGCTATTACTCCCAAAATATGTCCAAAGAGAGATATCAGAGTATCGAGTTATTAGAGGCAGAGAATTACCTCCACATGAAACATTTTATGGACTGTAGAGCTGAACCTTTAGAGAGAACACATCATAGAGGTATCCAGAACATTTGATCACAAATCCATGCAAAGCTGTTCCTAAAGATCTTCTATCCACATTCGTAGCTGCCAGAAGAAATGATGGATCGTTGTGTTGCGCTGCTTCATAATAAAGCTAAATCATGTGAGTTTAAGCAGTTTGCTGATGAAAAGATGACCACATTATTTTTGAGATGACTGATATTCAAAATCAACTTGATGTTACCATCATTTCTGAATACCTGCAGGACTCATGAAACATGTATTTGCCAATTTAAAAAAATTAAATGCAGTTAATTAAAACCATATACCCATTTTATTATGATGTAATAATAATATGATGATGTCATAGTTCACAAATTGGTGGAGTGTTTACCTCATGCCTTAAGGTGCTGCTTCTGACCAGAGGCAGGGCTTTTATGGGTACTGCCACTAGGAGAGGTTAGTGGTGTACCACCCTAGGGTCATGGGGACACCTATGTCGCTGAGTGCATGCCTTTCGGTCACGTGGGGGGGCGGCGGACACCCCCCCCACATGACAAAAGGGCCCTGCCTTGTGTACCTGCACGCCCTGCCCCACGAAGCCTTTCCAGTGCTCTGGTGTGATCCCCTGAGAGAAGCTGGTCATACTGGTGGGAGGCCTCTCACACTGCCGCTATCCCTCTGGGAGAGGTAGCTGCTGATAAATCCATTTGCATGAGTGGGACCCTCCAACAGCGTTACAGGCCCTGAACAATTATTACATCCATATCGTTCAATACATTATTTAATAAGTCACATTTATTTCTCTAATCAAAGTAAGGGACTGAAAGATCCATTACTTGCCATCCTTTTATTCTGAGCTTCATGGACTTCCGACAATGGAAGGCACAAAACAATGTTAATTTGCTGTGTTAAATATGTGTGTTTTCAAACAACTACTAAGCAGAAACCCAGGCTGTTATACAAACCTGAATCAAATACCTGAAGACATTCTATGTGTTGCAACATTTAAAATATTTTTCCAACAAGTTTCACATTTGTTTAGCAGTGCAGTCAATCCCAGTAACTAACAATGTTATCATTGTTGAAGGCTTTCACAGCCAGAATCACTAGGGTGCTGTGTGGTTTCATATCCTTTGAAGATGCCAGCCACAGATGCAGGCGAAATGCCAGGAAAGAATGCCTGGAAACCACACAGCACCCTAATGTTATCATTACCCCTTGAACTTTGTAATTAAGAAATTTTCAGCAGTGTTGACTGTCTGTAAATATTATTGTAAAGCGCTTCTCTGAGAAGTGTTTTGGTCATCGTTTTGAAAAAGAAAATATGACACAAGAGAGTTTTTCAATTCTTAAAAACACTCAATGATTTCCTCTTTCAAACCTTAAAAGGACAGAAAATAGCCTTCATTTTTTCTCCAGGATTTTCTTGAGTTTGTTTGTTGTGGGCTTTCAGGGCTTTGTGGCCTTGGTCTGGTAGATCTTGTTCCTAACGTTTCGCCTGCATCTGTGGCATCTTCAGAGGTGTATCACAGAGGTTTATCTTGAGTTTTCTCCCACACATTTTCTAATAGCTAAAACTAACTGCATAAATGCATGGAAAAATAATTACTGAGTTGAAATTTATTGTGTCTCAGTTCTTCACATATGATGAATTCTATTTGATAAGACTTATGGTAAAGCTCACCTGACAGGAAGAAAGACCTGAGAAATAATCTTAGTAGCTAAATAGGAAGCACCACCACATCTTAAGTAGATAACAGAAAACAGAAATTCTGCACTGGCAATTAGTGAATGTTTTGCACAAAATCTCCTTTTCTATTCAGACTGAGCCCTTGCACTGGCTGAAATTGCAGGGGGAAATATTATCTTTGTGCCTTCAAAGCCAATGCTAATAAAGTCCCTGTGTTGTTCAGAATCAGAGATTTCATTTGCTGAGATTACAAGGCATAGCAGTGTTAAGAGATGTTTTGCAGCTTGAGTGTGTGTACTCTGAACGAAGCTTTGCTGAAATCGAGCTGCCTCTCCTGTGAATGAATTTCTGACTAAAGTAGCAGTCAATTAATTGTCTGGCTTTTTAACCCAGCAATCAATGAAATAGCCAATTAAAACAAATAGTACTGTATATCTGCACAAATGATATTTGCAGATTATTTGATGAAGACAGACGGTACTCTTGACAAATTAACACAGGCCAAACATTAATTGTTTGGCAAATTGTCTTAATGACATTACACAAGTCAAGAGATTCACACCGGTAGTTTACAGCTAATGCCAGGGATTTTTTTGGAAAGGGGTGTGTGGAAGAGATAAATTCAGTCAGATGCTAACTCCCCATTGATTCATCTTCAAGAATTACTGTCGGCCATGGCAAATATGCATCAAATCAGCATTTGCTATAGTTATCCTTGTATCAAATACCCACCACCACTTTCCAAGACAGGTCACGTACACATGTAGTTTCTTGAAATTTGGCCTCCCAGCCACCAACCGGAGTTGGGCAACCCTACCAATTAGCAGCTTCGCTCATAATGCACATTAGTTTTAAGGCACATCATGCTTCCTCATGATGGATTTTTTTTAAAAAAAATAAAACAGTAAAGAGGGGGAAATAGATATTTTTGAAGATGTGAATCTTGTGTCAAGGTAAACTTTTCAGAGTGCTGACAGAAATTATTCTATAACTGCATTACATATTTGAGGTTTCAGAGGTGCTCAGATTGATGAAAACCCCTTTGAAGTGAATGAACTTACTCTGCTGGACCAAAGTGAGGATGGCAGTCTTAGGACTCACTAACACTTGGCAAAGGACATCCTAGTTCAGGGGGTCCCCAACCTTTTTGAGCCTGTGGGCACATTTGGAATTCTGACATGGCATGGTGGATGCAGTGACAAAATGGCTGCCACAAAATGGCTGCTGCAGGAAGCGAAGCCGTCCACAAAATGATTGCCATAGTTTAATTTCATGAATACAGCAACATTTAAAAGTATCTGCACAGTCAATTAAGCCTCCAACATTCTATCAGAAGCCTGGCTGGGGAAAAGCCCTGCCCCCCCCCCCCCCAACTTCTAATAAACTTTTTCTGGCAGACACCAGAAAAGGTGCCCATTGGCACCAAGTTGGAGACCCCTGTCTTAATTACTTCCATATGAATGTACCAACTTGAATTCCTCCCTTCCTCAGAGACGTTGCTAGGGTAAGGTATAACAGAAGGCAGCTGTTTTCAACTCAGATTCAAGTTGGTTATGCGGAAAGGGATGAATTCAAGTTGGTTATGTGGAAAGTAAGAATGCTTGTGTGCTCCTGTTTAAATCTCTGCTTAGATCAGGGGTCTGCAACCTGCGGCTGTCCAGATGTTCATGAACTACAATTCCCGACAGCCTCTGCCAGCATGGCCAATTGGCCATGCTGGCAGGGGCTGATGGGAATTGTAGTCCATGAACATCTGGACAGCCGCAGGTTGCAGACTCCTGGCTTAGATCCTGTAGCATGGGGAAGACTTTTTCAATCACATAGCAAAGGGTACGCTGCAAATAGTATTGTAGGTAGATGTGCAAAACTAAACTATACAAATAGAAGTGTTGATTTAATAACCACTTTCTGAACCAGTCACTCTCACAGAATTTTAATGAATTCATCCTGAAGCAAATTGCAAGTTTCTGAACACGCCTTCAACAGGACAGGAACAGTTTGGGATTACAGTTTAGTTTCTCACAAGTCATGGACTGCAATCCTCTGCAGTTGGGTCCACCCAAACCCACAAGAGGATTCTGTTCTGGATGGGGCTGGAATCCTTATGCACATCTGCATGGACTTAGTAGGACTGAATCCCGAGTGAATATGCCTAGGATCGCTCTGTAAGGCTTTAGTCCTTTCTCCCCACTTTACCATTAAACTGGCAGCTAAGCCTGGGCCAAATTACAATAGCCTACCAGTGCAATCCTATTCAAAATCACTCCAGCCTAGATTCATAAATCCACTAATTTCAGTTGGCTTGGACTAGACAGAGTAAGGCTGTATAGAATTGCACCGTCAGGTGACCGGTCAGCCTGACCAACCCCGCAGGGTGGTTTGTGAGGATAAGTGGAAAAGGCTGCCTCGAGTGATTTGGAAGAGAGGTGGGGCGAATATGTGTTTGCGTGGGGGGGGGGGGAGACTCCAACCCGAGTGGCTGGCTACCCACGCCTTTCTCCAGAAGCCACTTCACACGTATTTGTTTTGGCTTTTCCTTAAGGTGCCTGTTTTAAGGGAGACGCGGGATTATAGCGCAGAGGCGGCGGCCGCTGCTGGCCGTCCCGGTGCCACGTCGGTCTGTCAGTCTGTCCCAGAGGACGCCAATTAACGGCGCTAATTGGACAGCAATACGGTCCATCAACGTCGATCCAGAGACGGAGCCCTCGGAGCTTTGGGAATCCCTTTGGAGGGGCTTTTTGTCTGCCACCTGAAACAGCCGCGCGGAAGGAGAAGGGGAGAGGCGGCGCGGCTGAACTGGCTCCTTCTGCCCATCTTGACCTGGTCCCTTTTTAAACGTCTCCAATGGCCTGGGAGAGTTCAGTCTGTCTCCAGAGTTTACCAGTTGGAGTAAACTTGAGAGGATGAGTGGAAAGTACCCTGTTCTTCCAACACTGGAATCTTAATACTGCAAGCGATTTCAGAGCGATCCGACGCATAATTTTCTCCAGTCTAAGCGTATTGACTCTATACTACCAGACTGAGATCAGAGGATTGACTGGGACTGGGAGTAAATTCCACCTTAACCATAGTGGTGTAATGGGTTAAGAGCAGAGGGACTCTTATCTGGAAAACTGGATTTGATTCCCCACTCCTCTAGATGAGCGATGGAGCCTTATCTAGTGAACCAGATTTGTTTCCGCACTCCTACGTTCCTGCTGGGTGACCGTGGGCTTCTCACGGTGCGTTCAGACCGCTGAGGCGGGGTATACATCCACACTCTTCTTCTTTATTCAGTGGGATTTTTAACAGATTACGTTTCAAAGAGATTCGCAAAAGATTTGCAAAAGTGGCGACCCAGAGCAGACCGCCTTCCCAGCCTAGAAGAAGTTCCATTTCAAGGGCTCCTGGGAACTTCCGTGCAAGCATGCCTGGGAGCAGGGCTCTCTCATCATGATCCCTTCCGAAGTGAAGTAGTGCTTCATGATCCGTGTACGGCCTTTAGGTGATGCCACAGTTCTCCATTGGAGCGCTTGAGGGTTACACCTTTGAGGATCTGAGACAGTAACCTCCCGGAAGTCAAGCACAGTGGCCTGGCAGAGAGAAACCTGAACTCAGGTCTCTCACTGGAATGCCCACTGAACACAACGCACTTTGCAAATGCATGGTTCAATTCAGTTGACAAAAGACACGCAGTCAAATAGACCGGTGGCCGCGGGCGGAAAGATGAATGGAGTGATGTAAAACCGCAGGGAAAAGTGAAGTCACACGCCCCTCCCCCTTTCCTTCCGGGGGTGCCCCATTAAGAGAAAGATTCTGGGCCCGCCAACCTGGAATCCGGCACTGGAAGGTTTCTGCCCCAATAAAGTCCTTATGGTGTCTCAAGGTTCGATAGTAGTTTTTAGCTAGCAATAAACTAATAGGGCGACCTCATTTCGCTTCTCAGTAAAGACGCTCCGGAACTCACCTTTCAGTGCCAAAGTAATCAAGAAGCATGTCCTACGTCTGAAAACTTTCCCATTCCGATGGCATTCACAACCCTTTCAAGTAAGGCGAATTCCCCCACTTGCCTGGAGGCTGGGACTGTTCCTGAACCAGCAAACTCGGGAGTCAGCATAGGCTGCCCCTGGCCTTTTTCCCGGAGTGAATTTGCCCCACTGCGAGGGGTCACGGTGCTCCACCACCAATATAGACGAAGAAATGTTTATTTCGAATCACTTGACTCCTCTCCGCCATTAACAGATAGACTTTTCGCAAATCCCCAATACTGTCATCATGTCAACACGCAGGTTTGGTAGACAAGCGAGCTGATAAGGATGAACAGAAAAAGGGCTGCGCAGCTCGGCAT
Organism: Sphaerodactylus townsendi; assembly: GCF_021028975.2. Lineage (NCBI taxonomy): Eukaryota > Metazoa > Chordata > Lepidosauria > Squamata > Sphaerodactylidae > Sphaerodactylus > Sphaerodactylus townsendi. Next base: position 40,104,113 of record NC_059435.1, read on the forward strand.
GCTCATGTTATCGGGTAGCTTGTTCACCACCACCACCCCAAAACACACACACACACACACACACACACACACACACACACACACACACACACAGAGAGAGAGAGAGAGAGAGAGAGAGAGAGAGAGAGAGAGAGCGTGCTGGGTTATCTGGAAGCGCTGGAAAGTGATTTCCCTGGAAAAGTCTCCTTCCACGAAGTACACTGGAGCAGAAATCGGGTGTGGCTGACTGATGAAGGGAAGGATTAGTTTATTTAGTGATCGAGCATCCTTCCAGTCGAGAAACCTCAAGCTGCGGCTGTTGGGAAGATTCATTCTCTGCTAGATGTCCCGTGAAAACCCCACCATAGGGAGAGAATTGACTTTCCTTGGCAAGTTGGCCATCAGATAGGATCTACATCAGTTAATGACACTTCTCTTGACCAATGTAGAAACGTCGCCCTAAATCAGCAATGACATGAGGACACACACATGTGCAAGTGATGGAAAAGCTTTGGAGTGGTTGGGTAGTATAGGAATGAGCTCCTCCAGCATTGCTAAATGTTCTATTCCACTTCGAGCCTCAGCTAAAAAAGAAGACTATAAACCAAATGCACAAGTCAGTAAATCAGTATCCTGCAGTGCAGTCTTTTAGGGATTAACATTGTCTTCAAGGTGCCGCAGAACGTTGTGCTGAAAACGTCCTACATCTCCCAGTTCAAACTCAAAGAAGACACCAGTGGCCTCTATGAGATCCCACACCCAGCCCACGATCAAAAAGTGAAGCGGACATTTGCAGTTCTTGGCCCAACCTGAACCACAAGCTACTGTTTCGGTCTGGTGAGCCCCTGGGTCTGAAGGTGTGGAGGTTTCTGTTGCATTTGAGTGTTAAGAGCAGGTAGATTCTAATCTGGAGAACTGGGTTTAATTCCCCACTCCTCCACCTGAGTGGCAGTCGCTTATCTGGTTCACCAGATGTGTTTCCACACTCCTTCATTCCTGCTGTGTGACCTTGGGCTAGTCACAGTTCTTCAAAACCTACCTCACTAGGACCCCTTCCGCACACACAAAATAATGCATTTCCAAACCACTTTCACAACTGTTTGCAAGTGGATTTTGCTATTCCGCATAGCTTCAAAGAGCACTGAAAGCAGTTTGAAAGTGCATTATTCTGCATGTGCGGAATGAGCCTAGGTGTCTGTGGCGAGGAGAGGACGGAAAAGAGCTTGTAAACCACCTTGAGTCTTCTTACAGGTGAGAAAGGTGGGGTATAAATCCAAACTTTTCTTTTCTTCTTCTCCTTATCTTGACTCATATCCTAAAGCAAGTGCCATGGTGGCCTGTGGCCTGGTGGTACCCACTTGCTTTGTCCTCAAAGCAAAGAGCCAATCCTGACTTTCCTCCACATCACTGAAGCAGAAGGTGTTTCAAATGAGCCCAGGAGGCATCGCCTCCATGGTACTCAGCGCTAGCTACTCACCCCGCCTATTCTAACCACCCTTCTGTGTTGACTATCCGAGTGGCTAAATAGAGACAAAACACAGATCAATTTCATCATCGGGGGATTCTGGGCTGCATCGACTGACATCCTGATCCAAAAGGCTTGGAAAGAAAAATAGCGGAGTTAAATGGGTTTCAGTGTCAAACAAATAGCTTACCGCTAGAGCCTGTGTGTGAGTCTGTTGGTAAGACAGCTCTGATTAATTTAATGGGAGCTACTTCCAAGTAACCCAGTAAGGGACTGCAGTCCCAGTATGATAGTATATAGAGGTTCACTTAGGGACACACCGACTCGGGGAGACTTACAGAGCAATCCTAAGCACTCAGAAGTAAATCCCAATGATTTCAGTGAGATATATTCTCCCAGTAAGTGTGCTTAGGGCTGAATCCTTATTTTGATGAAACATAATTAGAGTATTATTGTACCAATATAGCTAAAATGACTGGCAAGTCCTATCCCTGTTTACTCCAATTGAGCCACACATTGGGGCTTATTCTCCAAAAGGAGTACATGGAATCCTTAGACATACACAGTAACATACTATTTCCAGTCAAGATTTTATAGTCTTGCCTTCAGGGCTGATCAAGGACACCCCAAGATTTGTCCTGCTCACTTACCCAAACGACTGGACTTGCCCAACTCCATGGGCCCAAAAGGAAGGGGGGGTGGGTGGAATTTTAACCTCCCTGCCACTTGGCAGCCCTGTGTGCCAGGGGGAGGGGGAGGAGGAGATCTGAGCTATTCCTTCAGTAACAGTGGAACTTAGTCGCCATTCACTCTACCGAAGAAGAAGAAGAAGAAGAAGAAGAAGAAGAAGAAGAAGAAGAAGAAGAAGAAGAAGAAGAAGAAGAAGAAGAAGAAGAAGAAGAAGAAGAAGAAGAAGAAGAAGAAGAAGAAGAAGAAGAAGAAGAAGAAGAAGAAGAAGAAGAAGAAGGGGGCGGGGGAGGAGGAGAAGGAGAAGGGGGAGGAGGAGGAGGAGGAGGAGAAGGAGAAGGAGAAGGAGAAGGAGAAGGAGAAGGAGAAGGAGAAGGAGAAGGAGAAGGAGAAGGAGAAGAAGGAGAAGAAGAAGAAGAAGAAGAAGAAGAAGAAGAAGAAGAAGAAGAAGAAGAAGAAGAAGAAGAAGAAGAAGAAGAAGAAGAAGAAGAAGAAGAAGAAGAAGAAGAAGAAGAAGAAGAAGAAGAAGAAGAAGAAGAAGAAGAAGAAGGGGGAGGAGGAGAAGGAGAAGGAGATTTAAGGAGGCTCAAAGGGGCTTACCTTTCCCTCCCCCCCTCACAACAAACACCCTGTGAGGTAGATGGTGCTGAGAGAGCTCCAAAGAACTGTGACTAGCCCAAGGTCACCCAAGCAGTGGCTATCTGCCTGGGGATGGGGTACCCCTTGTCCCCAGGTGCCACTAATCTGGTCACGTGGGGCGCATAATTGCCCCCCCCACGTGACTAGGTCTGGCAAGGAGGCAGGTCTTCGGGCTCTCTCAGCCCCACCCACCTACCCCAGGGACAGTGGGGGGCGGCACCGCACCATTTCCCACCCCCATAGGCCTCTGCATCCAGCTGGCATGTATTGGAGTGCACAAGCTAATCCACTTCACCAGATAAATATCCGCAGCTCAAGCAGCAGAGCGGGGACTCAAAGATTAGAGTGGACCTGCTCTTAACCACTACACTATGCTGGCTTTCAACTGATGGCTGTGCCCTGAATACCTGAGTCTTCTAGGCTTAACGTGCATGTTTACTCGGAAGTAAACTAGCACATCTCGCTCTCAAACACAGCTGCAGCTTTCCAAACAGGCATCACTGGAACAACATGGAAACCTGCTTCCGAGTAGACGGGGGTCGATCCGGTCTGCGCAGCGGGGCTTCAAGAGGCCGGGTGGTCTCCGTGGGCCTTCAGAGCGCCTGGCCTCAAAACGGTCGGCAGCTGAGCCGGACTGCCCACCAAAGCCCGTCTGCTGCAGTCTGGCAGCGCTCCCCATTTGGTAATTGTTCCCGTTAAGTGTGCCTACCTTTTTAATTTTTTTTTTACTTTACTACCCTTCCGTTCCTCTATAAATAATCTGGATGAAGATGCAAAGGGATATGACTTTCACAAGATTGGACAATTGATTAAATCTGCGACCTGCAATTGCGAATAATCTTGAAAGGCTATTTAAACAGATGAAGGCCTAAGTCGTCTCGCTTGTATCTGAATTAATTTCTCATTCATCATCATTATGGAGTGATTGGTCTATTCAGGCGCCTCATCCTGCTGGAACGGAGCTGGATTTAAATGAGATTGTAACATAATTTAAACGCTCTCTGGCTTTAACGAGGCCAAACGAGCAGCTGCAATAAATACAAATATTTTTCTAAACAGCCTTGTTTTAAATAATTGCTCACGGCTTTCATGTTATATTTTAAGTGGCAATTTCGGTTTGTCCGAGCTGAACAGCCCGCCCCTCCCTCTGCTCCAAAGGGCCCCCGAAATTCTGCTTTCTGACCCTAGAAAGCTGTCTGGTGGCTACAGACGTTCTTTTTAACAAAACTGTGTTAAAAGCTTTGATGGAATAAGGGAGCGGATGGCCCAGCCGTCCTTTGGAGGTGCTGGAGGGGCATCGTCTTCCTAAAGAAACTCACTTTTTGGTAAGGAGCGTCACTGGTTTCGATGGCACTTGCTCTTGAATAAACAATGAAAGACTCCGTGCTAAACAACACAAGTTCACTTACTAGTAAATAAAGTGAGTCGGAGAACCTCTAGCAGCAAAATAAAGCAGGAATCCAGAGGAGCCTGAAAGAGTAAAAAGATTTGGCAAGAGCATTGATGAGTTAAGGGTCTACCACCATGGCCCCCTTCCCTTAACAGAGTACTAGTAATATCCCTGACAAAGACTTTGGTCAAATTAAGACTTTGAGATGGGGATAGGAGGATATGATTCCAGGTGTTCTGACTTGGGTATAGATTTGACCAAAGCGATGGATCTGAATTCAGAGTGAGCGTGATTTTGCTAACAGGTTATGACAGAAGTAGCACATAGTTCGTTCCCCTAGGCTGAATTTCCCACAAACCGATTTTCCAACCGAACCACGATGCATCTAAATTCACTTGGACTTAAATCTGTCTTTCCAGTGCTTCGCTCATCTCCTATTCATTTTGATGGGAACTGCGGGGGGGGGGGCGGGCGTCTGGCTTGTAGTCCCATTTTCACCGGTTCTTTGACAGTCAGGACATCTCAGTAGCCTGGATAGGGTCTCTTTGCGCAGCGGGTGAAGAAGGCCAGAGTGCTGATGCCAAACTCAGCAGGGAGTTGGCATCGTTCCGGAAGCTGGTCTCGCGAGCCACCGAGTCTTGAAACCGGATTGTGTTGCACAGCGTATTTTGGAGAAGTAGAATTGGTCGGCCAGTTCTCATGCTCCATGCTCCACTCCACCGATTTATCAGCCGAACCCAAATAGTGGGTTTTACCCGCTATTCGGGTAGAAAACAGGCTGCCAAATTAACCCTTCTTCTTTGCACTTCTCCATATTATATGCCAATCTAGAACCTTTATTAAGCATATAATATTATATGCCTATGATTAAAATATACATATATATTATTGGGGGGGGGGGGGAAATGGCTTATCTTAAGGACTGTAAACCAATGGGACAAACTAAACGGGTGGGATCAAAGACAGAAGAGGAGACGAACAAGGAATGTCAAGAAAGGCAGGGAGCAAATTTGCCTGCCCCCCCCCCCCTCCTTATAGCCTGCTGGGAGAAGAGAAGATTAAGCCATTCTGCTGTGGAGAGGTCAACTAAGCTTGACGTCGCGTTCACCCCCCTGATGACACTGTTGTTCCTGGCAAGGATCTGGGGCGTTTGGCTTGACATGTGGTGGCTGACGCTCGCCGTGGCTCGACTCAGCAGCTTAAATAATAGAACCAGCGGGGGCAAGAGAATAATGGGAAACAAAGGACACCCCTTCGGTGCGGCCATTGCCAAACCCTCCTGCTGGAGAGCTAATGGAGCCACGTGGCTCCCGGCTGCAGGTGCTGGGAAACCAGCGAGCTGTCAGGCAGAGACGGGGAGGGGGGTGTTTAAGGAGGGGACCTCTCCCCAGGAAACAGGGATGAAACGAGGCAATAATCTAAGGAGTATTTATGAATGAAGAAATTGAGGGAGGGGCCCTCTTTCTCGTACTAGGACAGTCTAGGACACTGTTCTTTATTATTCCAGGATCTTCTTGAACTAATGTACTGGTTGGGAGCTCTGGGGGAGAAACTACTTGAGGCAGGTAAAATGTGGTATAGTGGTGACGAATCTGGTGTAGTCGGACTCTAGAGGACCTGGCTTGAAATCGCGGCTGTACAGTGGGAGCTGGTCGTGCGCCTTGCCTTCCCCACAGGGTTGTTGTCAAGAAGGGAGCAGTTTTCAAGAAGGGAGCAGAGATCGGTTTGAGCCGGTCGAACGAAGTAAAGGATGATAACAAATAAATAAATACATTTAACCGAGACGACTCATCTGCATTAAGCGCCTCTTGGACCAGAAAATGGCTCTGGAGAGACTGAGCTGTTCCGAAGCATCTTAATCGGAAACTCTTCAACGGTGAAACGGGGCCAGTTCGGAGTGGCATCCATTTACATGGGGGGGAGCGGGTGGGGCAACCCCGAAGATGGGCAGTCTGCGGAAGAAAAGAAAGATGACCTGATTTGCTGGCAACTGAGTAATTTAATGCCCGAGATCCAGGACCGTTTCTCGTGCGCCCCCACCCCCCTTCCCCAGAGCTCATCTCCCTTCCTGCAGTTGCTTAAAATGAGGATTATTCCGAACATATGCGATGCAATCCGTTCGGTCACACTTACAAGAACACGCTTTAATAAGGCCATCAATCACAGGCTAACAACCGCCGCCGGACTGGTGGAGCCGAACTGGGCTGGCTGGGAAGGGGCAGCGCGGAGGGGCCGGCGGGCGCAAAGGGCGGGCTTCCCAGGACTCCAGTTCCGCCCCACTTATGCCTCACCCCACGGAGGTCGGAGGAGAGCCCCCACCCCCCAGGCCGAGGCCCGGCTCTCCTCTCCCCTGCCCTTCGGCCTGGCGCCCCCGTTTATTGAGCGCATCGATCTGGCTGGGGCTGGGCCCCGCGTTTTTCTCAGCCCTCCCAGCACATATTTCCAGTTCCCCTCCTCCCCTGCGCATTTCCTTCCACCGAGCGATTGCCGAATGGGGTGGGCGGGTGCGGTGCTTTTCTTTGAAGCACCCGCCCCACTCGCCCCACTTCATCTCAAAAGGAAAATTGCATTATGGAGTAATGAGTAATTCCACCCAACAAGATGTATTGTTATATCTTCCACTTCAATTTAGAAGCAGAGTGGCTCAATTACCTAGAAAATACAGTCAATTAAAGACTGCTGATTGGACACGAGGGCGGATCATCGATCTTGTACTTTCCAATATCGCTCCAGACACCTCATTTTCCCTCCCTATTAACTGAAAATACGCCTGGCATTACCGGCACCTCGCAGCCTATTTACCTGTCGCAGGCAATTTCTGCCCTATGACCGAGTCGTGGGGAAAATTCACTAGCCTCTTTGTGCTGCTGCAGAATCCGCCGAAGAAAGCCCATTTGGAAGACAATGGCTCCCAGTGGGACACTTGGGGTGGGATGGAGGTAGAATGGCTTGAATTGGAGTGGGGGTGGGAGAGGGGGAGAGAACCTCCCCTCCCGATGCGATCAAACTCCACAGCCGCGCAGGGGGCTCCCTCTTGGAGATGTTTGTCCAACATTGGCAGGTGTCCTGTCCAAAGCCACTGGGGTGAAAACCTATCAGACTAAACCATTCCGGGAGAAGCCACATTTGGTAGAAAAGAAACCTCTGGGAATTTAGTGGAGCGTTTGGAAGAAGACACGTGTCCAAAATTAAAAACGTTCTAAGTAGGACGAAGTGGAGCAGAAAATCTCAGGGATTCTCAGAATCCTGCATATTTCCCAAACAACCTGACGTGAGCAATAAAATGGGTCCTTTTCCAGTCTTAGAACTCGCAATTAAGCCCCTCTGAAGTCAACGGAACTTATTTCCAGGTAAATGTACCTACTTTTGCTTCTTTCACCTATTTCTAACACGATTTCCTGCCCTTCGGAACCAACAAAAGTCAAGCACCAGGAACAAACGCACTGTTCACCAATAAGGACTCGTCCCTCTTTACTATTTCCTATACAAAAGGGAATGCGTGTATGCTGTATGGGGGTGAAATCAGTAGTTTAAATTAGAGTCACTCTGCATAGGACCTCAGTCTATGGGAGATAAGCAGTGAATCATAGAATCAGAGAGTTGGAAGAGATCACAAGGGCCATCAAGTCCAACCCACTTGCAATGCCTTCCTCTAAACATCTGAGATACCTTATTTAAATTTGAGGATTGTGCTTGCTTGGCATTCCAGTGGGAACCTGGTGCCCGAATTCTCCACTCGTTGGATTTCCGTGGAACCAACATCCAAGTCAATGTGCTTCGACCGCTCCCCTCCCCAGCAAAACAAATCGATTTGGATGTAAATTCCCATGCACTTAAACAGGACAACGCCAACCTGGAGAGCTCTCTGCCTTCTGCGGATGAGCACCTCCTTCAATAGGCTCGGAATTTAGACTCCGTTCTTCTTTGAGATAAAGAAACGTCCTTGGGTTAAACGGCACCGCTGCTACTCAATGGACAGCAGATCTCATCCCCACGCCCCACCAAATCAACCAGCCAACTAATAAAAACAACCAGGTTGGAGAACACATGCATTTTCCTTTGTACTATGTATCAGCCCAAATGCAGTAGGTATCAATCCAAATATAGGTAGTAGGTATCAATCCAAATATCCAAATATAGTAACATAGCTCTTTGTCCTTGTTCAACTGCGCGTTCCACATCTTTTCCTCCGTCAAAAGGGAAGCTGTTCATCCCCTTTGCTTTTTCACTGGTGGGGGAGTTTGTTCAGAAACAAGACCCTGGATTTCAAGGGAATTTACTTCCAGATAGGCGCTGCTGAAGCTTTAACCGGGTTTTTATTACTTGTTTATTCGTTTGTAATACATTCGGAGCCCTAAATAGTAATAACAATATGACTGGGTTTACACAAGCACGCTCTGTGTATGTATGTGTGTGTGTGTTTCAGGCGTCATCTCTCAAGAGAATAACACACTAAAAGGGGATGTTTTAAATAAATGAACAACCATATTTGATAAACAAGAACCATCTTCTTCTTCAGAAAAAGATTAGTTCTCAGGACACAAGGGAAGTCCTCCTGCTCAGACCCTCTTGCAGGCTTCCTGGAGGTTTTGCGCTCCTCATTTCAACAGGACTTGAGCAGGTGAACTTTCCCAAGGAGGAGGAGGAGTTTGGATTTACATCCCCCACTTTCTCTCCTGTAGGAACTGAAAGGGGCTTACAATCTCTTTGCCCTTCCCCACTCACAACAAACACCCTGTGAGGTGGGTGGGGCTGAGAGAGCTCCGAAAAGCTGTGACTAGCCCAATGTCACCCAGCTGGGGTGTGTGGGAGTGCCCAGGCTAATCTGAGTTCCCCAGATAAGCCTCCACAGCTCAAGTGGCAGAGCGGGGAATCAAACCTGGTTCCTCCAGATTAGAATGCACCTGCTCTTAACCATTACACCACTGCTGCTCCAAGGGTTGTGATCCAAGGCTTAAAGACGAAGCAAAGGTTATTATCCTCAAACTGGTTAGCTCCAGATACCTGGATCTGAAGCAGTATTAAATGCCATTGCAACCAACAAAGGCACAATTGCAATGATTTAGACATTTTAAAACTCCATAGACGTCCATTACTTTCCTGTGTGCACGACCCCAATTTAAACATTGCCATGTTTTTGGGAGAAGAGGCATTTGCATTTTCTAAATAAATAAACGGAATACATTTTGATGGACTCTGGTTTAACGGATTCTGTCTAGGAGGAAGCCTGTGGCACCCGAGAAGATTTAACTGGAACTTGGTAAGCGGGGGATATCCAAATTTATTTCTCCCTCCTATCCCTCCTCTATTACCAGACTAACCAGAAAGCAACCTGAACATGTCTGAAGCTCCGAGAAGTTTTCAAAAATGAGTATGTTTTACATCTTGCTTGTTTGTTTCTAAATAGCCACACCTTGCCTTCCATGCCTTTACCCTTTTCCCCTTTCTTTTCTAATGTGATGAGAAACTTCATAGGTGAAGTGGCGAGCTAAACAATTGTAAACAAAGAGGAATTTACAGGGGCGGTTTATGGAAAAGGGAGGGGGGACAGTTTGTGTGTGAGAGCTGGGCTCCACTCGAGATACAATGTTCAAACCCGGTAGCTACCTTCCACTTGAGATGGTGAGTGTTTGTGGGTGTGTATTGCAGGCCCGCATGTATTCAGAGGGAAGTGAGGAGGAGGAGTTTGGATTTATATTCCTCTTTCTGTCCTGTAGGAGACTCAAAGGGGCCTACAATTTCCTTTCCTTTCCCACCTCACAACAAACGCCCTGTGAGATGGGTGGGGCTGAGAGAAGGCCGCAGGAGCTTTCAAGGAGAAGGAAACATACACGGATAAGCTCAAGCAGAAGGCAAGGGCTGATGATGCAAATGGGGAGGCAGAGACGTGCTGGCGGAGAAAGGCAGAGGGAGAACTGAAGGTGAACCAGGAAGGAGAGCGCAGCGCCTGGGCGTTAATTTGCAGCCCGCGCCGTTCCCTGTCACTTAATCTCTTCCCTTGGCGGCTTGTTAGCTTTTGGCAGGCGCGCAGGCTCCGTCCGGGCGCAGCAGACGCGGCAGGCGACCCACTGGAGGAAAAAAAGCCGCCGCCCCCCCCCCCCGCCCCCCGCATATACATCACTTGCTAATTTCGCCAGTGCGGTCAAAATGCAGCGACTGACAACGCAGCCTTGTTATTTTAAAGGACAAATAGCTTTGACCCCTCTGGGCTTCTTTCTGCCAATTGCACCCCCAGTCCCAGACTGGCAAGAGACGGGTGTGTGTGTGTGTGTGTGTGTGTGTGTGTAATTCTAATCTAATTCTGGAGTCAAGCATGCCTTCCAAAAGGTGCCATGTGCCAAAATGGAACTGCCTGGTTTTGTTTTTTTTACAAAATAGAAATAAGGAAGATGTCACTCTGAACTCTCGAATCCACCAAGCCCCACACAACGGTTTCTTTTTTAATCGGGCAGAGAATAAACCTTTACTTTCATCGAGCATACATTTTGTTAAGATCGACAATGCCTTCCTTTCAAGTATTTCAGATTTCCCTTTTAGTCACATAACAAGCTTATGCATCTGCTTTCGATGGAGAAGGAGAGCCCCCCCCTCGCCCGCTGCTGAGGCTGAGATAAGTCCTTCCAAGAGGGAGGAAAAAAGACGGCCCAGCTCTCCCCCCCCCCCCCCCGCCCTGCGGTGCAAATAATGTTTGTCAGTCTTTGCTTGATAGCTGCCCACGGGGCCAAGTCCTCCCTGCCCATCAGTCGTTTGGGGTTTCGGCCGGAGTGGAGACTTCCACGGACTGGCACGGGGTGGGGGGGTCCAATGGTCCATCCTGGGGAGACCCGGCTGCGTTTCGGCTCCTCCTCGGGTCTGGTTTGCGCTCCTGCAGGAGTCCGCTCCGCGCAATGGACGATACCCCAGAGGACAGTCCCAGGACGGGCCGCGGGTCTCTTGAAGGGGAGGGGAGAAGAGACCCCCTGAGATGACGCTTCTATCTGGTCAAGGGGACCTCCTCCCGCTGGTCCAGCGCGACCGAGGAGGCTTTGCTCAGCACCGAGGGCGTGAAGGTGAGGAAAGAGTCCGTCCTGGTGGTGGCCGAGCAGGTAAAGTCCGATCCCGAAGGCCGCTGGGGCAGCCCGTTGGACTGGGCCCCGTGGCACGCCAGGCAAGAGCAGGGGCTGCCCCCGGCGGCGGCGGCGGCGGCGCTGAGTCCGTGGGCCGGGCCGGCGGCGTAGAGGGAGGGGTGCCTGAAGGCGCAGAGCAGCTCCGGCCGGGGGTAGGGGTGCGACAGGACCCGGAAGGTGTCCAGCGGCCTCAGCGGGGAGCTGAAGGGGGCGGCGGCCGCGGAGGAGGCCGAGGTGGCCCCCAGACCCATGTGGGAGTAGTAGGGCAGGGGCAGGTGGGACGGGAACGGGTAGGGCAGGTTGCCCGTGGCCGCCGCGTGGCTCATCATGTAGGTGTAAAAGGCCGGGTCCGCTGGGTGGGGCCAAGTCATGGCCAGGCGCTGCCGCTTGTCCTTCATCCGGCGATTCTGGAACCACACCTGCCGGAGACACACGGAAGGGGGGGGGGGAGAGAGAGACCATAGCAAGCTCTTTGAAAAAGGCAGTCCCGATCGTTCGCTTACTCCCAAGGAAAGCTGCAGAAGCGTCCACCTTTACTTGAGAGTAAGTCTGGAGAGGGGGATTCCTTTCCCAGCGGGCAAATCTAGGATCAGCAGGCAAGCTCACCGTTCACTCCTGGGGATAGTCCTTCGGAAGCAATAGGGCTTACTCCCAGGTAAGTTCGCATCCCCTCTTCAACCTTAGACTAGACCCAGGATTGCGGCCGAAGACAACAGAATAGAGAGAACACGTCACCGCTCCGTTTCTCTTAATACTGTGGAGTTTTTAATTCTGTTTTAAATAATCGGCTTTCATAATCTAGCTGCCGGATTTACATAAACCTTTCGAGAGCCTCCCTGGTGCCGTCTAGTCCCATAGACTTCCTAAGGAGCTGTCCCTTTCGCCTTAGTCACTGGGGATCTACAGGGAGTCCCACAGGCTTTTTCAAGTGCGGCTAAATTATCTGTGGTTTCAGGCCGCGACCTGCTTCTTCTGCGTCGAGGCCTCCCCACCCTTTCAAATGTTTATGAAACATTTCGGGTATATTCCAAGCAGGTCTTGCCCACAGAACGAGGGGGGCGCAGGCTACACCCTACGGAGGTGAATGCGACACCCATCCCTTGTGGATGACAGCGGCTCATATCCCGAGGACCCTCAACTGTGACATTTCTTCCATGCCGGTGGTTTCATATCAAACCACTGAAAATAGCCGGAAACGTTGAGCACACGCACACACACACACCTCTGCCAGCAGCCTGTCCAGGAAGCGTCTGTAGACCTTGCTCCTAATGCTCCTGCACATATATCAATATCTGCAAGCCAGTCCACCCACTGCAACGCGAATTCAGTAATCTCAAGCCCTTTATCTCAGACGACCCCCCCCCCTTCTTTATTCAATTGTCCAGGCCGCAAGTGACAATAACGTTTACTCTCAGGCGAGTGGATTGCAGTGATCCTAAAGCCAGGGGAGTATATAAAACCTGCTCAAATATTTGACCTGATTAATTCGCAGTCACTCTCAACCCCCTCTGTCGTACAGAGGACAGCTATTAAATGCAAACTTGGCATTTCCCACCCAGTTTAGACCCTCCCAGAAAGGGCGGAAAGAGGTCACCTTTCATCCCCTCCTGAAGGGGATTCGAACCGGAGCCTTTGCCGGGCTGCCGTCTTGAGGGAGGCGCAGGGCAATTGAAACCCCCTTCTGGGCCCAGGGCCACGGAGAGTCTCCTGCACCGCCCTGACAGGTAGATCATCCCTTCGGGGTAGTTGGAAGCAAAAGCCCCCCTGAAGGCCGGCCTACCTTGATGGTGGTCTCCGGCAGATTCAAGGCAGCCGCCAGCTCGCACCTCCTGGGCCTGGAGACGTAGTTCTCCCGGTAGAACTCCTTCTCCAAGCGGGCGATTTGCTCGCGGGTGAAAGCCGTGCGGTAGCGGCGCATCTGGTCGCTGGCGCTGCAGGTCAGCGGCCCTTGAGAACCGCCGCCGCCGCCACTGCCGCTGCCACCGCCTTTAGGTGTGTCCCCTCCGCTGCCGGGGCTGCCTGCCGACGTGTCCGAGCTCTGCCCTGCGGGGGGAAGCGAGAGGAAGGCCGCCTGAGGGGTGGACTCGGGTGGACTCGACCCACCTGCCCCCGCCCTCCCCCTCCCGGTTTTGTTTCTGATCCTGCCACCCTGGAGGGGGGTCTATGGGGGAGGGGGGACAGGAAGCCTACAGACAACAAAAATGTTCCCTTCGGCTAGTGATGACCAGGTGTCAGATGCAGTGACAATCCGATTCACAGTCCTGCTGGGGTTTGAACAAGATTTATAGATCCTATACATTCAGACAGAATTTCCAAGGAAGAGTACTTCCAAGTAAGGTCTCATTGCACACATCAAGTCCAACTGGATTCAGTCGGACTTACTTTCCAGAGAAGATATGCCTCGCATCTGGGACTTGGCAGGTTTGGCTTTGAATAGACTTCGGCTCCCGTTGAGATGGAGGGCAGTTAGTTCTGGGAACTGCAGAGCCGGAAGTGATGCCACCCCCACTCCCCCCCCCCGCACGCAATTCTCTGCCGAACAAGATGCTCCCATCCTAAAGGTATTCCGGATCAGAGCGCCAACCTTTGATTTCGCTGTCGCCCCGCCAGACTGAAGCCAATTCGCATTGACCTTTGCCTTTGGTACCTGCGAGTCAGGCCGCCACTCCGCTTCGACCCAGAGCGATTATTGGAAAAGCCCCTGTCCTGACCGCAGCTATCTCAGGAGCCCCCGTCCTTCCGTGGGACGTCCAGTAGGGGCTGGAAAAGAAGCACGGCGGCGTCTCCCTTCCGGCCTCCCTTTCTCCCTCCAGGAAGCGGTGGGCGCTCCCCGCTCAAGCCCGGAAGCCGGAGCCCCCCGCAGAGCTGCGATCCTGGCCAAGCTGGCCAATGGACCCAGGGCCGCCCACCCTCCTTGGAGTGACCCCTCGGCAGTGCCCTGGAAGGGAGGGAGGGAGTGGGGGTGCGGCTCTGGGGAGGATGCGCGGCCAGGTCCAGTGGAGCTTGTCTGGCCGCAGAGATGGGGTGCGGCTCTGTTCCCCATTCCCTGCCTTCTTGGCCCCCTCCAGCCCAAAAAGGACCTCCGCCTTCACTTACATCCCTTGGACCTGGACGAAGGGAGGGAGCAGCGGGTGCGCCCCTAATGGCCCGGCTCGCCTAGGCCAGGTTGCGGCTTCCTTGCGGGAGATGAAAGAAATATGCAGGCCTTTCGCTGCGCCCACCCCCTTTCTCCTCCAGAAGCATTTAGGGTCCCTGGGGGTGGGGGAGAGGTGGCGGGAGAGGTTGAAAAACAGCCCCCCCCCCCGGGTTTCGGCGTTTGGCTTTCAAATGCAGCCAGGTCTTATTGTGCCCGAATGAGCCCCAGGGCTATTAAAGCCCTGGCGACCATTTCCCCAGCTGGCGCCACCGAGACAGGGAAGTGACAAGGCAATTTGGACCTCGAACTGACGTGCAAACAGGACTCCAGTCGTCCGGGCAGCAGAAGCTGTCAGGTCCCATTTTTACGGTCCTTGGGAGTGGGGGAGGGGGTGGCTGCTTCTGTCTTCTTCCAGGCACGGCTCAGCCCGGCGGAAGCACAGAGGCTATCCCAGGCCTGGGATCCTTTGATCTTGGCCAAACCCTGGGAGGCTGGCTTCCTCTCCACACACACCCCCCCCTCCGCCGCCCCCAGGAAGCAGGCACTATAATCCGGTGAGGGGCGTTATGTACTGGAATAAGAAAAGATGGGGAGGGGGGTTGGAATTAATTGCAATAAAAGTCTCGGTTGCGCTGGGAGGATCTGCAAAGGTCTTAATTCTCGGGTTCTGGGAGGATGCGATTTCATGTCTCCCATTAACACGTCATTACACTTCAAAGCGGGAGATGTGTGCAAGTCGCGGTATCTGTCCCTCTGCGGGCTATTAGAAACCAGGCGTTAGAGATAGAAGACCCCCAAGACATGGATTCAGGAGAGTTCAGTTGTGGGGAGGTGGAGTGGGGGCCGCACAGGCAGTGACCCACAAAGCACTTATGCTGCTTCACACGAGATATTCAACCCTCGACTAGACGTGGATCGCTGCCTGTGCGCCCCCTCCCCCTCCCCACAACTGAACTCTCCTGAATCCACGGCTCGGGGCTCTTCTATCTCTAACGCCTGGAAGCCTCGGAGTCCAACCCTTGAATGTGGATCGGCCTCATCTCTTGCAAACCCCCCCCCCCCATTTCGGGTATATTTCCCCGGGGTCCTTTCTAACCAACTTCACGACAGATGGAGCCCCCCCACCCCTTCCCCACCAAAGGCCGCTCGACCAGCGGCCGCCTTCCCTGCCAGAGGGAGGGGTTGGGTACCTTTGCTGTGCTGGTGGTAGTCGGCGTTGCCGGTGGCGCAGTCCGGGGTGCAGCTCACCTCGATCTCCTCGTAGAAATCCGACTCGGTGTCCGAGCTGCTCTGCTGGCCCTTGGCGGCGGCCGGGTGGGGGAGGGGGGCGGGCTGGCCGGCCGAGAGGAGCGCGGCGGCAGAGCGGCTCTCCGGCACCGTCCCTGTCCCCGGCAGCACCTCCACCTCTTCCTCATCTTCCTCCTCCTCCGCCTCTTCCAGCCTGCCCCCTCCTCTCTCTCGGGAGGACAAGGCGCCGAAGCGGGGGCTGAGGCAGCTGCGGCGGATCATCTTGTCCGGAGGTTCCTGGCCTGGGCTCTCGGCCACCGCGGGCGCCCTCTTGCCGACCAGAGCGCCGAGAGGACTCCCTTCCAGAAACATCACCATCTCCTTCCTGGTTTCCATCCTGCTCGTCTCTTCGAGACAGCCCAGATGCGCTCCCTCTCCCTCTCTCCCCCACCCCACCCCACCCCACCCCAGCCCCCATCCACCACCACCCCTCCCTCCCGCCCGCCCGCCCGCCCGCCCGCCCTCCCCAGCAGACCAATGCAGAGGAGAGCCGCCCGCGGCCAGCCGGGGGGTGACCTTGCGGCGCGAGCGCTCCGGTGTGCCTCGCCGGCTCTGGGAGGGACCTCAGCGCTGCTGCCCTCTTCTCTCTGAAGCTGTCATCCCTTAATGGGGCCGTCGTCATGACGGGGCCGCCGGTGACGCCACTCACTCCACGGCTGGGGGATAAATAGAAACGTCTGCCCGCCGGCAAGATGAAAGGAAGAGCCGGAGGGAAGAGGGGGGCGGCGGGGGGGAGGAGGAAGAGATGCTCCAGGTGTGACGGGCGCTGGGGAAGGATGCGAAAGGGACGAGACGCGGAGGGGACCAGATGACAGACCGGAGAGTTCCCCAGATGGGAAAGACCCTTTTGCCGGGGGCGGGGGTCGGAGGGCGGGAGGGGGCAGTTCAGTCACCTTTTGATTTCGATTTTTCTTTTTCAAGAGACACCTTTCATGTGCACCGGACGAGAAGATTCGGAGCGGCCCTTCCCAAGTGTGAAGAAGATGCGCACGCCGGATGCCCCGGTTCCGAAGGGCTGTCCCTCCTCCTCCTCTCGCCTTCAAACCGTGCTCGCCAAACCCTATTTAAAATGCGGTAGTCAATACCCGGCTATTTCTCTCGATTCCTGTTTTCTTCCCCTAAATGCACGAATTGCTTTCAAGCAATCTGGTTAAAAACTCTAGAACTGCTGGAAGGACAGACCGGTGGATTCATGGCTGTACATTTCCACCCGGCTCTCTCTCCTTCTTATAATTTCAACTCATCGTTTCTTTCAAAAGGTATTTGCTGTTTTGTTTTCTTTCCACAAGCAGGACCTTTGACCAAAGTCGATTGGAAGGGATCTGCCGGTCAGAAACAAGCGAGCCGGCTGCATGTTCAAAACTCTTCAAATTTCAGCACAGAACAGGCAATGTTTTATAGGTGCTGTTTATCCGGTGTGTCTGTCCCTGCTCAAAACATAGTCTTGATCCGGAAGCAAATCATTTTAGCAGCAGAATATTTTTATTCGTTTGGAAAACAGGTCTTTACATGACCGGTGACTCAATTATCCTTATTTGCAAGGAATGTCGGTCATGTTGCCTTTACCGACGTCAGACCAATAATGTTTTCCATTCTGGTAAAGAATTTATGGGTTTTTTTGAGGGTTTGCGCCAGGGACCGGGGGAAGGCAAGTAGCTGCACTACGCAGGGCAAGTATGTCTCCCTTTTTCTAATACCTGCAGGCGGAAGGGAGGGAGGAGGATGTCCGAGGATGGGAGACCAGCGAACAGGTCTCAGACCCGCTTCCAGTGCGAAGACCTAACCAAAGAGTTACCTCCGAGGAATGTAAAGCGAATATGTTGCGGAACTGAAAAGACTAGAGCCACGGTAAGTATAGCCTTTACCTGCTGCGGAAGGGTTAGAGGTGTAATTGTTCCCAGACTTCGGATTTGCCCTTCCCACAACGCAGGGATCCCTTTGTGCCTAAAAGATCCACTTCCAGGGTGACCTTGAACCAGACACTCCCTGCTTAACTTCTTACCCCCTTAACTCCGGCCCCTTCCGCACAGGCAGAATAATGGACTTCCAATTCACTTTCACAATTGTTTACAAGTGGATTTTGCTATTCTGCTCAGTAAAATCCAGCTGCAAAGTGCATTGAAAGTGGATTGAAAGTGCATTATTCTGCCTGTGCGGAAGGGGCCTGGGTTGTTTGGGGATCTGCATAGGTATAGTGGAGGAGTGGAGAAAGAGGCTGTAAATTGCTTCGGGTGGCACTAGGGAACAAAGCGGGGTATAAATACCTACATGAATTCCTTCAAAGGGTGGAATCGACTTCCCAACTGATGTCAGCGGAGGGCACCTTGCCGCAATCCTTAAACGTGCTTAACTAAAAGTGTGTGTGTGGGGGGGGGGGGGAGATCCCTGTCGGTTTAGGAACTTTGGTGCCAATCCAGCTGCAGCTCCTGGCCTCACTTTCCCATCCTAAACACTTTCCAGGCCTTGCTGTCCGAATCCAAGCTTTTGGGACCTCCATTTTCAAAAACGCCTTCAATGCCAGTAATAGGCTTGAAGTGGGATTAGAAGTGATACAAGAATGATGTAAAGTCTGCGTTTCACTTTTTCAGCGGCTGCTGGGAACGCGGATCCAACTGGGACGGCAGCATCACACCGGAGTCTCTGGGTGGATTAACGTTATCTCCAAGCAGCCGCCTCTCTGCCACCGAGGGAACCCTATGTGGGAAGTATCTGAATTCCCGAGAAGTGTCATCGGATTTATTTCTTAATGGGCATCGTTTGGGATTGAATAAATTTAAGGCAGAGGAGGGGTGTTGTTGTTTGAGGCCCCCTCATGCTTGCTTGTTGCTCTTTAGGAGCCATCCCGTTGTTTCCCCCCAGAAGAGGTCTGACAGTGGGAAGAAAGGGAGCCTTTCTCCCCTCCTTTTCTTTTTCCTCCGGACACCCAGGCGAACTAGAAACCCTCTTCAGTCTCCTCGGCCATCCTCTCCGCTCTCTCCGCCCCACTAGCTGTTGGGAGAAGGGTACCATCTGGAGAGAGAGGGAGGAGGAGGAGTCTCCTGTGTGTGTGTGGGGGGGGGGGCTCCGCCTCCTGCCATGCCCGGGAGAAGCTGAGATGCTGGAGGCTGGGGCTTGGGGCTGTTTAAAGCCGTCCACGGAGAAGGCTGAGCCCCCAGTCTCTCCTCCGTTGTGTATCCCAGGCAGGCGGAAGGCAGCTGCGTTTGGAAGAGCGGTGGCGGCCGCTGCAGCAGCCTGGGAATTCCTCTCCGTAAGCAGCTCAGGGCCGAGGGATGTCCTGCTGGTAAACCGAATTAATGCTGAGCCTAATGAATCCCTCCTGGGCCCGGTCAAACCGAGACGCTCCTTTGTCTGGAGCTGGGTTGGGACCGGTTTTGTTTGCTGGAGAAGGGGCGCGGAGAGGCCTTTTGGATTAGGTTCCCGGAGATCATGCTCCGGAGTACTTACCGCGGGTCTGTTACCCTCTAACCCCCTTCAGTCGCTCAGTGGTGGTAGGCCGGGCGCTGGGAAAGGGACGCTCTGTTTTGTCACCTGAGGATGCGCGTTGGTGGGCGGCATTCCGGCTGCAGTCATAGGGAATGAGCAGGTGAGATCTTCTAGGATGGGGCCAGCGCATGCCAGAAGCAGCAGGTTGGTCCCAGCCCCTCAGGGGATCCAAATAGTTGTGTTGTCACAGATTTGCGGTCAAGGTCCTGAAGGAGAGTTACAAAAATGATCCTCAGTCGTGAGCTAGGAACGGAAAGGCAGCCCCATTCGGTGCCATGCGATTTGCCTCTGGGTGCCGGGCATTTGGCTGTTAAAACAGCGGTAAAATAAAATATGTGGCTTGGAAGGCTTTCACAGCCGGATTCAACTGGTTCGTTGTGGGTTTTCCGGGCTGTGTGGCCGTGGTCTGGTGGATCTTGTTCCTAACGTTTCGCCTGCATCTTGGGATACACAGAGGTGTATCACAGAGGGAAGTCTGTTACACTGTGTCCAGTGAGAACGGAATGTTTCCCTTAACACTGGACACTGGATATTCTGTTCTCACTGGGCACACTGTGTAACAGACTTCCCTCTGTGATACACCTCTGAAGATGCCAGCCACAGATGCAGGCGAAACGTTAGGAACAAGATCCGCCAGACCACGGCCACACAGCCCGGAAAACACACAACGAACCAGTAAAATAAAATACTTCCGACAGAAACGAACCTCGGCTGTCCCAGCCCTGGTGATCTGGTCCACAGTCGCCTTTTGCGTGTCTGAACTAGAGAGCGAATCCTCGCCTCGGTCTGGCCGCGTGTAGATTTGGAACAGGAATAGAGTCTTTTCTGCGAGTTCAACAGCAAGCGAGGACGGATCTCTTGAGCCCCAACCTACCTGTCGGGCACGAGGAGACACGTGAGAGGCTCCGAAAGCGCGACTCGGAAGACGGAGCTAGCAGGTCCCTCCCTCTTTCCGTGCCCCTCTCCGAGAGTGATTTTAACCAGATCTGCTCCCTGACCCCTCCGGGTTTACATTTCATCGCTAGATGAAGCCACACGATAAGTTTCCTGTGCCCCCCCCCCCCCCCCGCCCCTGTCCCGAATGTGGGTTTCAAGTGTGTGTCGAAACGAAAGTGTCTGGTCACTGCCTATAAAATACTGGGGGAGATCAAACCCTGGCCGAGTTTCCCTTGACCTTTCGCGAACGCTGAAGCCGAAAAGGCCCCCTCCGCCTTCATCTGGAAGAAAACAAAGATCGGGATCCTAAGAGGCTGTTCTTCACTTTGACACTGATTGTCCCTTTAAAAGAAGAAGAAGACGAAGAAGGGGGGGGGGGGCTTTCGGGTTCCCGATCACCTCTCCAGGTTGGGTGCCGACTGGAACATCTGGAAGACAAATTGGGGGGAGGGGTGCAGGTCTTTCTCCAGCTTCGACCTAACCAGAGTCACACCCTTTTAAACCCCTTGTTTTCAATGGATATCAAAGGGAGTCGCTGTGTTCGAACTGCACTAATTTTGATGTGCACGTTGGCGATTTGTGTGTTTTGTTGCAGTTGCGTCCCGCTTCCCCCCCCCCCCAAAAAAAAAGCGCAGGAGGGCTCTCACGTGTTCTCTTCACCGCAACAACCCAGCGAGTGAGGTTCCATAGGGTTAAGGTTCGCCCAGGTTCAGTAGCTGAATGAACTTCGGCTCTGTTGGAAGGTGTCTACCCTTAACAGCTTTTGGAAATGCACGTCTATGGAGGGTCACCCCAGGCTTTCGGACCTTGGAAATCCAGGAAGGAAGAAGGTGTCCCAGACAAGACTCATTTCCAAGAGAAGGGCAGCATAGCGTTAAACCATCCGCCTACCTGCTGTGATGGTGTCACCTGATTTGGTCGAGGTGATCGTCTAGCAAGGCAACTGTAGCGTTAATAACACATCCATGTTGGTGTTATTAAATAACTTAACATTTATTGGGAGTTTTAGTTATTGGAAAGGCGGCACTAAAATGTTTCAAGCTTAGACAAATAAATAAACATGATTTTTCTGCTTCCCAGGAGCCTGCATAACACTGCAAGTTTTAATAATTTTGAACCTGTAAGTCAACACTTTCGGTTAGTAAAATAATCCAGTTTATTTGAGTATGCTTGTGTCTATTGCAATGTTGCTCGCTCACCAGGCAAGTGAAATGACCGATGTTGAATCATTGGTTTGATTTATAACTTGTTATGGATTTTTCTCCCCCCTCCCGCTGTTTTCAAACACAAACGCCAAACAGTTGAAAATGCTTGATTTTAAAGCAACGAAGATTTCCCTCTTTAACGCAACTGATTACAAAAGCAAAAAAGAGAGGCTAATTTGTTAATGGGTGCTGTTAACTATAATTATGTAATAATCGCTGTTTTAATAAGAGTCTTTTTACGACACTGCTAGAGTTGAAACGCTGCAATGAAGGAAATAATCGGAACATTTATTCTTCAGCTCTCTCGAAAGTAAATTGTAAAAAATAAATTAATAGAATGGGAGTTAGTCCTGCACCAGGCAATTTACACACACGAACGTCTGTTTTGAGTACTTGGGTAGAACATGAATCCAGTTCCCTGCACGGTGGTGGCTATTTCACATCCGGCCCTTTACATCACACTTCACTGCCCGGGAAATAGCATGTTTTGAAAACATCATCATACAGTACTTAGTTCAAGAGATATTGAATGGACATAGGGGGAAGGAAGGAGGGAAAGAGAGATTTTGGTCTGATTTTGTCTCCTGATTTATAGTTTGCTGTAATATGGAGTATCCTCCCAAAAGTAATCTAGCATAGGTTTGATACAAGTGGATTATTTAATTCTGATGCAATGTATTCTGATACCATATAGTTTTGCTTTTCTATTTTAAATATTTGAAATGTAATAACCCCTATTATTTTTCTAAAGAAAAAATCACATGGAAGCACATTAGGTACACATGTCCCTGCAGGAAAACTACTGTAACTGCTCACTAGACATACAAGCAAAGCTGAAGTGGTTGAATTTAAATCAGTTTAATCCATGACACAAACTGGTTTAAATTTGGACACATCTGCTTTGCTCTGTGTGTACAGAACTACTAAGAGGTGACTTTTATAGAATAAGCAACATGAGCACAGTATATCAGAACCTTTGCATTTGGAAATCCCTTGGATGGTAAGAGACACAATTAATTGCCATCTTGAGCAGAGCTACACCCATCAAAATCCTTTGAAGCCTATGGGTTTGTAAAGGCACCACTGCTTCACACAACACTGTGAATTATTCCCCTGGACATAAAGGGTCAAAGAAGCATTTGATTTTGGTGGGATGGTGCCCTATCACTTTTTAAATGTTTGTGTAAAAGAAAGTATTGTCTATCTCACCATATATCAAAAGTGTTTAAAAACCTAAACATACATCCATGCATCAAATGAACGCTTACATAGAGGGAGCAGGGGGCATAAACAATTATCAACTGCCTCCTGTTCTTCATTTTTGTGTTCCATTATAAGATGGTCTATCCACAAACTACACTGTTCTTTACTGAAATTACACATGTCTGTATATATAATATGTTTGGCTATGCACAGTTGTTTACTGTGCTATATTCAGAGATATGATGAGTCTTAAAAATGTGGGAGGGAGAGAAAATAAAAATAAGGTGATCATAAATGCAAGGCATCTGGGATATAGTTATAAATCACAGTTGAGATGTGCTCTTCATTCTACTTTCAAAGTGTTACAGTTTCTTAATCATGTAGATGGGAATCTGTTCTCTGTCATTAAAAAAAAACTAAACTAGCAGATTCAAGCCCATATGAGGTTATTTTAAACAAAGTAAAAGCTCTGCATATAATTCAAAATATCTTAAATCAGGGTCATATATTATCTTAGAATGTTGACCTAAGAAAGGATAGCACTAAACAAGCAAAAAGATCTTTCCACTCAATAAAATACGACCTGCAGAGAGGGGAACAATTTACCAGTCTGAAGTGTTTTAAAAGACAACTAGTTTATTCTGTGGTTGGTGGAAGCATAAAAAAACAAGCTCCATAAATTTGCATGCTGTTTTTGAGGTCTGTTCATATGCATTTTAATTGCCCATCAGGTCTGCACGGGATCATATTTTAAAGGGAATAGACACTGCCCTTTCTAGAAGTGAAAATATTGTGCCGTTATCAGACTAGCAGTTGAGAGAAAGGTGAGAAGGATCCAACACACACATGTATGCTGTACATCATTGAAATTATTTCTTTATCTAGACTGATAGATTGGTCCAAAATTCCACTGGTCTGATTCTAGCCAGTCCTTGAATTCAACCCTCTTCAGTCTGCAAGAGGCCAAGGAGAATGGTTTATATTTGGGAAGGAAGGATTCTTCTGTTTCCATTTGATTAAACAGCTATGGTCATGCTTCAAAAGAGATCTCTTCCCTGCTGTTAACCTCTCTTTCCTGCTGTTGAGGGGTCCCCTGGATAGTTTATGAAGGTGGGAGCTGCAGGCCAAGACTTAGTGCCATAACCTTTGGTGCATCTGAGGTCAGATCTTTAGCACACCCATGATTTGACTCAAGATATAAACATCGCTCATAGCCAATGCCTTTGATTCGGGTGGAGGCTGCAGTTCCACCAGACTGCAGATTGCTTTAAAAACAGGCAGGAGCAGGTTGTAGGTGGCTCCATGGGGTAATATGTGATGGGTCCTCAAAGGAATTGAAAAGCCTTTCAAAGAAGGGG
Source organism: Sphaerodactylus townsendi (assembly GCF_021028975.2). Classification (NCBI taxonomy): domain Eukaryota; kingdom Metazoa; phylum Chordata; class Lepidosauria; order Squamata; family Sphaerodactylidae; genus Sphaerodactylus; species Sphaerodactylus townsendi. The sequence continues at coordinate 40,127,987 of NC_059435.1, forward strand.
TCTGGCTCATGTGTCCAGACAGTGAGTTGCTCAGCCTCTTTCATGTGTTCTCCTCCACTTGCAGTCTTTTCGTTCTACTTTCTCAGAGACCCCACTGGCTTTAATGGAGGATTTGCTTTCCAGTCAGATGCACCCTGGAGCGTACCTTATCTTAGTCAATGAGAAAAGGGAATTTTGACCAGACCTGTATCCTAAACTTCCTTATTCCACATCCTGTAAATGCCATCAACTGGTATCTGAAAAACCATCAACCTTCTATTACAGCATAAACATATATGGACTAGAACCTACTTCTTCTCATGCAATAAATGGGTCCTTACTAATCAGACATTTTATGGAGAAGATTTAAAACAACAACAACAAAATACAGGTATGTAACTCCTCCACCTTCCTAGTGAGGGACTACTAACTGTAGCTGAAGAAGTGCTCTAATGCCGAAATGAAATATTTGCCTACACAGAGCTATTATATTCTTGTCCAATCCTAACATAGCTCTTTCTCTGACACAAGCGATATACTACTAGAGAAGCCTTTCTGAAGCCAGTAAATCTTATAGGAAATACTCAGGTTTATAATCTTTATCTATACACAGGGGCGGAAAAACTGCGCCTGGGGCACGTGTTTGCCCTGTGCCCTTGCCATGGCACCACCTGCCTGCTTCCTCCATGGCCTGGCCATGCCTCTGCCGCTGCTCCACCCAGGGTGTCATCCCCCCCATCCTGTTGGCGCTACGCCACTGTCTACGCATAACTAACGTGTTAGGAAGGATTCACTGCTAAACAGAGTTGCAGTCTCCTAACGCTGTTGGAGTCAGTGGTCCTGGAAGGCTGTGACTCTGCTTAGGATTTCATTATAAATATTTTCCAGATGCTAGAATCAGTACATCATCTTATGTTTTTGTATGGCAGTAAATTTCATTGATGTGCTGTAGAGGTGCTGTAGGTGCATAACATGATATTTTACAATGGACAGTCTCAAAGTAGGTGAATGTGTGAATTGTCTCTGCAAAGAAAAAACATGCATTGTTTGAGTCATGGATGATATAAAGGTCCATCTGTACTGTCTGATTCCTATTGCCCTGATGATTGTGCAAGCTATGTAGTCCTAGCGATAATGATCACACCAATGTGAGCCCGTCTCTGTAAATAAACATGATTTCAAGTACACAATGCCACTGAGACATAGTATGAAATAGCATAGTTATACAATAACCAAACAGCAATACTAGCAAATTCTAAAAGTCCATCTAGTCCCTAAACCTCCTTGCATGAAGAAAAATAATGGGACAATTCAATGGGACAATACCTAGCATGCTAGATACTTGTGGGCAAGACTTTTATTGTTGTTGTTGGGAACGTTACACAGTGAAACAGTTTACCTTTGGCTTCAACCTGGGCTATCTCGGAACAGCATTACCTCTCAGTTCTGACTCTTTGCTGTTAAAACATTTGTCTGATGCAATTGGTATTTTGCAAAAATAGGGGTAATACAGACAGACAGAAGCCTTTCTTGGCATAAAAATAGGGGTAATACTATGTCAAGTGTGAATATCTGACAGTGTTCTATAAATGTAAGCTTTCGATTAGTTAAACACAGGGTCTACCTTAGCCATTTTTCCAGTCTCCCAAGGTGGCCAACGACTGGAACAGCAACAAAGAAAGAGGACAACATCAGGCCAAGAAGATGAGTCCATTCCTGCCCTATTTACTTAAAATTAAAAATTATTATCATGCACTATCCATCTCTATGGCCCTTTCCACATCTCTATGTCCCTTTCCACACAGCGGATTGCAGCTGGGATAAATGAACCCGTCATAGCCCTGGGCCATTGATATGGCTGGCCATCCCATGGTCAGCGAGCAAATTTGCTGGGGCACACGCCTTTGCATAGAGACACATGTTATTATGTTTATTTACCTCCTATTGATGCGTAGCTGCGCAGGCATGCACAGTGAACCGCCCCCCACAGCCATGCTGTCTGATATCACAACCCTTTGTGCCTGCGTGGCTATGCAGATGGGCACTGGTAAATTAACAACAAAAAAAGGAACGTGTGGCAGAACAAAGCACCTCCCTCACCGGCCATTCACTCGGAAGTGGCTGCCACCAGGGATTTAAAAAAAGAATCACGGATAGTGCGATTCGTGAATACCCCATTTGGGGGGAAATAACATGGGAAGACTCGCATTAGGGGTGGGAACCATGTGAAGTTCACACCCACAATGCGTTTATCGGTGGTTAGCCCAGATTTATTGGTTCGTGCAGAAAGGGCCTATGAGTTTGCAGGTTAAGTTGGGATTGTATTGGTTAGGAAAGTGAGAGTGATTTTTACAACTCAAATGGATTGATAGATGTCATGAGCTTTGATCACAATGAGAGTTTTAACAATAAGCAAGGAGGATCCTAGCTTGCTGGTACAGCATACAGCTTGCAGAAAGCTCCAGGTTATATTCCTGGCATCTTGTATTAAGCAGTAGGTATTGTGAAAGACCTCCTGAGAGAGTGATTGCCAGTCTGAGCACACTGCTTGTGAATAAATAGCTTTTCCACTTGAGGTTCAAAGGGAACATTTTAACCACTTTTCCTCTGGGCAGGAGGAAGGTAGAAGTCAGTTCAATTGTTTTCTAGCCTCACCTCAGCCACCTTTTTAGAAATACTACTAGAGAAAGCAAGAGAGAATGGGGTGGGTTAAGCTCCTCCCCCCCTTTTTTTTCCCCCAAGCAGGGATCATAGATCTGGAGGTTTCAAAATGCTAGAAAGGACTGGTTGTTGTGGTTTTTCTGGGCTGTGTGGCTATGGTGGTCTGGTAGTTTTTGCTCCTTACACTTCACTGGCATCTATGGCTGACATCTTCAAAAGCTTGTCATGATAAGATGTGTTTCTCTCCATAACATAGAAAGGACTTCAGGATGAAAACATCTGGAGGCTTTCGGAAAAGGTTATTGATCCAGGCTGAGCTGGTTAGTGAGTGGAGAAAGGGAATGAGTAAAACTCCTGGGAGCAAGGAGGAGTCTCTCTTTTTGCTGGCTCTCTCAGGGGAGGCCTGAGGAGGCAACCATTTTGATCATGTGCTGCCTCAGGGAGCTGGAAGAGACTTCCAGGTAATGAAAACTTTATAACATCCTAACATGTATTTTATCTTTGTTATAATCTACCCTGAGCCCACATTTGTGGGGAAGGATTGAATATAAATAAATTACCACCACCACCTGATCTTTTTAACTGGAAATGCCAGGGATTAAACCTGTGACCTTCTGCAGTCAAAGGAAATGCTTAACTGCTGAGCCAGGACACATCGTCTTCAATGGTCTGATTCTCTATAAGGCATCTTATGTTCAAGCAGAGTATGAATATGTTTTTCAAGTGTGGTTCAAATGTATGCCCTTTCCATAGCCAAGCCCCAACTCTTGCTGACCATTAAGTGCTAATGTGGAAACAACAGGTGGTCAACGAAGTAATTGCAATGAAGTATAACTGTGGCATATCAACAGAGGTGTAGCTCCAAGTGGGCGGGGGGTCCCTGATACACCGGGGGTGCGCCCCCGTGGGGGTGTGGCGAGGATGGGATGGGGGTGTTCTGGGGTGGGACAGGGGCCGATGCACCCGTGCACTGGGTGCTTTCCCCCCTTTGCTACACCTCTGCATATCAATACTAAACAGTTTCCTTAAATGTAAGCCCTGGCCTTTTCCACAAAATCTAAAATATCATGGATTCTCAAACAGACAGAGCAAATGGAAAACCTCTGCATATTAGATATTTTATAGGCCTGGTTTTGATCATACTGAGCCTTTGGTGCAGTGTGTCATCCTTTTATTTAGAGCAGGCATATTCAACCTATAGGTAGGGACACTCAGGTATGTCACACCAGTCCTACCTGTGTAGGTGCAAACCCTTCCAGAGCAGTCTCTTTTTACTGCACAATAGAGAAAGGGTGCTGCGCCTTATGCTTCTTTTCTCAGGCATGCTGAGAGAAACAGCAGCATGGTCACGTGAAGAAGAAGAAGAGAGTTGGATTTATATCCCCCCTTTCTCTCCTGTAAGGAGACTCAAAGGGGCTTACAATCTCCTTTCCCTTCTCCTCCCACCCTCACAACAAACACCCTGTGAAGTGGGTGGGGCTGAGAGAACTCTGAAGAACTGTGACTAGCCCAAGGTCATCCAGCTGGCATGTGTTGGAGTATACAGACTAATCTGAATTCCCCAGATAAGCCTCAACAGCTCAAGTGGCACAGCAGGGAATCAAACCCGATTCTCCAGATTAGAGTGCACCTGCTCTTAACCACTACACCATGCAGGTGGAGTCATTATCCTAAGCAGCAATATCCTAAGCAGAGTTACTGCCCTCTAAACCCATTGGTGTCAGTGGGCTTAGATGTGTGTAACTTTGTTTAGAATTGCTATGAAAGGGATTTCCCCACAATTCTGACCTTGCCTTGCTCTTGACCAAGGCAGACCTGGCATTCTGCTTGTATGTCCTGCTTTTTTTGAATAGCGTTGAACAAACCCCAGAGTACAAGATGATAATCCAGGCCCAGAGGTGTTTAGAAGATAAAATTCGACAAAAGGAAGATGGGTTAACACAAGATGGGGAAGTATTAATTCTAGTTACTCTTGGTTAGGCTTCATTTCTGTAGAGGAGGGGAAATAGCAGCAATAGCTTAAGATAAGGGGCCTTTTAAAAATCAGAAATTAAATGATTTAGGAGAGGGGGCACCATGGGTTTTCTGTTGGGAGGTAGTTTGAGCCAGCGGGGTGAGCAATGAAGAAAGGGTGGAGTTGGGTGAAGGAGCAGAAGATATCTTTACAGCTAAGAATGGCAGAGCTGGACCTCATGAGCAGTGATGTAGCTTCTAGGTATGAAAACGGAGAGATAAGATGATCAAGATAGTGATGAAGTGATAAATGTTTATCAGTGGAAAGCCAGAGGCCAGCCCCTTGTGCTTGTTCCATAAGGTGGATTAGGATGTTATCAAGGCACGTGGAAATAAATGAGGAAAAAAAGGTTTGGGGGAAATATTGAAAAGTGTAGTCAGATGTACTGAGTTCGAGATGATTATGAGACATCCAAGCAGAAATAGCAAACAGGCAATAGGAAATGTGGGAGTGGATAGCTAGGGAGAAGAAAAGTCTGATGGTGGAGCTGGGTAATGGTAATATACAGCTGGTACTGGGAGTCAAGACATCTGATTACCAGGGGCAATGTGCAGAGGGAGGTAAAAACAGGAAGGTGGATCCCCAGGGGAACTCAGGAGAGTAGGACATAGTAACGAAAGAGCTCCCCCTTATGGAAATTAAGTGGTTAGACAGGTTGCAATAAACCCTGTTGAAGACCAAATCATGGCTGCTTCAATTTTGGAGGGAGCCAAACAAGTGAATGATGCACTAGAGCAGCAAAGGGGTGGAGGAAAATGAGGTTGACTGAGAGATCTTTGGATGTGGAACTGAGGAGATAATCTGTAATTCTGGAGAGGATAGTTTCACTAGAATGAAGCCAGAATGTAGTGTTTTGATAGAGTGAGAGAAAAGAAACTTGAGACAGCAGAAGTGAACAGCACTCTTTCGTAGTTGAAGGCAAAGGAAAGTTCATTGGAAAGGGAGGATGATATGAAAGATAGCTTTGTTAGAATTGGGGGTGGGACAGTGACATTGTAATGTATTATGGGAGGAGCCAGTGCAGAAGGATATTTTGTGGTGCCGATACAGGAGAATGCCCAGGAAGGCAGTAACCATGTTTTGGTAGGAAATTGGATCAAGGGATATATGGCAGTCAGCTACTGAATTCTTAGGATAGAAGAAAGACAGAAGAGTTGAAGGAGGTATTGGAGAGCTAGAAAGGAAATGATGGTAGAAAGAAGCAGTTTGGGATGAATAGTTTCAAATTGATTTCGGCAATAAATAAATCATTTAATTTATTACATTCCAAATTCCTTCGGAAACTAATGGGGCTCCCTAGATGTGTGCCTTATGCTGCGTTGTGCATTGAGATGGGCCAAACAACTCTAGAAACCTTGACATGGATAAGGGCCATAAAATATTGGCTGCATGTGCATTTTCTAGTGGGATCCAATAGCTATATTCCCTCTCTGTTATCAGATCACTTTATTTCAGAATGGTATACTTTGATCTTTAGAAAGGTTGAAGCTATTGGTTTCCCCTTGGAATCACTCCTTATGCTCACAAAGGTGGAAGCCTTCAGACTAGTTAAGAATAGGCTCTTGGATCTTGATTTTCATAATTTGACTCGTGCTGCCAAGACAACCTGTTCTCCGACTACATTATTAATCCCATGCGAGCGTGGAATTATGGCAGCATATCTTCGTCTGCTGATAAATCCCACCCAGAGGAGAGCCTTGGCTACTGCAAGATGTAATGTGCTGCCATCAGCTCTGCTGGAGGGAAGATTTAAGAATATGGAACGTTCTAAAAGAGTTTGTTCATGTGATAGGACTACGGTTGAAACACTTGACCATTCTTTGTTTCTATGCCCTAAATACAATAAGATACGCATGAAATACATGAATTCCATTTTCTTGAAATGTTCTCAGTGGCATGAGTGTTATAAGATACCCAATCTCCTGAACAGCTCTGATGTGCTCTTTTGTGAAACTGTTGCAAATTTTATACTGGAAATTAGTAATTTTAGCAATTTTAACTGTATTTCTTAACCTTGTTTTGTTTTAAAACTTTGTCCCGTTTTATATGCCAATAAAGGCTTGTGTGTGAATAGTTTCAAATTGATCTCTGAAAAAGGAAGTAAAGCCTTGAACAGAGATGAAAAGACAGGCCTTAGAGGTGGAAGCAGGAATTGTTATGCACACAGATAGTTCATGGGTACAGCCTTCTTGCAGACTTATGTCTACTTTGGACCTTTAAGGGTTGATAGCGGTCAAGTTTGATACTGTATTTCCCAGAAATTGAAAGGCAAACGACGTTTAATTCAAACACTTTAGTTTAAATTATAAGGGCTAGTGTGAAAGAAAAATGGATGCAGAAGAGCACATTTTAAACTAAACAGCTAGTCCAGCAGAGAATCTTAGGCCCCTTCCGCACATGCAAAATAATGCGTTTTCAAACCACTTTCACAACTGCTTGCAAGTGGATTTTGCTATTCCGCACAGCCTCAAAGAGCACTGAAAGCAGTTTGAAAGTGCATTATTCTGCATGTGCGGAATGAGCCTCAGACACCCAGAGGAAACTAGAATACATCTAGTCCTAGATAAAGATAACATGAAAAGGTGGGAGGGGGTGGTTGTCTAGCCAAAGGGGATTAAACGGGGGAATATTAAAAAAAGATACTTTGCCTGTCCAAGGATATGAGAAGCATAGAAACACCGAGCTAGATAGTACCTCAAGGGTCATCTAGTGCAGCCCTCTGCACACACACAGAAAATTCCCAACTACCTCCCCCCCTCCCCCAGTGACCCTTGCTCCATGTCCAGAGGAAGTGGGTGATTATTTGGACCCACTTAAAAGTGCGTATTCACTTGGATTGAGATTCCTTGAAGATCATTGGAAGGAGAGACACAGTCCTTGTGGATAGTACAGACTGCTTCTGGTTCCCAAGATTTCCTCAATCTTTGTTGAGCAGAGAGACTCTTTTATTGCAGTCTGAATTTGGTGCTTGATAAATCCAGTTTTTGGTAGAAGTACAAGGGATGGCTGAAAAGTTAGAAGAGTGTGTGAAGCTTGGTTCAGTAAAAAAGCAGAAAGACACAAGAATAGCTGGCTGAGTCCTAGATAGGCATTGTTAATGTTCTGCTCCTCTGGATATATGTTTTCATTTCGGGTGAAGTTGATTAGTTTAAACCCCAAGGAAGGAGTGAGTGCAGCAGCCGCAGGCATTTGCTGGGTGGAGTCTAAGTAAATAGCAAGAACTGAAGGCAAGTTGGTGCATTGAGACTTTCTAAGACCTGGCTGGTATTTTGTTTCCCCTAATCTTTTTTAAAGATTTCACTTATACTCTGCCTTTCTCTCCATTGGGGATGCAAAGTGGCTTACGTGGTTCCTCTCTCCTCCACTGTAGCTTCACAACAGTCCTGTGAAATAGCAAAGACTGAAAGTGTGTGACGGACTCCAGATCACCCAGTGAGCTTCTATGGCAGAGTGGGGATCTGAATGTAGCTCCCATAGATCCTTGTCTGTCCTCACATCCTTTTTAGTCTAAAATGGGGGAGGGGAGGTCACCCTTGTTACCTGGGATACACAATTCCCAGGACAGAGACCTTCTGGGTGTCTCATTTCTGCTGGGATCGGGTTTGGCTTACATACTCAAATTCCACAGCTGATCTCTTTCTAAGCAACATGATGTTCACTATCTGCCATTTCAACTCATGTTCTGTTTGCCAGTTGTACTCAAAACAGCATAATGTTCAAGAAGTTGTTTGCCTGTCTTTCAGGCAACCCCCCCCCCGCCCCCCGGAACAAAAAAATAAAAAGATTGCACGTGCCTTATCCCATTTTACAGCTTTCCCACCCACAGTGTCCTTGCCATCCACCACCACTGCCACCTCCCTGTCTCCTGCGTATCATTTTCTTTAAGCAGATAAAAATTAGTACTTCACAGTTATAGATTTACAGTTGCAATGAAGGCATCTCCCCATGTCCCTTATTTCTGCCTAGCTTGGTTGTTAATGGCATAAACAGAAGGACTGTCCCAATCAGAATCAGTTTATATAAGCACATTCTTCCAGTGACTTATAAAGAATATAGTTTTTTCCCCCTGACAACCACCCCACCCCACAAATACCTTGCATGTCTTGCAAAAGTTTGCACTAGAGCTGTATTATAGTGATGTGGCTTTAAAAAACAACAACTGTATTCTTGGGCCATTATGCCTGAATGACATAGTATCTGTTAATAGGAACTGTTCAAATAAAGATTAATTTGCAAGGGCTATTCTCACACCGGCTCATAGGAGCTGTAATTATTTTTCAAGAGAAGAGCTATCATTCCTTAGGCAACTACATGGGCCTTGTTCTATCAAGATGAAGTAGGGCTCCCTACATGAGCTTATGACCCTTCAAAACACAAAGCAACTAGCTGCTCTCACCTCAGACCTATCTGGAACTGATACTCTCTTTTAGACACCAGCTCAAAACATTTTGATCTTTTAAATTTGCTTTTGTAGTCTCCTTCTAGCCTGAGAATGGTTTTATGGGACTTGTTTTAGGCCACTGTATGTACTGTGATTTTTAATGCTAGCTGTATTTTGAATGTGTTTAGTCAGATGTTGATTTTCGTATTGTTTAATTTTTGCCATGATTACATACCTAAACAAGATGTACTGATAATCATGGGTAACTGAAATGCCAAAGTAGGAAGCAAAGCAGAATCAAATATTGTGGGCTAGCAACATGAAATGAAGCAGGTGAGCAACTGATAGAATTCTGTGAGGACAACAATTTGTTGAACATGTGTTTGAGGCAGGCAATCAAACACACAATTGTAAATGTGGGCAGCACTGGATGGCCAATATAGAAATAAAATAGATTACAAAATTGGAAGCAGAAGATGGAGAAGCTCTAACCTGTCTGCAAAAACAATATCAGGAGCCAACTATGGAACAGACCATGAATTTTAATATCAAAATTAGGATACAGTTGAAGAAAAACACCAGAACATTCACAGTGCCAATTATACAATCTAAGCAACATTCCTTAAGAGTTTAAAGACCACATAAAAACAGATTAGCATTACTAAGTCCAAGTGAATATAAACTGGAACTATGGGTTGAAATCAGAAATGTCAGCAAGGAAGAATGTGCAAAGACCTTTCCTGTAGCTAAAAGAAATGAAAATTCCAACGGATGACTTATGAGGCAAAAGTAAAAGGTGACAGAAATAGAATAAAAAATCTTAATGCAGCAGTAAAGCAACTCGTACATAGACACAAAGAGAATTATTATAATAACTAATGTAAAGGAATAGAAGACAACAACAAAAAAGGAAGAACAAGAGATCTAGGATTCTAAGGAGAGGGGAACTGTTGCAGAGGCAGCACAAAGATGCACTAACATAAATGACCCATACACTGGTGCAAGGGGCAAATACTCCAGTACTAGGTCCCAATTGCATTAGTAGTGGGGCAGTTCACAGGAGTCTATGCAGGTGCTAGGGGGGCAGTCTGGTAGTGTTCCCAGGGTGGGGCCAACTTTAGTCAGCTTTCAAATGGCTTCCCACCCAGGAATGCTCATATGCTGGCAGCTGACTTACAACATAAAAGAGTGTGTCATGAGGGTGCATGGGGTTTTCCAGGTGACTGAGGACCTCAGTTTTCTCTGATTGCTGCACTGCCTGAAACTCCAGCTGCTGTAAAACTCCCCCCTCCCCCGGCCGCCCATGGATCGCACTGCTATTCTACAAGATCCAAGAAATCAAAAGCAGAATTTAAAGCTCAATTAGGCATGCTGAAAAATCCATACCAAAATATGTTAACTGAATAGGAAAGATGGGGAAAATACACTATACAGAAGGATGACAACTTCTTTCCAATAATAATGTTTTGAAGAACCTACAATTTTAGAAAGTGAAGTGAAAGCTACACTGGGAGCTGTTGGGAGAAACAAACTACCAGGAGGAGATGGGATAGCAATAAGACACAGAGATGAAGTATTAAAATCTTGACAAGAATATTCCGCCAAATATGGAAAACAAAATCATGGCCCACAGACTGGAAACACTCAAGTTACATTTCAATTCTGAAGGAAGGAGACCCAGAGATGTCGCAAGGGGGGAAAGCGCCCAGTGCACTGGTGCGTCCTCCACCCCCACCATGTCCCAGTGCGTTGCACCCCCCTACTCCCTTGGAGCTACACCTCTAAGGAGACCTCAAAAACTGCAGCAACTATCAGACCATTGCATTAATTTCTCATGCTAGTAAAGTGATAATCACAATCTTACAGCAAAGACTGTTACCATATATGTAATTAAAAATGCTAGATGTTCAAGTTGGGTTCAGAAAAGTAAGAGGCATTTGTTAATGAAGCACACCTTTTGGGAGAATCTTCCAGTTTTAGCTAGCACAAGTTCACCTGGGTGCAGAGTGTTTTTTTGTTCATTTCGTATCTTCAGGGATGTGTTCCCGGGTTGATTGGAATACTTGATGCAGTTGTGAAGCATCCACTTGGGAGGGGTGAACTAGTCATCTTAGTTGGGAGGAGCAATTTGCTCCAAACCTGGATTATACTGTGACAGCCCCAGGATTGGTTAAAAGGGGTCACAAGACTATTTGAGCTATGCAAATGACACCACATTATTGGCAGAAAATAGTTATGTTAAGGCTTGAAATGAGGACTGATGAAGGTTAAAACAGAAAGGGCCGAAACAGGATTACAGGTGAACATTAAGAAGACTGGGAAATTACACAGTTGTAGGTTGTAGAAATTGGATAATGAAGATGTATTGTCAAAGGCTTTCATGGCCAGATTCAACTGGTTGTGGTGGGTTTGCCTTCCCTCTGTGATACACCTCTGAAGATGCCAGCCACAGATGCAGGTTAAACGTTAGGAACAAGATCACCAGACCACTGCCACACAGTCAGAAAAACCCACCACCACCAGGACAATGAAGACTTTTTCGAAATATGGTATTGAAGGAATTTTATGGATACCACACTTTGCCAAAAAGATAAGTGGGTTAGAGGTTAAATCAAACCTGAACTCTCCTTAAAAAGCTAAAATGACTAAATTAAGGCTATTGCACTTCAGTCATATTATAAGAAGACAAGAGACACTGGAAAAGACAATAATGCTAGGAAAAGTTGAAAACAGCAGGAAAAGAGGGAGACCCAACATGAGACAGTTGACTCAATACAGGAAACCAGAGCCCTCAGTTTGCAAGACATGAGCAAGTCTGTTAACAGTAGAATGTTTCGGAGGACAGTAGTTCATAGTGTTACCATAAGTTGGAAGTAACTTGGCAGCATTAACACACCACAAACTAAGAGTGGAGTAGCTACTAAGATAAACTAAATTTTACGTTTGACAAATTTGCTCAGCAAAGCCTCTCTTTTCACTGCCTCATTATTCAACACACCAAAGAGCGGCTTCTTATCCAAAGCAGCTGGGATCAAAGTTTTAATAAATGTATGGAATTCTGTCAAGCATTGCTACAAAAACAATGAGGATTTTCAGACAGTTTTGGAGAGCAAATGCCCTCACAAACAAGAAAATCCTTCTTCTCACAGAAAGACCACAGCTCTAAGAGTATCTCAAAGGAGATGTAAATGTAACCTATAATGAGAATATAAAATCTGTGATGACCAGAATGCACACTGCCCTTTCTGCATGGTGTTTCACTTAAACAACATTCATGCATGGGAGAATAATGTATGAGAATTTCAAAGGTGTTATTGGGTATCATGTGGGAGTCAACCCAGATGCGTAGTTCCAAGGGAGCGGGGGGGGGGATGCACTGGGCGCGTGGCCCTGCAGGGGTGTGGCGAGGGCATTCTGGAGGCATGGTGGGGGCGTTCCAGACAAGTATTTTCAGTGGAAATAAAGTTGGCAATAGGACTGAAAAACATGGATTTGGGTTTACCAGATAATCATGATAGATATATCCTTTGTAACAGTGAAATACATTGAAATTTACCATATACATTTGTTGGAAGGTAACCTCAGAAAAGACATATGAATCATCCAGGTTTGAATCACAATGGGCTTACAGCAGGCAAAATAAATAACTTCTTCACACAATACGTGACCGAATTGTGGAACACACTGCTGCTGCTATTGTCATACTTTAGTAGGCCAAAAACCATAGTTCTGATTTCTCAAATGTCCATGAATCTTTGAGCCCTCCGCTCTTCCTTCACCAGTACCCATAGCACCCCAGACAATCCACTTAAAATAGGGGAACTAACCTGTGTTCACCCCATGGAGGCTTCTGTAGTCTGGAGGACAAGTTCTATGGGGCATGCACAAACTTGCCACACATCACAATGTTTTTAAAATGCTAGACCAAATATAATTATTTTGAACAAATACAGAATAAAATGCAAAATAGTACAGGTGTGTTGCCAGTTTCTGTTTGTTCCATAAACCTGATTTTAAACTTAAATGGGGAAGTGTACAACAATTAATTTTTCTGAGTTGGAAAATATATGAATTTGTAAACAATTGGTGCACTTTGTATAATCATACATAACATGTTATAAAACTACATTTAGAAGTGGGGACACCCAAGACTCATGGGGAAGGAACGCCACCTCACTCTCTTGTTCCAATGGACCCTTGCCAGCTTGTTATGGCCTTAACAGGGGTAAGGGTTTTATTAAAGGGAATCTCCACCAGCTGCTAAAAGTGTAACAGCACACATAGGATTTTAAAAGTAGCAAAGGGGAATGAACTCACATTGTCAGATCAGGAGAGGGGCCAAGAGGAGATCTTTTAGACTGTATAATACGGGGAAGGAATTCTGGCAATGAATATTCCACAGAGAAGCAAGAGTCCAAATTGAATTTAAATGTTTTATATAAATTTGTTCAAAAATACACACACACAGTAAGACATAAGGGCACATACATTCAAGTTTCCTAGGATATAAACAGGTTTGAAAGATAGATTGGATGATAGAGAAGGGAATGGGGGTTGTTGTGGGATAATACGTTACCTAACAACTCTTAGAAGAGTAGAAGTAGAAGGCAGGGATTCCATGCCAGCACAGAAACCCAATGAAGGATGAATCCATGTCTGAACACCAGCAAGAACGTGTGGCAAAGAGCAAAATGTTGCAGGTGAACTAAACTTTTATAAGGTGGGTCGTTCCTTGGTGGGAAAGGAACCAATCACGCTAAGTTTCACATCTGTGCTGGGTTTGGGGGTGCTGAGGTAATTAGTCAGCTCATCTACTGCTAAACCCGGGACAATGGGGCCAAAATTTCTTTGTCAAGCTAAACGAGGAAACGCTGAAAGGCTTCCATGCAGATTAACTCTTGAGATTTAGCTGAGACATTTAGATCAGGATAAGGTGAGTGGTTTTTAGGAGAGTCATGACAAAGGGAAGGAAATGCAAAGGAACAACTCTTTGTTGCTAACTTGGTTTCCAGAAGAGATAGGGAAATGCAGAATCTGATACTGAGGTGGCTTTCCATATTCTTTGTTTTAACAGTATCTTTGCAAGGTGTGGTAATCAAGATCATGCCCACAAAAAAATGAGACCTCCAGGTTATGCTGGAGTAACTCATTATCTTAACTCAGCTTTTGTTAAAGTAGTTTTGACCTTTTGGCTGTGGTCTGCCTTCAGCTTGGACACTCTGCTAACCACACAAAAATATGAGAGGTGGCTTCTGCCTATGTAGTTTAACTGGAAAATATTATGAAATAATATATATATATTATAGGTTTGGTCAGAGGGCTTACAAGCTGGTCTGTCCACCTGCAGTGCCAATGCTTCCAACTGCCCATTTCACATAGAGGCAGCAGCTGCTTTCCTGGTGGGGTGTTCTCCTTTCCCACAATCCTAGGGGGTTCTCCAGGTCTGAAAAAAAATACCTCCTATCTGATTCTGGCCCAGTTCTCTGGGTTTATCACTCTACAAAGGGGCTGTGTTCAGGATTAGATAAAAGATAGTATTGAACTCTGGTTGATTAAATATAATCCATGGGAGTAATTCTTATGTATGTTCACTATATGGACAACTATCAGAAAACCTTTGGCACATGTGATGACAATGACCTGCTGTTCACAATTATTGCTTTTATGTATGACATGTCAATTATTAATCTGTTTGTCCTGTATTTTCATTTGTATTGTCATATATGTTTTAATTGTTTTTATATTGGTCCTTTGTAATTAATAATAAAAAATTTTTTTCTAGATCTCCAGGCCTTCATCCACTAGTGTGGTGTAGTGGTTAAGAGCAGGTGGATTCTAATCTGGAGAATTGGGTTTGATTCCCCACTCCTCCACCTGAGTGGCAGAGGCTTATCTGGTGAACCAGATGTGTTTCCGCACTCCTACATTCCTGCTAGGTAACCTTGAGATTATCACAGTTCTTTGGAACTATCTCAGCCCCACCTACCTCACAAGGTGTCTGTTGTGGGGAGAGGAAGGGAAATGAGATTGTAAGCCACCTTGAGTGTCCTTACAGGAGGGAAAGGTGGGATATATATCCAAACTTCTTCTTCTTCTTCTTCTTCTTCTTCTTCTTCTTCTTCTTCTTCTTCTTCTTCTTCTTCTTCTTCTTCTTCTTCTTCTTCTTCTTCTTCTTCTTCTTCTTCTTCTTCTTCTTCTTCTTCTTCTTCTTCTTCTTCTTCTTCTTCTTCTTCTTCTTCTTCTTCTTCTTCTTCTTCATAATGCAACATGAATAATATCAGCTGTACTTTACAAGCAAGTTCAAATAAAAAAATTTCTTTTGTCTATGCCTCAGAGGGCAGCTGAATTTATAGAGCTACAGATAAAAAGACCCTGTTCTAAATTCTAATCAATCTCACTTTTGGAAAGAACTTCTAACTAGAAACACTAAACATAGATGGAAACGGATCTAGAGAAACTTTCAAAAGTTGCCTGTAGAAATAGAAAAGGAATAGATATTTTGTTGACACATACCAGGTACCATTGACTGTTATTTTCTATGAACACAAAGTTACTGTCTCAAGCACAAAATCCTTTGTATTGAAAAACAGGATAAAAATGCTGAATTTTATACCTCAAGTAACTATGATTACTGCATTATGCCTGTATTTCCTCACAACACCAGACTAATTAGTTTCTAGAGCTGGACTATTGTATCCTAGCAGCACATTTTCTGGATAGTGATCTGAAAGGATCTGGAAATGAAGTGAATACAATATGGTGTTGACACTACTAGCTCCTGCTTTTCAAAAGAGTGAGATCCCAAGTTGGTTCCTTTCCCCTGAGATGGAAAGTCTCTGCTTTCTTTGAGATCTATATGAGTGTCAGGGGGAGGCATTGGATATCCTGAGACTTTCTGGAGTTTGACCACACACCCATATGACTCCCACAGCCCCCAAGTTTGAGAAACATTGCACTACTATTACAAAAGCTAGTGGCTTTATGAAAGGATTTGACCAGTTCCTAAGGAATAGGTCTAAAATGAGTGAAGTAGATGGAAGGGAATCTCCAGAGTCTTTTCTTATGTTCATTTCATACATCTCTATGCAAGTCTAACATAGGAATTGCAGGTTGGAATTTGGAAACATTTGTACTATAATTACAGGTTGCAGAGAATACAAATCTTCTGGGCTTGCTTTTGTTTGGGACTTATTTTGAGGCAGCGTTCAGCCCTGGAACCCTTTCAAGTTGGTAGGCGAGAGGAGGGGGCAATTCCAGAATTCTCAGTAAGCCTCCCCTGGGGTTATTTTCCCCTCTCTACCTGTGCAGATCATTCGCAGAAGAACGTGGTCCAATCCCAATCAGCCGTCAGCAGATCGGATTATGGCTTCCAAACGTGTTTGATAATCACCACCTCCACACTTCTCCCAACACACACACACACACACACACACAGAGGCAATCCTTTTTTAAAAACTAGATAATTTAACTTTAAGCCGATTTTCTCCGTCGGAGCCAACTCATCTCTTTTTCTTGCCCTCGGGTTTGAGCACACTTCAAAGGCACGCTGGCCCCCACGAGCCTGCTAAAACAGGGCTGTTTTTCCTGGTCATCGCACCGACGCTGGGGCGCACCTGGGGAAAAAAAATCGCCTTCTTGGAAGTGGCTGCCGAGAGGCTCCTCGAAGGGGGGGCCCTTTGCTTGCTCTTCTTAGGGGGACACCCCTGGGCAAGGCGGTGGGGGCGCTCCCTCTTCCCGGCCTGCCCTCCCCGACCGCTGCAGCGGTGCCGCCGCCCTCCCATCTCTGCCGCCGCCCTGCCTGCCTGCCTGCCTGCCTGCCTGCCTGACAAAGGCTGCTGCGAACTGCTGTCTTCTTGCGCCCCCCACTGCCAGATGAAAGGCGCCGCGCTGCTCCGGCCTCCCCCGCCCGCCCTTTCTTTGGCCTTCCTGGCGGGGATGCGGGGATGCGGGGGGGTGGGGGGGAGTTTGCTCTCCGAGACCCTCCCCGATGCTGGTCCTTGTTGCCTGCGAGGAAAGGTCGGGCAACCTGCCGCGAGGAGAACAGAAGGCTGCGGATGGATGCTGCTGGCCGGCAGAGGCCAGCCAGGTAGCACTTGCGGGGTTGGAGGGATCACATCGGAGGCGGGGACCGGTGCTGGACGCCCCCCGGAGGTGAGGGGGCTCGAGGGCAGCTGGTCCGTCCAGTCTCCGGGCAAGCTAGAGGTTTGGCGATTTCATCTGTAACTCTTATGAAGGAGAAAAGTGAGCAGGAGGGGTTTTGTGTGTGTGTGCGTGCGTGTTTGTGTTCAGCAGCTGCTGATCCGGTCCAAAGTGTGTGTGTATGGGTGGGGGGAGATGGCTTTAATAATGTCCCCTCCTTGCACGTTTATATTCCAAACAGTCCTCCTTTGTTCTCCCGCACCCGCAGCACTGGAGGTTCAGCTCAGACTTTCTACTCCTCTCCGCCCCCACCCCTCAAAGACCACCAGCTGGACTTTCTTAACCTCCGCTAACGCACTTAACCTCGTCTTTTATTTTTATGTTTCTCGCGCTTGCTCTGTGCGCTGCGTCAGAAGAAGAGCTCTGACTCCCAGGGGGCTGGTGGCCGGCGTCCCCCAAGGCTGGCGTGCTCCAGAGCAGGCGAGCCCCACTGAATCCCTTCGGCCAGCCTGCCGCGCTCTCCATCAGGAATCAAGTATGCCCAGGAGAGGTGCGGAGGTTGCGGCAGAAAGCCCTTTTATGGACTAACAAACAGATGGACTGTAAGGATGGAGAGTCCGCGTGGACTATCTGAAGCTCCAGTCCGGGAAGGCTTCTGCTTTAACAAGCCGCCTTGAGCTGCAAAGGAAAGGCGGGATAGAAATGAAAAGAAATACGGCTCTCTTGATCATCAGATTTTGTTTTTTTCCCATCAGGGACACAGAGGGGGCATTTCAACCCGGATTTCCAAAGCAGATGGGATTTCTAAGCCACTTTAGTGAGCGAGACTGGAGCGCCAGGAATTGGTATCAATTAACAAGCAGTAAGGTGCGTGGGGTGGGGGGGTGGGGTTGTAGGGCAGGACGCTTATCCTTCCATCTGACCCGGTCGGTCAACTACATTCACGAATTAGTTGATCCGGAGCATTTGCTTTTGCAAAGAAAACCCAAGGGGTCACCGGAATGGGGTGAATGTACATGTCCTCCACTCCTTTGGGGTCTTCAGAAAAGACCTTTCCCCCTCATTGTGTATTGGAAATGGTCTTGGGGGGCTGGAATCCATGCTCAGGATCCTGCCAAAAGAAACTCTTGGGTGAATTGAGGTCAGGGGCACCTTCTGTGGAAATGAATGAGACTAAAAACTCTGAACTTTGCCCTGGACTATCTAAAGTTTCAGCTGCCTGAAAGACGGACGCTTCACTTCAGGGGGGAATATGCAGCCTGTGCAGCTCCGACGCCTTGGCTGAATTTCGTTTCACCCTGAATTTTCTCTTATTTGAGCAGAGTTTGTTTTTTTAAATCACAACAGCGTGTGTTGGCTCATGACCAGTTTTAATCATTCCTTTATTGTTTTACTGTTGGCAATTAGGGTAATTTATTAAAGCAAACAAACAGACCTCGAAAACTAATTGTATATTGCTGTCTCGTTTTGCCTGAGAGGTGTTTCTTCGAAGCTGACTCACTTCTGCTTCTCTAGTTGGTGTCTGGTTTTTGCGTTGAGATTATTTAAATATAATAAATACACCCACCCTCCCTCCCTCCCGCACCCCGTCCAGGGAATAAATAGCTACTGAGAAGCTGGGAAGAGCTTTTCACTGGCACTGGCACTGTAATTGTTATAGAAAATCATCTACCCGCCCGAAAACTCAATCACGTTTGAAATTCAGCCTCCATTTTCTTTTCCAGAAAACCATAGATGAGATTCGTTTAACAGAATTAATAACATTTATTTATTGATGAACCAGGTTTAATCACTGGAGACCTCCCGGAGCCTTCCTGGATTTGAAGCGAGCGGTTTGTAAGAATGCTAAAGTTTGCAAAAGTCGTGAAAGTTCTGCAAATTTTATTTTAGTACTTTCAGGTAAGAATCGTGGGCGTGTCCCAGTCGAGCCATCTTCTCAGGGATTCTGTGACCAGTGAAAGGGTTCGGTGTCACCTGAAGAGCCTCAAAACATCATTCAGAAATATTAGGTCCCTCACCTCCCCACTCTAGG
The DNA here is from genome assembly GCF_021028975.2 of Sphaerodactylus townsendi. Taxonomy (NCBI): domain Eukaryota; kingdom Metazoa; phylum Chordata; class Lepidosauria; order Squamata; family Sphaerodactylidae; genus Sphaerodactylus; species Sphaerodactylus townsendi. The sequence goes on from NC_059435.1 coordinate 40,147,193, forward strand.
GGAGGAGAATGTTACCTATTTTATCTTTCTTCTAAAGATGAGAAAAAGGGGGGGGGGTATTCCTTTGGTTCTGAACAAGGGAAGAGAAATCCACAAGTGGGGGTGGAGAAAAATTATCCCTAGAGGGTTTTTTTAAAAAAAATGACCAAGCAAACAAAACTTTGGGGATGAAAAGATTTCAGGGGTGGAGTGTATCGAGCTGGCTGGAAAGCTGGAATCCAAAGTCTTGGAAACCATTAGACTTCCTTGGACTCCCGAGTAAGGCTGCCAAAAGAAGACGAAGAACAAGAACATGGGCGGAATTGTCCTTCCGAGTTTACCCCGTTATGGTTAAGCTACCGTCCTCTTTAAAGTTCTGTGGAGTTTATTGTGGCAAAAGGTCTTTCTTTCTTTCTTTCTTTCTTTCTTTCTTTCTTTCTTTCTTTCTTTCTTTCTTTCTTTCTTTCTTTCTTTCTTTCTTTCTTTCTTTCTTTCTTTCTTTCTTTCTTTCTTTCTTTCTTTTCGCTCTTTCCCTTTCTTTCTTTCTTTCTTTCTTTCTTTCTCCCAGATTCACACAAAAAGTCGCTTTTCTGGGAGGTCACCTTAGTGGCCTTGTTGTTTCTCAGTTTCTTGAACTTGAGAGCCCTTCCCCTCCCTACCCCCTCAACCCACAACATAAAATCGATCAAGTATAAGTTCTAGGAACTATGAGCATCTCGTACTCAGAGCCTAGATTTGCAACACTGATCTGTTTTAGACATGTTAAGGAATCATTTAGGGAGGAGGGGAAAGAGTCTCAAACACCTTTGCAAGATGGAACCAAGTAACAGGTCCTCCTGGCGCCTTTCTCCTCCGGTCACTGTAAGGTGTTAGTTTAGGTGAGTCGGGTTCGAATATCCCTCACACCCGAAAGCAATTTTGGAAACGTAAAACATCTCTGCACCTTTGTTGCCTGTCAGGCACGAGCTTCACTCTCCTTGCAACGCCTTTGGAGACCGAGACAACCTGCTAGCTCCAGAGGTCCCACTCCTCGAGAGGGCGGGGGTCGCTCCTCACTGTGAGACCCCGGGGTCCGATCTGTCGTTGGTTGCAAAGGCTGCTGTACAAGCATTGCTCTCACTCAATGGGCAAGATGTCCTGAACAAGATTCAGCGCAAGCAATGGGGATGGTTAGACTGCTGTGGCATAGGCCAGCTTCAGGGCTCGCCGTCTCTGAGAGGCCGGTTCCGGGACTACAAGAGGCTCCAAAGCAGCCCGGGATTGAAACCCAGGACCGGCAGCCTCTGAGCCACGAAACTGTACGCCGTTGCCGGCGGCTAGGCTGGCAGAACAGATAGGCGCGCGGGAACAGTCTGCCTGACTTCCTGCCATTCCTTTACCTTCTCTGAAGTCCAGACGACTTAATACTGGATGCACAGTTTGCATCCGAGGGTATTTTTTTTTACTGCAGCTTCGGCATGTGGCCTCTTCTCTCCGTTTTTATGACAAAGGAGGCACTGGGATGTTTTGATCTGGGTGGGATCTAAGCGTGGGCACGTTTCTTTTCACCCTGTTCATGGTTAAGAGATAGCCATAACACCCCACTCAGCGCTACACTTCCGACAGACTTTGCTTCCACCCAGATTGTCTACCAATAGTTTTGCGCTCTGTTGAGTCAGGTGTGTGTGTGTGTTGGTAGGGGGTGGGGGTGGGGGTGGGAGGCTTCTATATTTTCTCGTCCTCAGTTCACGAACTTCAGGATAAAACGCGATTCCAGCTGCTCAGACCATATAGATTTCCCTTTGCACTCAGAAGACCTCCCAAGAAAGCCACCCTGGTAACAAGCTGCGGAGAATCCATCTGCTGTCCTTTGATGCATGGGATTTCAAGTGAAGGGCTCGGTCAAGATTCAAGAAGTCACAAGTCATTCTCGAGCGCCTCTGAAAATCTGCAGACTGAACCGGAGAGTCGGTCTCTGACATCAATTGGCAGATTACTAGAATCAGGAGACAAGGCTTCTGGATTAGAGGATTTCCTAAAGAAAAGACACGCACTACTGTCTATTAGAAGCAACCAAAATATCGCTAAAACAGTCTGTCGACTTTCAATTTCTCCAGAACTCTGGATCGAGTTGTACATGCAGCTCAAAAGGGAGGGGGGGAGAACCAAGCGTCTGGCAAATTGATTAACCCACATCATTATTATTATTATTATTATTATTATTATTATTATTATTATTATTATTATTATTATTATTATTATTATTATTGTTGTTGTTGTTGTTGTTGTTGTTGTTGTTGTTGTTGTTGTTGTTGTTGTTGTGTGATATCACAGCTGCCTGTTCTTTAGTTGGTTTCCTTTCATTATTAAGGGCTGCCTTTTGAATCTAATAAATGTTGATTTTGTCCATTTGAAAGTGCAGTCCTAATCATCATCATCATCATCAACAACAACAACAACAACAACAACTTCATCATCAACTTCAACTACAACAATTAGCTAAAGAAGGATTCCCTCGGCGGGGGGGGGGGGGCATTTATTTTGTGTCCCCTGTATGTGCCCAGAAAATCCCAAGCGTCACTAACATGCGCAGAATAGCCTTCGAGGCCTTATAGTACAGGCATTCGGGTAAAACTAAAGGCTGGAAGTACAAACGAGTGTGAGCAGCGGTATCTCCCGCTTCAGCATGTGCTTGAAAGGGGCTGGGATATTATCCCTTGAGAAGCAGCATTTTCAGGATCGCCCAGGAGCTCCCAGAAAGATTTAGGATGTTCTGCTACAGGTTCCCCCCAGCCCTCCTTAAACACTTAACATCTTACTTAATTGGTTTGAGAACAGCGGATAAGTATGAATGGCAGAGGTCAGTCCCGTTGATTTTAATACACCCCCAACTGGGGATTGTTATTTATTTACTTATTCATTCAGCAGGCGCAAAAATAGACAAGCCCCTGCCTGCAACGGGAAAACAGAGAACGGGAAACAAAAACGGGAGGGGAGGGAGAAACCGGGATGGGGGGGGGGGGGTTTGACATAAAGGCAAACGCACATGAAGTTGGTTGTGGTGGGTTTTCTGGGCTGTGTGGCCGTGGTCTGGTAGATCTTGTTCCTAACATTTTGCCTGCATCTGTGGCTGGCATCTTCAGAGGTGTATCACAGAGAGAAGTCTGTTACACACTGTATATACACACAGACTTCTCTCTGTGACACACCTAAGAAGATTCCAGCCCTAGATGCAAGCGAAACGTTAGGAACAAGGTCTACCAGACCACGGCCACACAACCCAGAAAACCCACCACAGCCAGTTGAGTCCGGCCGTGGAAGCCTTCGCCAATGCACATGAAGTTGACTTTTGGGGATGCAGACTCAGGATCAACCCGAGGGCTCCAAGGACAGTGGGCTGGTAGCAAGGATCCGGAGCTGGCATCGGGCTAGTGTGGTCTTTGGACGTCCCTGTTAGAAATCTAGCCAGGCTGCCAAAGCGCCGTGTGAGGCAGGGACTTTCACTTTCCCAGCGATGGAAAAATTACCCGCGTTCTTTTCCGGGCGAAGCAAATCTGCAGGCAAGAGAGACGCTGCGCCCAAAGGAGAGACTTTTCTGGTAAGTTTGAATGGACAGGCCTAGAGGGGCCAAAATAAAAGAAATTGCAGCTTGGAAAGAAAACAAATCCTCTTACTGCGAAAGGACTTAATTCCGGGTGGTTGGGGTGGGGTGGGGGGGGGGGGGGGGAGAGAATCTCGTCCAGTGGAAAATTGTTGCCATTGGAAAATACCACCCCCGCTGGCCTCCAGGGAACCCGAGGCACAGATCGTAGGCTCGACTACCAAATGCCAAAGGCAGCAAAGAGGAAGTCGTTTTTGTAAAAATGCATATATGAATTTCTATATAACTGACGTGTTAACATCGCCGAGTATACGTTGCACAAATCCTCAGTGATTTCACAACTCCCTCTGGCAATATCACCACCACAATCGACTCTTAGGGCTGGTTCACAGTTTGAGGTTTATAGGTCTCATGTAGCCATTCAAACCCGAACATAAAAATGAAGTTTTAAAAAATCGAGGCAGGCCCAGAGTTGCTGTTGTGCTGCGAACGTGAGAGACGGAGAACTAGAAAGCAGGCTGTGCCTGGACCCATTTGGATACCAGGATACCACAAAAATCTGATCTTGTCAGCCTTGTATAAATTACCTACATTGGAAGGAAAAGAAAGAGAAATAATTATTACTGTCCCCACTCCTATTTGGCTCAGCAGGTGTATAAAATCTTTGCCCAGTAATTGCTGTGTCTAAAACCTTTCAGCTCCAGGAAATTCAGACTTGGCTATTTGGGTAAGGATGAAATCAGATGGATGAAGGTTGAGGGAAACATCAGGCAGCTGCTTTGAATGTGCTGCCCTCTCTCTGCTAGGATGCATAAAAGGGCTACAGATAGCCGGATGCTCAACAGAACAAAACAAAGTCTGATCCTTTCACTGGCCAAATTCATTGCTTATAGCAGATGACCTGTTGGGCCCTGGAAAGAGAAGGGTCAAGTTGTCACTTCTGAAATTTAATGGGCGGTCCTTGAGCCAAGCATTCTGTCTCAGCCTCATCTACTCACAAGGTTATTGCGAGAATGAAATGGAGTGAGGAGAACCGTGTAGCCTTTGGACCTCCTAAGAGGAAGAGCAAGGTAAAAATATATTAAATAAATAAATATTGCCTCTATTCCATACACAGCGCTATAAACTGTTATGGGAGGGAAGGTGACATTGGTGTAGGCCGATCTCATCAGATCTTGGAAGCTAAGCAGGAGACCAGCAAAGATGACTTTGCAGAGGGAGACAGGGGGGAAACCACCTCAGTTTCTCACTTGCCTTGAAAGCCCCCTGCTGAGGTCACCCTAAGCCAGCTGTGACTTGATGGCAGTTTCCACTCACCCATAACTTGTTATGAGGAGAGAACAGGAGGAAAAGAGAGTCATGGGTGCAGTGGGATAATCCTTGGTACATAGGCAGCCTTTTTTTTCCTGTGGCCCCTAATGAGATGCAGAAACAACTGGATGAGCTGGGCTAATTTGGCAGCCCATTTTACAAGTACCGTTATCTCAAGATTAATGAAAAGTGAGTGTGGTAATGCGTTTAACAGCTACCTCAAAGGTCTCCAGTTACCCAAACTATGCAGACTATATAAAAACAGCAAATCATTTTTTGAAATTATGATGAACTGAGGTAAGCTCTACAACATAGCTCTACTTGCCATTTTATACAGTAGGATGAAATGCAATGTTAATGTGAACTATGAAGTTGTGACTTGCAGTACACAGAATCTGTCTAGAAGGAATGTGTGTAGGAGTCTGTCTTCCTCCAGAAAGACCATCTGCACACCCCTTCTCAAGTTCCTCAAGTTCTCTAGCTCCACAATACAGACTACCAGAAAACAGCTGAAGAGTTCTTTGGTTCAACGAAACCACAATTATTCACTGTACATACAAGTAGCAGCTTCCAGAGGCCTCTTAATTAGGGATATGGCAAAACAGGCCTCTCAGGCATCTTGTTCTGGCAGTGACGTGGGTGTGGGGGTGGGGGTGTGTGCGTGCATTTGCAAAGTTTCAGTGGCTGGCCTCAGGCCTGGGTTTCAAACCTCTGGATTTGACTGAAGACTTCATCTCTCCAGCTTTACTCCACCTAACCCCAACAGAAATAAGATTCCTTTTTTTCTGCCAACCTCAGGATATGAGTTGGAGAGAAGTTTGTCTGATTTCCTGGGCAGAAGACTCCCTATTCTTGTCTCTGGTGTGTATGTGTGTGTGGGGGGGGGGGTACCCAGTGGTGGGATTCAGCAGGTACACACCACTTTGGCAGAACCCGTTGTTAAAATGGTGCTTGTAAACAACCAGTTGTTACATTATTTGAATCCCACCACCAGAACTGGTTGTTAAATTATTTCAGTCCCACCACTTGGGTTACCTTATTTGAATTATGAAATCTTTAATTGGATTTATATCCTGCCCTACCCAGTCAAAGGCCAGGCTCAGGGCAGCTTACATGAAGTCAATAATACTATAATCAATACATAATCTATGCAATCTATGTATAATACATCACAATAAAACAATCTATGAATCACAATAATACGATCAATAAATAATACATCTTTTCAAAAACCCAGGATTTATCTGGCTACCTTCTCCAAATTACCTTTGATGAAGGGATAGCCTTGAGAATCTCTATTTAAAACATTTATTAACTGCTTTTCTCTCTTGTCAAAGGCAGCTTATGATACAAATAAAACCAGAGTTTTAAAACACATAAAATACAACAGTTTAAAATATCAATTTGGACTGCCAATAAATAAAAACTAAATAGGTCAAATGCAATCCAACATAAAGTCATCTTCAGTTGCCTCCTAAAGACTGAAAAGGAAGGGGCCAGGAACATCTCCTTGGGGAGGTGGTTCCATAATTGTGGAGCTACCAACAAAAGGCCCTCTCATGAGACCACTGGCCAAGTTTCTTTGATTGGTGGGATCTCCCTGTGATCTTAATTCCCAGACAGGAACATTTGGAAGAAGGCAGTCCTTCAGATATCCCAGTACCAAGCCATAAAGAACTTTTAAGGTCAAGAACAACACCTTGAACTGGGCTTGGGTCAGATAACTGGCAGTGTAGTCATAGCACTTTGCATTAGTTGCAGCTTCTGAATAATCTTCAAGGGTAGCTACAAGTAGACCATATTGCAATAGTCCAGTCTAGATGTAGCCGAGGAACGGGATCACTATAGCTAGATAAGACTGACCCAAGAATAAATGTAGCTGATACACCAGTTGAAGCTCAAAGCCGCCGCAGCAACATGGTTTTCTTTAGGTAACAACTGCATTGAGTAATACTTCCAAGCAGTGAACCTGTCTTTTTAAGGGGAGCACAGTTATCCCTTCACATCGCTGGGGTTAGGAGCACTGCATCCCTCATGATCTGGGAGTCCAGACAAAAAAAAATTGGCCTTCCTTTCATACCAGAGAAGTCTTGAGTTTTTTATTTTTATTTTAACTTTTAAAAAAGAAATATATACACACACCATGTATATGCGGGGTGTGTGTGTGTGTATAAACGCGAAATACCACTGACTGACTGACTGACTGACTGACTGACTGACTGACTGACTGACTGACTGACTGACTGACTGACTGACTGACTGACTGACTGACTGACTGACTGACTGACTGACTGACTGACTGACTGGAAAGAACTCACAAAAGAACTCAAAAAAAACATATCAACCTTAATTGGTTCATTATGTGGTTTACGCGGCTCTACCAAGAAAGGATTTTTCAAAATATTCAGTTTTACCGAAGTTATGACACTACTTTACTGTTGAACTCTGGCCATCTGGTATGAACATTCTAAAGGTGACAGTTAAAAGCCTGCTTGCCAAGCTCTGGCCAGGTGCAGTACAGGAGTGACAAAATGATTCGCTTGCTACAGGAGATTTTAATGAAGGGTACTTTGATGCTCTACTTCCATGTGTCAAATCAACAAGTTCTGATAATGCCCACCAAACAACAAGCACAGTTGAGCCAATGGTGGCCCAACTGGATTCTACCACTGACCTCCTGTTGAATCAGCTAAAGGGAGGAGAGGGATTACACGCAGAAAGTGATTTACAGATTCGATTAGAAAAAGACAACTACAGGAAGCTGCTGCAAAATATGTGGTATTAAAATATAAAATTTGTTGATATATTATATATTATACATATATTTTATGCATTTCTGAGTTTTGAAACTATTCTGTACAATGTAAGTCGGTTTCCATGTGTCATGATATTCAATGTTGTCGGTTATATTTCTCTTCCGGAAGTAATAATGCGCTGTGTATTCGCCAGGCGGTCGTTGTTCTGATCAGTTTCTCTCCCTGACGTTCTGCATCTGTGGCTGGCATCTTCAGAGGATCAGAAGGGCATTACCAAGTTTGATCCTCTGAAGATGCCAGCCACAGATGCAGGCGAAACGTCAGGAGAGAATGCTGCTAGAACACGGCCATACAGCCCGGAAACCACACAGCACCCAAATATTCCTGTGTCATCTGGTGGCCTTTGTGTGTCATCTGTGGCTTCTGCAAACCTCCAAAAAATCCAATCTAATTTCTTATGCCAACCTATGATTTATTTAAACTGCAATGCGGAAAGTCATGATGTAGAAGGTGTAACTGTATAACCCCATCCAAGTATTGAGTCCTTGGTCTGGCTTTGTACAAACCCTGTCCTGTTAGGATTACTTGCTCAGTCACTTCTGGCCTAAGTAGACATCTCCTCATCTTCCGCTTTTACTTTGGGCCTTTCCCCACTTACCGTAAACCCCGCGCTACTTGAGGAGAGTAGCGCGGGGTTCCCCCTCCCTCCCCACGGCAGGGGCGGCCACAGCGCAGCCGCGCCCCCTTAGCGTGCGGCATCCCAGGCGCTCTTCCGAACGGCGCCTTTTGACGACCACGCACAGAGCGCGGGGTCGTGGGGACGCCTGGGCGCGCGCCTGGGATGCCGCGCTCTGAGAGCAGCACGCTGCATAGGGGGGATGGAAGGGAGGGGGGAAAGGCCCTTTGATGAGTATGGACCAAGTTTAGACTTTCATGAGGGTGCAATCAGACCATTACAACATCAATTTCATAAAGGATTTTTTTCATTTTACTTGTATTTGTGGTCATTGATTTCAGAAAGGGAAAGTACATTAGGGTGTTGTGGGTTTTCTGGGTTGTATGGCTGTGTTCCAGTAGCATTTTCTCCTGATGTTTTGCCTGCATCTGTGGCTGGCATCTTCAGAGGAAAGTACATTGTTGATCAGCACATTAAGTAACAACTAGTGAGGAAAAGGAAAATAAAATAAGCAGACCAGGTGCTTGGGAGCAGCAGCAGCAGAAGGCCATTACTTTCACATCCTGCATGTGAGCTCCCAAAGGTATCTGGTGGGCCACTGCGAGTAGCAGAGTGCTGGACTAGATGGAGTCTGGTCTGATCCAGCAGGCTCTTTCTTATGTTATTATGTTCTTAAGCAATAGCATTGCCAGACTTGTGTTTCAAATCACATTTAGAACTTTATTTATAGCCATTCCTTGGTTTTTTCCCCTTCAAGAATGTCATAATTATTAAATGTTCCTATTCCAAGTCCAAGTCTTCTTCTTTTATCAGCTTCAAGTTATCCCTCCGAACAGGGGCGTAACAAGGCAGCCCTGGGCAAACTGTAGCCCTGGGCAAAACCTGAGTTGAATGCCACCCCCCCATGGGCGGCCACTCCACCACGACCAATTTTTTTTTTGCACCAGGACATTGGTGCCTGCAGGGGGTGCATTTTTAGACATATCAGCACCATAATTTCAGCATATCATCAGGAGACTGTCCTTATGCTACTCCCCAAGTTTAAGTTATGGACCCTCAAACATTCTTTGCTAAGGAGATGGGGGCTACCCTTTTGAGGGTCCATAACTTCGACCCCCTGAACCAAACTGCACCAAACCTTGGGGTTGCCATCATGACAGTCTCCAGATGATACCCTGAAATTTTGGTGCTGATACGTCCAAGAATGCCCTCCCTGCAAGAACATCCCAAAATTTGCCCAAGAATCTTTGTTCTGCATTGAGTTTTCTGCATTGCTGTCAATGGGGGTTGCAGGCTGGGGAGGGGGGGCACATTTTTGAAGGCACAGTCTCAAAACTTTCAGGATCTCATCAGGAGACTGCCCTAATGATACCCCCCAGGTTTGGTGCAGTTTAGTTCAGAGGGGCCAAAGTTATGGACCCTCAACATTGTAACCCCCATCTCCTATTAGCTCCCATTGGAAACAATGGGGGATAGGGGTACCCCCTTTTGGAGTCCATAACTTTGGACTCCCTGAACCAAACCGCTAGCCTAAACACTGCGCCCCCTGCAGGCAAGAAATGGAAAACCACTAAAATACCCAAAAACGAACCCAGCATTTTGATGCCCCCCCCCCCAGGTGATGCCCTGGGCAGCTGCCCACCTTGCCCAATGGGCATTACGCCAGTGCCTCCAAACAAATAAACAAACCTTTGCAAAGCAAATCCTATTAGACTGCTGACATCCTTCCTGATGGGAAATTGCAGTTTCCCTGAGAACTATTTGTAAATCCTGGTGCCAATGGAAAAGTTATTTTGCTATGTTGGCAACCTCATTAGCATTTTACTGCATCTTCCTATATTTACATTTTTGGGAATGTAAAGTCATACCTGACTTACAGTAACCCCTGGTGGGATTTTCAAATCAAGAGATGACCACAGGTGGTTTGTCATTGTCTACCTCCATGACACAACTCTGGTATTCCTTGGATGTCTCCCATCCAAAACTTGCCATGGTCCAGGTTGAGAGTGTGTGACTGACCCAAGGTCATCCAGCAAATTTCCATGGCACTAGACAGGGAGAAAAAAACCTCAACTGCAATATATTGTTGAAGGCTTTCACAGCTGGACTCAACTGGTTGTTGTGGGCTTTCTGGGCTGTGTGGCCATGGTCTGCAGTGGCGTTGCACCAAGGGGATAGGGGGGCATGACACACCAGGCACGCCGGTGCAGGGGCATCACAGGGCATGGCATAGCGGGGGGGTGCCGGGGCAGGCAGGGCAGGGGCGTGGGGCACAGTTCCCCACGCTCCAGCCCTGGTAGTCTGGTAGATCTTGTTCCTAACATTTCGCCTGCATCTGTGGCTGGCATCTGCAGAGGTGTATCACATAGAGAAGTGTGTTACAAACTGTGTTTCCCTTCTCACTGGACACAGTGTGTAACACACTTCTTTCTGTGATACACCTCTGAAGATGCCAGCCACAGATACAGGTGAAAGATTAGCAACAAGATCTACCAGACCATAGCCACACAGCCAGGAAAGCCCACAACAGCCAACTAAACTGCAGTAATTTGCTGGTGGCATCTGAATGTTAATAAAAAGTTAATTAAGCTTTTTCCTCACATAGATGTAATTTTTTTACATAAATACCTGCGAATGAAACTTCATTTCATGTAAAGACACACCATTTAGTGATTAAAGAAAAAATAAAGTTGTACAAGCTTGTATCCAGATTCTGCCAGGGACGGGCGGAACATCTCACAGAACTGTTATAAACATCTATTTCTTCATGAGCTATTAGATGGGCATGAATTACTCCAGATTTTATTGGCATTGAATTCTGATTGTTTTGTTGCATTAACATTTACTGTTGTGCAAGCTGCTTTAATGGTACATTGTATGAAAAAGGGATCAGGTTTTCAAGGAAAGAAAACAAAACATGGGATCAAAATAAAAACAGCTTAAATGAGCCCAATGCAATGTTTGCTAGCTCTTTCACAACAGCATTCAAAAAGTGGAATACTGCAGGCCCAAATAAATCATTTGCCAAACACTATGTCTTTCCAAAGTCATTTCACATCATCTGTCTTTCATATATTTCAGTCCTTCTGCGCACCACCTGACTTTTTCAAAGACACTCACAAAAAAACCCATAGAATGATTTGGTTCAGACTAGTAGGAAAAGCCAGACTAGTTGGAAGAACCAGTTGGTGCTGTGGTTAAGAGCGACAGGACTCTAATCTGGAGAACTCTGCAGTTCTCCACATAAAGCCTGCTGGGTGACCTTGAGCCAGTCAAAATTCTGTCAGAATTCTCTCAGCCCACCGGCAACGGCAAAGCACCTCCAAACATGTCTTGCCTTGAAACTCCAAGGAATCGCTATAAGTGAAGTTGGCTAACCGACAGCACTTTACACAGAGAGAGTAGAAAAAAGGAAATATTACCAAGGAATAAACTGTCAGGTTTCCCCAGCATCTGAAGAAATGGACTCTGATTCACAAAAACGTCTGCTGGAATAAATGCCACTGGACTGCTGTTTGATTTTTCTATAGACCAACACAGCTGCCCCTCTGCAATTATCCCCAGGGGTCAGCAACCTTTACAAATGAAGGAGCCAAGGTACCAAAATTCAGAGCAAGAGATCAACAAAGTGCCATTTTGAGAAAGCCTTTTTGCATAACTGAAAACATACAACTTAACATTATTGATATCTGACTTGTTAATTAGTAATCCATAAAATTTCCTTACCCAAACACTGGTTTATATAAGTCCTTTATTGGGAAGCAGTGCATATGAGGGATCACAGTCTGTAATAAATAAACACAGGAGCACCCTGCATGATTGTTTTACTGCACTGGCATAAATCAGGACATGGTTTGTATTTGGATTACTGGCAACTGTTCACCTCTATCATTTCCCTTCCTGTAAAGCCTCTCTAGGAAGGCCTTTAGTACCATAAAAATATTTGCCTGCCAGACTTTCACATGCTGGCTATTCTGGTATCCCAAATGCCTCTCCAATACATGCCTTAATTTAAATATTTAATTATTATTATTTTGAAAAAGAGCCATAATTAGTTCTGCACTGAGCTACATTTGACTCTAGAGCCATAGATTAATTTTGTGTTAATTTTTATCATTCCTGGTAGATTTTGGTGGAAAGTTCCAATATGAATCCACACGGCGATCCAGGGAACATAAACTCTCTCAAAGTTCTCAGAAAAGTCTGGGGAAGGATTTTGTAACAAGTCCCAGATGGTTTCTGCAGTCACCTGATAGGGAGAACATATTGCTCACCTCGAAAGAACCCCCTACCATTTAGGTCTCAGAGCTCCTTGCAAGTATGTTACAATGTCCAGAGGTGAAGCAAAGGGGAAAAGCGTCCGGTGCACTGGTGTATCCTCCGCCCCTGTCACGCCCTCGCCACACCCCCTCAGGGGCACGCGCCCAGTGCATCGCACACCCACCCCAGCCCCCTTGGAACTACGCCTCTGACAATGCCATCAGATGCTTCTCCTTCCAGATTCTGTCGAATGCCTGAGTTAGGCATCCCCTTTGTATACTTGAAGTTCTCATCTCCTGCATCACAGAGGGTGATTTTTCTCAATATTTGTGAGGAAACTGTGGCATTTCCAAGTTTGTTTGCTTGTCTGGCTGAATAGAATGACTTAAAGAATAAACAGTGCAATGGAATTTTATAACCCTTATCTAGATGTAAGTACTAAAACAGAAAGTAATGTTAAAGAGAGCCACAGCAGTGCTAGACCAACATGTATATATTTCTTCATGCAATGTTTGTTTGTGTATTCAATTTCTATCTCACTATTTCTCAATGAAATCTACAATATGAAACATCATACAATCATTAAATTAAGAAGTATCATAAATCATCCACAAAGTCCATACAACACTGTAAAACCTAGATTAATAAACATATCTAAAAGATGGCATCCTAATAATAATCTCCCTTACTGCAATAGCAAGGAACACAGCAAAAACAGCAGGACATAAAAGCCCTATAAAGGTCCATCAGAAGAGGCCCATTGACGTACAATCTGCTGCCTTTAGCTGTAGGCCCAGTGGAATATCTCCATCTCACAGGCTCTGCACAACTGAACCAAATCCCACAATTCCTCAGTCTCAATCAAAAGAGAGTTTTACTAGGCCAGGACTAGGGCCGAAACCATTTTGGCTCTGGTTTGGTATATTGGGAGTGGTATATTGGGAGAGTCTCGCAGATACAATAGCTGCAGACAGTTCAGGGGTTACAAGTAGGTCTGTGCATCCAGATAAGGCTGAACCAAAAACAAACCATACAAAGGCATCTCAGCTGTTTGGGGTTGATTTCAGATGGAAAAAAATTGTGTTAATTTAAGGGAGTCAAAAAGTGGATCCTGAAAAGCGCTAATTTTTTCCAGCATTTTTGGACTGCATCAGCCTCCAACCTCAAGAAAAATGGAGGGAATCCCGCTTCTCCTCCTTCTCTTTTTAATGGTTTCAGAGGCAGCTGGCAGATAAGAGCTGAATGCTGAGTTTAGTTTGTCCAGATCAGTCCCAGCATTCAGCTCTCCCCCACTGACTCCAAACTTGAACACTGAACGTGTGGGAGGCACAGAGCTGTATGCTGAGCCCTGCACTCAGCTCTGTGGCTCAGAATTTTTTTGGGATCAGGTTTAAAAAACCTGAATTTTTTAAAAAAAAAAATGAAAAAATCTGGGAAAACCTCTGTGCCAATATGGGAGTTCAGCCCCCCCCCCCCCCCCCCCCCCCGCTTTTTCAAAATGTTCCAGGTCTTTTAAACCTGAACTTGGAAAAATACCAGGAAAAATGTTGCACACTTATAAGTATGTTTATTAATGGAACTCAATGCCCCAAATGGCTGTCTTTTCTTCCATCAAAACACTGTACACATTGTACTGAATACTACCGTGTTTCTCCGAAAATAAGACAGTGTCTTATATTAATTTTTGCTCCCAAAGATGCGCTATGTCTTATTTTCAGGGGATGTCTTATTTTTCCGCTCCACAGCTGCATGATCTGGTGTTCTGTTCGACGGACATGCGTCCAAACAAAAACTTTGTTACGTCTTACTTTTGGGGGATGCTTTATATTTAGCACTTCAGCAAAACCTCTACTACGTCTTATTTTCAGGGTATGTCTTATTTTCGGGGAAACAGGGTGGTACATTCATTTTATTTTGCTTTGCTGAGGATGGTTCTATGTGATCGATATAGTTTTATGGTGTAGATCAAACATGACCAAGTACGCTCATCCTCATCGGTCTGAAGGAAAATACCCATCAGCTGAAATCTTCATAGTTGTTCCAAGTTAGACAGCGGATCCTGAAGGTGGGGTGCACCCCACTTAAGATCATACCCCCCCCCCAGCTGTTTGTGTGGCCCAGTCTGAAATTCTAAGGTCCATCTTAGTTACTCAAACCTTTGGTGTTAGATTTTTAAAATATCTGTGACTCATGCTGTTCTTTAAATGAGTTTTACGTTTGCATTAATGTGTTGTGTCCTGCTTTGCTAGGAAATAATACTGATTTTTTTTTCTGTTGTGGGGTTTATGCCTTTCAAGATTTTTTTACTGGTTTTCAATTTTGAATGCTTATATTTGGCATTCGTTCATGGTTACTATTATGAAATTACACAGAACACTTGAAATATAGAAAAGCAGGACACACATCTTTAATTAAATAGTTAAAATCTGCAAAAGCTACCCATAATAGAAACAATTCATTGCTATATCTTTCTGATCTCAAAGGTAAGAATGCACAAACACATCCTGAGGTGACCAAATGTGAGAGGAGAACTCTGGGAGATTTTGGTATGTTCTCCCACAACCATTCCCCAAAAAGCCAAAAGGGAAGAATAGAAATTTTTCCACAGGATTTCAGACACATATTCAGTTTTGTGGAAGGTTATACTACTATTCCTGCAGAAAACTGTTCTGGAAGATGTATAAACAAAGTCCACATACCCACATAATTTCCTGAGGAAATCTTCAGGTGAGCACAACTGATGTATGGGCGTCTAGCCCTCAGCAGAGTGTTTGTATATGTGTCAAGGAGAAGGGGGGGAGTGAATGTGTCTATGGAAAAGGAAGTGAAGCCAGTACATACCGACACCCTTGCAATTCCTGGCTGGAATAGTTGCCTGAGGGAAATTTTACCAGCTGGTCTAGATTACAGTATAGAAGATATATGCTTTAATTTGTTAGGGCCTGAGCTGGTGTGGAATTGGCCACAGCAGCAAAGTGCCTCAGCTCTTAAACAGCTTCTACCAATAACCAGGCACCACATGTGGCAACGTGGGCAATACCCAAGCTGGTCTGAAAATATTCTATTTTGGATATGGCAACAAAATTTTTCTGTCAAGAGGTATCAATCCACATCTACCACTAGGCTGAGGAAATATAAATCACAGCACCATCTCCACCCTTTAAAATAACTCCAAATTCCAAAAAAATAAAAAATAAAATAGAGAACCCTTGCAATCAGCCCTGTAACTCCAGTTATAAAGTTTATTGCAAGAGTTCATAGACAACTTTTCCCAAACTTCTTACAAAGACTGACCACATCCTGGCAAGACCAAGTGCTGTGTGATAAAATGTCTGCCAGGAACAAACCACAGCAAATTCATCACAAACAGGGCTATGCTGGAAAAAGTCGCTTTAGTTACTTCACAAAAAAAGAACTGCAATTGGAAATGGGGTGTGTTTCATCAAAATGTAGGAATAATAAATCCCATTCTGATGACACTGAAGCCTAGATATTGCATGGTGTTCCATTTCAAGCACACTCTGTCCTATCCACTCAGCACTGCCTTAAAATCACTGCATGATCCTTGGCATGGACTTACTACTGTCCTTGCAGATGTCTTATGGATTCTGCAATGACTGAGGTCATAGTGATGAGTTATTTTTTCTCATTTGTCATGTGCGCAGTATAAAAGGAGAAAAACCTGGAAAACAAAGTTGTTCTTGCGACTTCTTTCATCTTAGCCAGATCTTCAGTTTTGAAACTTACAAAAGACCTGTTTCAAAACCCTTTCCTCTTCAATTACTAAAGAAAAAATACTATTCCTGCCACCATCCCTTTTAGCCCAGTAAAAAAGGTAACATTATTAGTCTATCATTTTTCAGCATGGTGTAGTGTGCATAATGGTTAGAGTACTCTGCTAGCATCTAGCTAGTCGAATCAGCCACTCTGCTGGGTGATCTTTGACCTGTCACTTTCTCTCATCATGACCTATCACACAGGATTGGTGCTATAAGGATAAAATAGAGGTGGAGATAACTGTTGGAACAGGGCAATGTTTAGTATGCAAAGATGAGAGAAGACCCTGCAGGGGGCAGCAAAAAGGCAATTAGGAAGGACAGCGAGGTTAGTGACCTTCCATTCTCCTGGTTGAGGCCCGGTGGCGCAGAGCAATCACCTTAGCTAGGTGTAATGCTTTGCCCTCTTCCTTTAGCCAGGGACGTCATCTTGGTATTCCACACAAAGAAAGGAAATGCCCCTGTGGCATGGGTTCTGTGGAAACAGTATCTCATATGCTGTTGAATTGTTCCCTTTATGAGAAAGATAGGAAGAAGCATATAATCCCCTCCCTGTACGGAAGTGAAGGCATAACAGATGATCAGAAGGTTATATATCTTTTAAATAGCCACAACCTTGATCTGTTGGAAGCGGTGGCTAAATTTTTAAACGGTGTTATTTCAATGCGCTTGAAATTGTAAAACTTGTTTTAAATTTGTGATGTATATGCGGTTCATATGCCATTAAAGGTATTCGAAATCGGACCTTCCATTCTTTTAAGCGTACCTGTCAGGTTGGTCTGGATGTTGGGGGAAGGGAGCTCTGGTCTTTGTGAATCGGTTATGTGACATTGTTATTCCGCTGCTCTTTGGCATCTTATCTTCTCTGCTAGCTAGTGAAGGCCACATACCTCGGTCTGTAGTTGCAGCTGTGGAATTGAAAGGTGGCCAGAGGGAAGGGTTTTGCTGATTGCTTTATATTATCAAAGTCTCTGCTAGACCAGCAAAGACTTCTTGGCACTGCATGGGACTTACCTTGCCTGCAATAAAGAAATGTTTGTTCATCAACAAGTGTTTCAATTGTCTGGTCAAAGGAGATTCTGACAGTACCCTCTTCTCTGTCTCCAGACATATATTCTTAGGGTCATATCCTTCTTCTTCTCAGAAGTCTATGCTGTTTTATTTTGTTAGGTGGTTAGGAGACTGTCTCTGTCTCTAGTCTTTACTACCTATTTTATTTATTTTATGAGGTTTCTATACCTCCCCTCCACTTCCGGACTCTATTATGTGGTTCCTTAATAAACATTTATCTGCACCTTAATCAGATTGTGCAACTTGGCTGTGTTGCTATCACTTTGCTAACAGTAACAACATTTGGATCCCTATTGGATAGGAAAAGCTGAGTAGTAATTCCTAATGGGATATGACACTGGGAAATGGCATTGGAGTGTGTTCCTACCCATAACTTCTTGCAAACCTAATAAAATAGCACATTATTACCATGATCATCATTATAAACATGAATATACAATGCCTTTATGCATTATATTTTGCATTTCAGGTGTCCTATAAGCTTCACATTCAGCAATCCTTACAACAATTCTGAAAAGTAGGACAATATTGGTATCCACACATCGCTGATGGGCTGGTGCTGAACCAATTTGGACAGAGGCTAACTTTAAGCTATATAGTTGGTTTCTTCACATAAGAGAGATTTTGGACTATTTTATTTTTCTTTTCTTTTATTGGACTTTTATTGTACCCTTTCCCAGCAAAAAAATCAGACTCGGGGCAGCTCACAACAATATAAATAACAATTTGTAAACATTAAAAGCACACAACGTAAATATTAATATACAACTACATTTAAAAGACCAACCAATTTAAATACTGTATGGGCTAGATCAGTCCCAGGGAGAACAAACTAGGAACTTGTTTTCCTTGTGTAAAGAAAACTGCAATGACACAACAGAACATGCAAGCCCAGTTTTGGACTGAGTATATTCATGCAGAACTGCCTGATCTGTGCTCATTATTTCCACCAGCAGTTATTTTTGTATGAACTTGAAGTTTATATGGGGGAACCCTTTCCTTGAAATGTGAAATGGATTGTCCTGCAACCTGACATTCTGCTCATAATAGTGCTGGACTTTTTAACGACAGGGGGAAACTCTGGTAGTGTAACTTGTCTGGAGCCAGGAAATTAAACTCATTCTCTTTCTAGTTCCTCCTTATGTGTCACACCTTTATTACTGTGGTGACAGCTTGATGGCTCCACTGAAAGCTCCCATCCTTTAGGAAGTCCTGCCCAACCTTCTGTTTCATTCAGTCTATAAATGTGGATGGATGTTGCAGGATAGCTGTGAAACTTTTCAGCTACCCTCTCAGTTGTCTGTCAGGGTCTTGTAACTCCTGCTGTGGCAGGAAGCCATGGGTCTCCTGGAGCAAACTCCAGGCCCTTTTTGGGCTAAGGCTTCTTCCAGAATTTCTGCACAGAAATCAGCACTGAGCCCCTAGGGGAGCAAGGTTTCCTTGCAGAACTAGCCCACCTTTAATAATAGGATCTCAAACAACAACAACAATAATGATAATCATTACTTTTAATAATAAAGTAGCAGGCAGAAGTTCAGCATGTGAAGCATGTAACACTTCATCAGACTGTAGAGACAGTAATAGGGAAATCTTTAACTCTGTCTCATACCTAATGCCAATAAAGGTGATTGTGATTGTGGGAAATCTTTAACTGTGATATTGCTCTTTGTCATTACCTGTAGGAGGACCTTTCTAGAAGAAAAGGGTAAGCAGTCCAAATGAGTATGCATTTGCACCATTGACTCTGGAGAGTAAGAGCAGCTTCCCAAATGCCGGTAACAAACACCTTCCCAGCACTCTGTGCCTGCCTTAAACTGAAGAACCTGTTTGCTTGTCACAGAGGAGCCTCAGGCTCTTGATGCCTCTCTGCAAGACTGGGATTTTTTTTTAAAAAAAATGAAATATCCAAAATGTGTCTTAATGTTGGTAAAGTCTTTATTTGAAGAATTTCTTCATATGATGCAGCTAGACACAGCAGCCCTCCCAGTAGCCTTCTGCTCTCTGGATCAACAACATGGATGTAAAGGCATTTAAGCTCTTCTTTGCCATTATAACTTAGGGGAAAAAAACAGGAGATTAATCTTTACTTGCAGTAAGCTGGTCTGAAACTTGTGTGTGTTTTGAATTGTGGAATGTGTCTTCTAGAGCATATGTTAATGTTAACTCTTGCATTTTCCAGCCAGAGTGGTGCACTGGTCAGACTAGGGAGAATTGGGTGCAAATTCTCCTTCTGGCATGGAAGCTTGCTTGGTGACTCTGCCCCACCCCCATTCAGACTCTCTCTCTCTCTCTCTCTCTCTCTCTCTCTCTCTCTCTCTCTCTCCCTCTCTCTCTCATGTCTGTAAGATTATTGTGAGAATAAAATGGAGTAGAAAAAGAAGAAGAAGAGTTTGGATTTATATCCCCCCTTTCTCTCCTGTAGGAGACTCATAGGGGCTTACAATCTTTTTGTCCTTCCCCCCTCACAACAAACACCCTGTGAGGTAGGTGGGGCTGCGAGAAGCTTTGACTAGCCCAAGGTCACCCAGCTGGCATGTGTGGGAGTGTCTACAGCTCAGGTGGCAGAGCGGAGAATCAAACCCTCCAGATTAGATACATGAGCTCTTAACCTCCCACGCCACTGCTGCTCCTACCCCACTGCTGTAAAGGAGAACACCATCATAAAACCTTTTGGGGCCCACACAGGGGAGCAAAAGAAGGGTCTAAGTAAAAAATAAATGAAATAAAACACCTTTGAGCTGATGAAGAATGCCTCTAACAACCTCACCTCACCAGTCCTTAAAGTCTTATACTCTGCAATCCTAAGAACCCTTTCCTGGGAGCAAGCCCCCTTGAATCAATTAGGCCTTACTTAGGGGTAGACCTGCTTACTCTTTTCCTCCTGTAAAACAGCAACACTTCCTCAGCATCCTTTCATTTTCCAAAATCAACATGCATCTGATAAGTGAAGGCTCATGGGGCAAAGGCAAGGCAAGGGCTTTGCCACTAAATATTTCCGCAGCTAAAAAGTGATACAAGCTGCCCAGTGCACGGAGATGACCTTGCTCAGAGGATTTGCCCTTTTCAACAGATGGGACAAGTTTAGGAAGGAAGGAAGGAAGGAAGGAAGGAAGGAAGGAAGGAAGGAAGGAAGGAAGGAAGGAAGGAAGGAAGGAAGGAAGGAAGGAAGGAAGGAAGGAAGGAAGGAAGGAAGGAAGGAAGGAAGGAAGGAAGGAAGGAAGGAAGGAAGGAAGGAGTGGCATGGCGTGGCTTGACAGTGGGACTCAAGTATACAAAAATCTCTCCACTTCTGCAAGGAGGATAAAATGCTGCCCAAATGACCTTTTATGGCTGTCTGTAATTGATTTTGGGAAGGCCTTTTGCGGGCAGGCTTGGCTATCTGAACTGCTAGGGAGTTCCCTTCAAAGGAGACCCACCAAAGCGGAGTTAAAAGTTTCTCCAGCGATGAAGTTAAACATTAAGAAGGGGGGGAAAGCCCCCCTCCCATCTGTGGGGTCAGATGTGTTTTGGCTGCCTGTCCCTGGTTTAAATTACCACTGCTGTGAAAGGCAAGTTTACCAGCGTGGTGGTTCTGAGCACGTCTACCGCGAATACCGACAAGTTTCTACTGGAGTTCCTAAAAGCTTTTTCTTTGCATTACGCGAATTTATTACTTGGAAACTAAATATTTGTTCAAAGAACCTCTGGAGGTGTTCGAGTACATAGGCGATCCCTTCTCCTCCCTCCAAGGAGTGGGAGTGAGCTTAGATATACTTTTCTTATGGGATAACCACATGAGCCACCCATAGTCTGAAATCCTTTGATAAACAAGGACTGTTTCATTTCTGTGTTGTTCACTGGTGGATTTTGTTACGGCTATGATCAGTTTTCAAAGTGCTTTCCATCAGGAATCGCATCAATCTGTCCTGTGAAGTAGGCAGCGATTATCCTTGTTTTACAGATGTGGAGCTGAGGCTAGTATCTTACCAGCAGGCCCCCAGCTCTCAATAAAATTAGGCTGAAAGTGACTTTCCAAAGGCCAAACAGGAAGTCCATGGCAGAGACGAGAGGCAAAAGCAGTTCTCCGAGAATCTCCATCTATTGCACAGATGTTACAAGGTCCATTGGGCTTATCTCTCCTTTCAAAATACAGGACTAGTTCCGGTCTGCTTCCAAAACTTTAAAACTGTTTTCTTTGAATCAATCCCTGATACATTCACAGAGAGAAAACTGCCACAAATGGTACCCACCTCTTCCCTAACCCACTAGGGAATTCCTTTGTGGAATCTCAAGCACTTTGGCCGGGAGCAGCTCAACTGTCTATGGAAGAAATCAAAGGCTCCTTTTCTCAGCCAGCAGGAGCTCGTTTTCTTAAAGAAATATTTCCATTTTTAAGGAGTTCCTAAGCAGGGTTGCCAACTCTTCCTGGCAGGGATTACGTGAGTTTAACGGTTCCCTGACTGGAGGGAATTCGCCCTCTGAACTTCCCAGAATGAGGCTTCAGCGATGTAAATAGTAATCCTTTATTTGCTTGTTTCTTTGAACTAGCTTATGCAAGTATTAAAGGCTCAGGAGTCCTGAAAACAGAAAGTTGCATGTAAAGTTGCCCATTTTTCAATAGATTGTTATATCTTTAAGAGCAACTCGTTATCCTAATCCTGGAGGGGAGAAAGTTTATCTCTCTTCTGTGGAAGGCGACTCTACCTGATGTCTCCAGACCAAGTCGCAGTTAGAAGCATAAGAGCTCACCCACTCCCATAAGTTGGCAACACTAATTTGATGCCACGATCCAGGCGCCCAAAGACAAAATAAACTCCCATGGGCCCTTAATTATTTTTTGAAAACCCCCCACCTTAAACATGGCTCTCGTTTTATTGCAGTGTTATCCGTCTGTGCCCTTCCTTTTCTGCCGTTGCGGTATAGTGAGCTGCTACCCCTAATCATGTGAACACCGACCAGCTTCTCCATGAGGGACCCTCGCTTCCGCTATCCGTCCAAAAGTATGCATGAACTTGTCATCATTATACCTAAGATCATCCTCCACCGCCTTTCATTTCATGCAGGGGGCGCCCCAGAACTCCTCCCTCCCCGTTGCCAAGGCCACCAGGGCAGCCCTTGAACACAGATGTTATCTCTGTGCTGTAAGAGCCACTAAGAGAAATTTACTCGGAGAAGCATTTTTGGAGGGGGAGGGGGCCGCTGCATTTCCCGAAGGAAAAGACTTCTCCGGTTTGATTGCTGCCTGTCAATCCAACCTCAAACAAATAATAACCCTGACGGAAGATACAGGTCCCCTTCGCCACACCTTGGATGCCTTAAAATGGTCATTTTCTGCCAAAAACGTTATCTCCATGTTAACGGAGTAAGAGCAGTCACCGAGGGGTCGCCAAGATGGAATAGTGGGGAAGTTTTACCGGGCCACAGGGAGTGGCTTTCCTCCACGGGCACGGTTTTAATACCTTCTTCTCTCTTTAAAAAGCCAGAACACCTTCCTTAGTAGAGTAATTATTAATTAGCTGTGCGATGGCTTAAAAACCCGAAGGGTTCCCACCTAGCAGGTACCCAAGATGATTTTTTCAGTGGTGAAGGGCTGAAGAGTCCAGGACTGTTCAGTTTAGAATACAGGTGAATATGGATAGACTTCACGGTGGTAAGAAAGAGAGGGCAGAGGGAACATTTCCCCCTAGCCCCCAAAATAGCAGAGCTCAGGGTCACCCAAAGAACCTGGAGGCAGTAGATGCAGGTGAGTCAAAAGGAGATACTTCTTATATTTGGTTAAAATGTGGGATCGATGCCCAATTGGCCATGCTGGCAGGGGTGCTGGGATTTGTAGTCCATGAACATCTGGAGAGCCACAGGTTGCAGACCCCTGCCCTACCTAGGATGTATTGATGACTATTGCTTAAAGGGGGCTAGACAGATTCAGGGAGGAGAGGTCCAGCAGTTAGTAAACCGTGGGAACTGAAGATTACCTCCATATTTAGAGGTAATAAACCTCCAACTACTAGTGCCCCGAGCCAACTTCAATGGGAGGTCTCGGCCTCTATGCTCAATGGTTGTCCGTCCAGAGTAACTGGGTTAGGGCTGTGTGAGACAGCATGCTGGAATAGATGGACTTGGTCTGATCCCCCACAAAGTGCAGCAACATGGGAGTATTTTAATTCTATATTGCCTACACTCAAAAGACCATGGGGTACGTTTGGACAGAGACGTTATTTACTTGTGCCTCGGTGTAGCCCTGTCCACATGTTACAGTGAACGCACTTACTATACATCTTGCCTGCATCTGTTTTTGTAAGACGAACCAATACCAATTCATTTTCAAACGAAACCAAAACCTGGATAAATGTTTAAGTAATGCGCGATGAATATTAATGAGAAAGAGTCAAGGCAGACACGAAGAAAAACCCAGTGAACCTGGTTTCCCTATAATGTGTGAACAGGGCTAGTCTCTCTACTTACCACATGGACAGAAGTAGAAAGGAGTGGGAGTAGGGGGTCTTCAGCCAGCAGCGGATTTTGTATGTATCTCGTGATTCCACTCTTATTCCGAGAAGTCTCGGAGAGGTCCTGTCCCTCTGCTCCGTGAGATAGGGGGGTAACAGCAACCGGAACCCGCGACTCCCCGTGCTTGATCCATGATTTCACCGTACAGGCCCTTTCCAAATGGGAGCCCTTCCCATTTTTGTAGCCATGATACTGACGGAACAGCAACGGTGGACTCTGTTTCCTTTCTTCCTTCGGCCTGTTCACCAAACAAACATCAGGAACACATCTGGGTCTCGGAAACGGAAAGTCTTCCAGCAGCGAAGCTGAGACTCCCGCGACCCCATTTGGCAACCTATTTCAACTCTGGGCGGGCCGTTGCAAACGTTGCCAGTCCGGCCCCTGCCCACTCAGCTGGGCAAAAATAGAGCCGGGCGTCACGCTGGAGTGGGGAGCTTCAGGGTCTCTCCCGATACTGTCTTCAGTCCAAGCAGCTGAGGAAGGATTTACCTTCGCAGCAAACCTGGGAGCGGCCATGCAAGGGCAGCTTTGCAAATGTTGAAATACTGATGGCTGGTTGTGATGATGGCTCAGGGGGCCTAGTGTCTATAGGTTAGGACGATTTCTGTCCACTACTCCAACATCATCTCTCTCTCTCTCCCCGCCCCCCCCCCCCGCAAGTCCTCATTTTAAAGGCCATTTTTAATATGCGGCCATATTTACTTCTTAGACATCAAGCTGTTTTTTTGAGGGGGGGACGGCACACACTTTGCTTTGGTTGGGTTCCAAAGTAACTAGAGCTGGAAAGCAACGGCACCGAGCAATTACCTGCCCTGGCTAAGCAAAGGAAAGAGATTTGTTAGGAACCAGATCAAAGCGAAATAATTTCTGCGAGTTACCAGCAAAGCTCTGCGCCTGGCTCCCCCTCCCCCGCCGCCACTAATGCGTGTGTGTTTCGCACTGGCACATATTGAAGAAAGCAAACAGCTCGGGCAGCAGCCACAAAGTTTGGAAGGCGCCCAGAGAACCGAAGCGCTTGAAAAATTCAAGGAGGACGCAGGAAATCTTGAGACACTCTCCATCAAACCTTCACGTCTTTCCTGGATGCAAGCGGTTTCAAATGAGTCTTCCAGGCAATAAATAAGCGGCTTTTTAAAAAAATCGTGGTTTCAATTAACAAAAGGGCGGTTGGGATAGAGACACGGAAGGGTGAAAGCAAAACCTGTCCAACGCCTTTTGTTGAAGTGGCTTCTTGGCGTGTGGAAGTTAAAAAAAAATAGCCCCGTGAAGAAATCCACTTGTACACAGTCAGGCAGAGGAGCAGACATTTCTCTGCTGGAAGCGCTCGGGTGTGCTGAATGTCTTGTTTCACAGGTCAGCAAATCAACTCTGCCGAAAACATCTATTTCTGAAATGTCGCCCGTTCCTGGAAGATCCCCCCCTCCCTCTTTTAATTCTTCAATTAGGCCTATCATTAACCCTCCTTTGCACACCTTGGAGAAGGGGGTGGGGCTTGCAAATATATAATACAGAATCATGTAGTCACCGGTTATACTCTTTGCTAGTTGGAAACTTGCCTTTATTTGAGATTAACTTCTGGAAATAAATTTGTAATGGCGATTATGCTCAGTCGCTCGGATTCCATGTTTGCCACGTTGGCAGGGAAAGGCACCATTGGATAAAGAAGCATCCCAGAGCCATTTATATTCTGAGTATTCCGATGAAAATATGGGGCGGGGCTTCCAGGCAAGAAACATATCTTTATTGAATAAAGTGTGATTTACTTCCAATAAATTGCTGTGTGTTGTGGATTACAGCCTCTGGAAAACAGTCGAAGTTAAGCATTTTTATGACCACTGTTTTAGAAACACTGTTATGAATTCCATAGAATTCAACGGATTTACTTCCAGGTAAGACTTACCTGGCAAGTATACACGGGTTTGCCTGCGAGTCTCATTAATTTCAGCTGAAGAGACAAAAAATATTTCCTACAGTTTCAGCGAATGACACCTTTATTACCATAACAGTGGTGATGGTAAAGCCAGCATATTAAAGCACCAAATCTGTGGGAGTGCTGCCCACCAGGGTAAGATATTACCAGAACAATACTAAACACAGTGCAGTCCTGCTATATCCATTGAAGTTGATGGGTTTAGAAGGGTCTAACTCTTTTTAGGATTGCACAGTTACTTGTTCAATTCAGAAAACATCAAGTGCATTGAAGACAAAGTCCCAGTGAAATCAGTGGCACTAGTTTCCACATAACTGAGTCGAGCTAGGTTGGAATATGGAAATGATGGCAAGAACAGTGGTCATACACTGGAAGACTAGTCAAGCATCCCATTGACAGTAGTTGCCAGACAAACACTTCCTGAAAAGTCCAGCAAGCATAGGGTGAAGGAACCAGCCCTCCTCTGCTATTGGGTCAGGCCACCCTATCCCAGCTACTGTTATTCTGAGGGAGTTTTTGATGGGTAGTAGAACAAAATTCAAGTCCAACAGAACCTTGAATTTTTTAAATTGCCTTATGGAAGTCAAAGCTCACTTCATCAGATATAAATAGGAATGAAGACCAATGAGTGCTTATAACCCAGTCAGAATGAATGAGGGCTGTTACCTGTCCACCTTCCAGCCTGGACATAAGGGCTGAGAGATCCTTCAGCTTTGGCTTCCAAGGAATTGCACCCTGGGGAAATATTGTTAGAGGTTAGAGTAAGGGGAAAAGTCACGGCCACCTTCTTGTTTGCCATATGCATTTTTGGAAAAAAATTATTCAATGGAAGAAATAATGCATGGTCAGCCAGCAACCTGGCTCTGATTTAAGATATTAGACGGACTGTCTTCTGGACGGGGAGTCTCTTTAGTGAAACCAGGCAAGGAAAGGCAAAGTAAAAAACAATTAGCTGTTGCATATATCAGGCATTTAGTTTGTCAGTAAATGACCCCTTTGATATCCTCTTTAATGCATAGATTTAAGGAGCATGGATGGACCCTTAACAGGGTCTGACTGAAAGCTGAGAGCACATGGGGTGGAGATAGGTTTAGTCACAGTGATTGTAGGGTCTTTTGTTCCTTCTCTGCTGGGTTGTGTCTTTTCCTTTCTGATCACCTTTAGCTGACATCCCTCTGTGTCCTAAAAACCCAATTCTAAGTACAGGAAGGCTACAATTTTACCTGTGTGGCCTAGTGGCCAGATTGTTTGGAGTCCATGCCCAAATTCTCACTTCCCATGAATCCCTCCCTCCCTCCCTCCCTCATAGGGGTGTTGTGGTGAGAAAAAAGGAGTGGGGAGAATCATGTATACTCCCTGTACTCCTTTTCAGGAAGGGCTGGGTTGTTGTTGTTGTTTTAAAAGCACTAAACAAATAGTCCTATTGAGCTGGTTGTGGTGGGTTTTCCGGGCTGCATGGCTGTGGTCTGGTGGATTTTGTTCCGAACGTTTCACCTGCATCTGTGGCTGGCATCTTCAGAGGTGTATCACAGAGAAAAGTCTGTTTCACACTGTGTCTAAGTGAGAAGGGAAAGTTTAGTGTGGTATATTGTCCATGTCCCAGGGTGGGGAACCAGTCCTATTGAGCATTATGGAACTTACTTCCAAGTAGGGGCTCTGGCTGGTGATCAGGAGCAAATTGAGTGGATTTCTGCAGATTAATCAGGCTGCTAAACCTGTTAGCTCCAAGGCATACCCCTTTGTCTTGCACATATCTTCACTGCTTTGCACTTTTATACATTTCTTTACTTATTTAATTCCTTTAAACCCCACCTTTGTCCAATGTGTCTTACATCATTCTTCTCTCTTCCATTTGATCCTCACAGTCACCCTATGAGGCAGGCAGGTTAGGCTGAGACTGGCCCACGGTCACCCAGTGAGCTTCCATTGCACCAGTGGGAATTGGAGCCAGGGTCTCCCAGATACTAGTCTGACACTGGCTGTCATACCACACCAGCTTTTCCTTCCTCCCCCCTCCCCCCTCCCCCAGGATCCCAGAATTATTGTCTATTATGCACTAGCACTGACCTGGATAGCCCCAGGGAAGCCAGGTCTTGTCAGTTCTCAGAAGCTAAGCACGGTCAGTCCTGGTTACTATTGGGATGGGCTGCCTCTAAGGAGTACCAGGGTCATTATGACTTGGAGTCCAGCAATGACAAGCCATGAAGGAACGTCTCCTGTGTTGACAACCCAACAGACCGACCTGATCCATTGGCCATAACACATTCCTTCCATTTCCAAAGTGGCCTAAATATGGAAATGAGGTTGCTGTTGGGGTTGAGAGGGAGTGGTTGTTGGGCCTTATTTGGAGCCATTCACAACAGACCCAGATAGACACGAGGGCTGAAACTTGTTGGGAGGAGGAGAGTCCTCAGAAATAGTCTTATTCATTGCTGGGAAAGACTCTGACAAAAACACAACGCTAGGTGAGTCCCTCCCTTTGCCATTTCCTTGGCCAAGAGTCCCCACCTACCCCACTTCCTCTTAAAAAAACCCACACGTTGCTTTTAAACCTCCTGCACTTGCTTGATTCTGACTAAAGGAGTCTTGCTTACCCGATTTAATTGCAAAACAACAGTAATTCCTCCTCCCCTCCGTTCTGAGGGGAGATTTTCCCTTTCCCGATGATACCCAGAAGTGTTGCGCTGGGATTTGGGAAAGCCAGGTTTGAATCCCAACTCTGCCACCATGGAAACTTGCTGGGTGACCTTGGGTCAGCACTCACACACCAGTCTCTCTCTTTTAACTTACTATTTTCATAAAATCAAAATATTACAAATAAGGTAGTATGTGACATTAGCTTACATCTATTAACGTTGGAGCTTAAAGTCTCTTACATTCAGATTAGGCTTTCCAAGGGTTTCAAGTTCAGGACAACCTGAATCCACCAAAAGATTGGATGCTTCATAAAGGCCGCAAATGTCTGTGAAAGAACATGGACTCGGAAGAAATGGTTTGGTGGTTTGGCCTCATGTTCTGGGGAACTGGAGCGCTGATTCTGTGCTACTACCTCACCAGAATTTCCTCCTGAAATTGTTTTTCAGAGACTAAAGACCCACGATGAAAAGATGAAAAGAAGTATCTGCCAACGTATCAACTATAGAGGAAGGCAGAACGTGGGCCTTTCTTGAAGGACCTGAGGATGGACTTGGTATTTTAACTTTCTGGTGCTCCACTGCCTGTTCATCATTAGACCTCCCCCAGGGAGGTCTTCAAAGACCTTGCTCAATGAAGGCTCTCTCTGGCTCTTCCATTCATGATTGCATCTCCATCTTGCAATCATGCAGCAATGACCTCTATGCTCTTTGGAAGAAAACAATGTAGTTAAGACCCCCATCCCTCCCTCTTACATCCTAGTTCCCTCCTTAGTTTACATACCTGATAAACAGATTGGCATTAATACTTTTTTACATTTATTCCAGATACAAAAGAAATGTGTAACAATTACATTCATTTGGTGATATTCATACCACCTTGTCCCAAAGTAAGTCCTTCGAGATGCTTGCTGGACTGTTTCCTGAAATACTTCAGCCATCCTCAAGCATGTCTAAGGTCCTTTGGCTGTCCACAGTGGAAATCAATGCAACTTAGAAATGGCTGCCCTTCAAAAACTCAGGATAGTAACTGGCTCACAGAAGGATATCCTACTTCACCCTAACAGCTAAGATGTAGAGGCTTGGCAAAAGGAGGCCAGGAGTTCCATAACTTTGCTTTGTGGTGGGATTTTGTGGCCTTCTTAGACCAGGTATATACAGCTGGCCATACTGGAATCGTGGTTGTTGTTTACAAACACACCACACACAAAATGAGACCATTTATTTCCTCCCTGGCTTTCTAGGCCTGCTGCATCGAAGTCAGCTTGGTGGCGCTGCTACATGCACATTTTATCGGTTCTTCTAAGAAGTTTCAACTCCGTTTGCTCTATTTAAATGTAAGTCGTGATTCAGAGTGAAGCTGGCTTCCGCAAACCATACTGGCATGAGGGGGGGGGGGCATTTAAAACAGAAGAGCGAAGTTCCCTGGGCTCTGCCTGCACTTCGTGGCAATCCCAATCACTGCCCCTGGACCTCTGCTGGCATTCCAGTGTCAACTTGTGCCGTTAAGGGAGAAGGGGGGGCGGGGCGGGTAGGATCACAATCCCACTAAAGGAATTTAAATCCCTCGTACCTCCATAAAGATGAAATGGAACGAGTGTGTTGAATTCATAACCCTGCTGTACAACAGTCCCAAGTTTGTTGGGCTCGCCCGCCATAAGGCCTTGTAAAGGTGTAAGGACACCTTCACAGCACAAGTAGCGTTATGTTCTCGACTCTCCCATTTAATTATTTCCAGATTTTCTCTCTCTTCCCCGCCCCCCCGCGCCGCCCCCAGAAGCCAGTTTCTGAAGCCAGAGCTGTGTCTGTGTTTCAAACAGCTCGTGCCTTTGCAAGCGTTGAATTCCCCTAATTGCAAACGGCAGGCTGGAGGGACAGTCCCATGTCAGGGCTTGGGGTTTTTAGAAGCGCTCCTTGTAAATGGCAGGATCAAGCAAGCTCCCCCCGCCCGCTTCCCGCTCACCTCCAGGCTGCTGGATTAATTAAAGCGGGGTTGAAACAATCAGGCCTTAAATGGGACCTTTATTCCGAAGGGGAAGAAGAGCCAACCGGTGCGCCCTGGACGCCGAGCGCGCCTTCGCAGGCTGGGGAGGGAGGCGGGCGCCCAAGTTGAGAAACGGCGTCGTACTCTGGCAGCAGAACTGCTCGTTCGTCTCTCTCCCACCCACCCCCCACCCCACCCCTCTTTTAATGAGGTTTTATGTTGGGATTTTGACTGCAAAATAAGCAGCCTGCTTCACAATTCGCCTGTGACTGGCACCTCTAATCTCTTCCACGGAAATCAGTGCGGTGAAATACCTCCAAATAATCCCAAGTGAAGGAGGCGCGGGCAATATGTGCCCACTCAGAAGGACAGTGGCTGTGAGTTCAGGATCCAGCGAACGTTACACGCGTAGAAATCTCATCTGATTCTCACGAGGAGCCCTTAAGCACCTCCTTTCCTCTTCCTATTGAAATCACTGCAAATTAAACGAGCTTGACGTTGGCTGGATCGTGCCCAATGCTGACGATGAAAAATGATGGCCGTTTGTTTCTGTTTCACTACTTTAGAAAACAGTGCGCCGATCGGACGCCAAGACAGCAGCTTAAAGCGGTAATCCACCCACAGACAAACCGATATACATTTCGGTGTTCTCTCAGGCGCACCGGAACGCAGGAAATATAGCTTTATTTATGTTGACGATCTCATTCATCTCTCTTTCTGACGCCGGGTGTTGAAGAAAGAATGGAGTAATATTTTTAAAAGAAATACAAATTGAAGCTAGCCTTGCAATCAACTTGTCCGTAAAGGGGGAGACGAACCTTTGCTGGCTGAATTTGAAGCACATCCGTGAACTTGGGTTTGCAGGCTAGCCCAGCCTCCTTTCTGCCCCTGTCCCAAAAATGTTGGGCTGTACTTACGCCTAGTTCCAGTGCATGGGGGATTCTGACGTGGCTGGTGGATAATCCATGAATCCAACTTTGGGAAATTTAGGCCGAGAAATATGCATGTTAACCCCTTCCACATCTTCAAAAAAAAAAAGCAACTGATTTTGTTCAATAAAAAGTTAGAAGAAAGGAACTAGTTCACAATCGAATAGATTAATTTCTTTTCTATATTTAGAAAGTTTCAAATAATCTCATGGCAATCAAATAATCTCATAATAAATAAAATCCCATGCAGGGTGTTTTTGGCTTCTATAACCGGTCTAACACACCTCTTCCTTACAGAGTTGCATTTGTATAGTGAAAAATTATTTATTTCAAAAGAAAAATAGTAGTTCAAGCTAGTCAATGTTGTAATGACACACAAATAAACATATAAACATGAGAATATTTTGCATATGATCAAACGATGCAGCGTTTACCTAATTATGCTAGGAAAAATCTGACATGCCAAAGAACTCTCAACCTGCAGAGTTGCTTTTCTTTTGAAATCCAGATCTAAGCACATATCTATTTATCTATCTACTAATTCACAAGTTAATTGTAACGAATGCCAATCTTTCATGCAATTAATTATGTACATTGCCCACCTGCGCCTCTGAGAAAGACCCCGAGATTTAAAAAAAAATCTCCAACTAAATGTTTTTAACTAAATTACACATTACACCGAATTTGTACAGCTTACCGAATTACACATTACACATTACACTGAATGCCACAATCCCTCTCGGGCACTTCAAGCACTTTAGGAGTTCTAAGATTTTAAACAGACCTAAATGTCCATATGCGTATTCATTCCCTCCTACCTACATTCATGGATACACCCGTCTATGAATATCTTGCTAATAAAAGCCCTTCTAAAATTCCACTGAGTTATGTAACTGAAGGCTAAGCTTTCAGATTTGTTTCTTCTATCAGTTGAGCTTTAGGATAATATCAATATGACTTTATAAGCTATATATTCCGCACCTACGCTGCGAAATAAAATGTATCTCTGTATCCCTGTGTCGGGATAATTGCCCGTCTCTGTGTATCTGCCTTTCTTTATGGCCGGGCTAAAGGTGTCTTAGCAGTCAGTAAACCGTTCAGAACTAGCCCGGGCGTCTGTTTGTACATCAGCCACATTCTTAATTAGAAATGTGCTCTCTCTTGAGAAAGATTTCCCTTTTAAGGAAGGGAAGGTAGCAACAGGCAAGCGAGGGAAGCCACGGAGGTGTGTTCCGGTTGGAGGTTTTCAGGACACGGCATGCCTCTGAAAGCCAGCTGAACTTTGGACCGCGTATCGCACTAAAGCCGAAATTGCAAAGTAAACTCATTTACCACCTGGGCGTCCTTGACTCCAGCTGATTAAAGTGTGATCCGGCGTGTGTGCTCAGCTTCCCCTTGTGTTATTTAAACACAATCAAAAGTAATAAAAGTATTCCGATTGCGTGAGGAGGGCCACAAGAAGGCAGACGCAATTCAGCCTGAATGTCTGGTCTCAGCTGCAAACCTTTTTTGGGATAGAGGGAAGTGGAGAGAGAAGGATTAGGGGAAATTAGAAAAGGACAAAAGAGACGTGTTGCATTACCGGACGGGATACTGGACTTCGAGCAGAGGGAGATCCAGAATTGGAAAGGAAAGAGTCGGGTCACTATCATTAACTGGGAAGACATCTAGTGGGAGCGTCTTGTAACTGCAGCTCCTCCAGAGGGTCAAGATCAGGGGTGTCCAACTCTGGCCCTCCAAATGTTCATGGACTATGATTCCCAGTAGCCTCAGGGCTGCTGGGAATCATAGTCCATGAACATCTGGAGAGCAGAGTTGGACACCCCTGGTCAAGATGATCCCTGGGAATGTGTGGGGCCCCAACCCACTCTCCTTTCTGTTATCAGTTGCTGATTTACTTCCCACTCTTATCATGTACTTTCTGGCATTAAATGTTCCCATCATGTCCTGGAGTCTCTGAAAGATCTGTAGGTTCCCATCAGGATACTGAAGACTTAGCCTGTCCCCTGGACTTCTTAGACCCCCTTCTCACATAAGAAGTTCCTTATGTGAAAGCTGGCTCCAGACAGCTTTCTTGCCCCCACCCCCCAGGAGCTGCCAACACAAAGTCAGCTGCCACAAGAGGATAGTAGCCTTGACCCTTGGTGGCTATTGAGCCACCATCCTTTCCAGCAAGAACTCTGGAATTAGGGGAAAAATACTTCAGCATCTAAGTCTGTTTGACCTTTACCAGCATCTAATACAATGCTTGAGGTAGAGTTACAGCAGAATTACATCCTTCTAAACCCATTGACTTGAAATCAGATGGACAGGTATCACTCACCCCTGAGCTTCTTTTATGTAGGTTTTTTAAGTAGTTGAACTCTCCACTGGTGGACTTACCCAGTGGATTGGATGTTATATTTGTTTATAGGAGTGTGGTGGTATCTTTCTTCTCCCCTAAGGACTAAATTCCAAATTGTTTACCCTGATGCTAATAATGAAGTGAAGAGAAATGATGGGACAGCTGTGGCTATAATCTTTCAAGTGTGACCCCTGAGATGAGGACCTAAGGCAATGTCCATCTGGCAGGTAGTTTATTCAGAGGCCAGAAGTAATAGATATAGAACTAATCATAGCAATAGACTATTGTAACTCGCTCTACGCGGGCCTTCCCTTGCGTTTGATTCGGAGACTAAAACTGGTTCAGCATGCAGCAGCGCGTTTGCTCACAGGCAGCGCCATTTATGATCATATTCAGCCTGTGCTACGCCTGTGCTACGCCAGCTGCATTGGCTCCCAGTAGAGTTCCGAATCATTTTCAAGGTGCTGGTGTTGACCTTCATAGGACCTTACGCGGCCTGGGACCCTCTCGGTATCTTCGGAGACCGCGATCACCCCATATGTCCCCTGCGTGGGTTCTCTCCACGGCTCTGTAGGAGGCCAATTCTATTAGTGGGTCCCTGGCCCTCAATGATGCGGCTGCCGGCCTCCCACACGGGCCAGGGCTTTTACAGCTCTGGCCCCGGCCTGGTGGAACACTTCCTTCCTCCGGCTGTCCAGGGCCCTGCGGGACCTCGGTGAGTTCCGCAGGGCCTGTAAGACAGAGCTGTTCCGCCGGGCCTTTGGAGGGACCAGCCGCTGAATGGCGCGCCCCCCCCCCCCAGTTGGCCCTTTACATCTGGGTCTGTCATCTTGGGACTTGTCCTCCTCCTCCGGGGAGAATTTTTAAAAATGGGGTTAGTCGGACGCCTCTATTATTGTTCTTACTGTTGTTATCGCTGTTTTAATGGTTTTAGTTATTTACCTATATTAATATTGTATTTATATTGTACACCGCCCAGAGCCCTTCGGGGATGGGGCGGTATAAAAGTCCAAACAATAAATAAATAAAATAAAAATAAATAGATTTGTTCAGTTGGACCTGGAAATGTGCACACAGCCTAAGGCTCAAATTATAATGCTTCTCACATGATAATGCTTCTTTTTTCAGTATGCTTGCATCCACTGCCTAGAGAAAGGAAAAAGGAGTAGCTACTCTGGCTTTACGCAAGGAAGTGACCTAATTGTGGTGTAGAGAGTAGCTCTCACCAGAAATGTGATCAATAAAGCAAAAACTTAAAATGGTGTTCAGAAAAAAAAGGAAAATGTCATACTATGTCCCTCCCAATTGGACAGTTGTCTGTGAGCAGTCCCTTTGACAAAATTCATGAAAGTCCTTATCTTGAATAAGGACTGCCTCCCAGGGTTGATGTTAAAAAATCATATGAAGTGATTTGAATCATATTGGTGAGTTATCTAAGTGACTTGTTGAAGGAAGGTAATTTCAAATATGTCTGGTTAGATTTTGATAGCAAAACAGGTAAAACAGGTAAAATTAATGTGCAAAAACATTTTCATTGCACCACTAATGTATAAACATGCAGTGGTATGTTAGGCCAGTGTAATTGTAGTTATGTATATGAATGTGAAGCTGTGGGAATCATTCAGGAAATCATAGCCAGGAAAACATTTAACTTTATCCAAAATCCTTCTGAGTGCAAGGCAATTGAGAATCATTAAGGTATGTTATATGTCATATACCTTTTTAACTTATGAAGTGCTGCTGATCTCAAACCCTATAAACTACATATCAATTGATCCAGTTCAATTTGTGTGATTCATTCTTTCTGCTAGGAGTTCCTCATCTGTCCTTCAAGACAACATGGGACAGCAACATCAGCATTCCATTAGCAAACTTGACCCCTTTTAAGGGTTAAAACTTGTTCTGTTGTACTTGATTTCAGCTTCCTGTGTGCTTGTGCAACATGAATTTACTTTGCTTGGTTATCACATACATGGAGAAAGCCCTGATCAACCATCAAGGGGGGAAAAAGTGAAGACTTTTTCTTTGATCCTCCAGATTTTTTCAAACACTTCCTTTTCCAACCTGTGAAAATATTTACTCTTCAATTCTTCCTCCCAACATAATCGTCCTTCTTTTCCTTCAGCCTCCTACAGAAAGTGTTTGGTTTTGAATTATACTTGATTACTTTCATATATGAACGTAGTATAAATCCAAAAGTAATAAATACATTGATATGAAAACAGTAAGTGAGCAGATTGTCACATAGGGTGAAAATCACAGTTTTACACACACAAGAACAGAACACATCAACACACATCCATAATTATATCTGAATTGTTTTTATCTGGTTGTGGTAAACCACTTGGGAGGGGACTCTGAGGAAATACATGTTTCAGATAAATAGGCAAAGTAAGCAAATAAATAAATTGTGACCTTGATCCAGGAGTCCAAGGGTGAAGAAAGAGAATAGATTCTTAAACATTTATTATCCTGGCAGGGTATGTGTGTCCAGATCATTTAATACATTTAGAAGGCAAATCTGTCTTCAGCTGCACTCAAAATTCTTGAGGATTATTTGGAAATAGTGTATAACAATGGAATCATTTTGTAGATTTGAACCAATTTAAACAAAGCTTCATTTTGTTCTGTCACAGATTGATGAAAGAGGGCTCCAGTTCTTCAAGAGAATTTGAAGTTCAAGCATACAACATGAGAATGGCCCTAAACTCAATATATATGTTCCATTTAAATCAATGGATCTTACTTCTACTTGATGTGAATGATCTAAGGCAGGCACTCCAAGAAGAATTAACTTTACATTTTTAAATCAAAGAAGGAGGTGGAGTGAAGGATTGATCTCTTGCTGTGACCTCAAAGGCATCTATTTCTTATTCTCTTATCTATGCATTTCTATGTTACTCCATTTCTCTTCTTTCTCACAGCCTTTTGGGCACTGATTCTCCTTCCCATCTGATCTTTTACGTTAGTCAACAAAATAGTAAGTGTTCTTGACGAAAATCCAACTTTTTACGTCAACCGGGATTTTATGTCTTTCTGCAGAAGGCTCATGAGGGACCAAGGGTTAACTTAAGAACTACCAGCTGAAGAAATTGATGTGTTCACTGATCAGTCACCAGCAGGAATGCCCCCCCCCCTTCCCAAAACCTTTTATATGGCCCTCATCCCGCCCTGGCAGTAACAGATTCCATTTTCATTAATTTGCCAAAATATATACTTACAACCGTCACTGGAAGGGCTATTGACATACCAGGTCTTGTTCCTCCCAGTTAAAGCACAAATGATTCATTTCTGTTGCTGTTTGGCAAGCAGTCCCCAAGCGTCCAACTTCCATATTGGGCAATGGGCTGGCCCTTAGGGCGTTGAAATGCATTGGTCCTATCGTCAAAGTTTCCCAACTTTTTTTTTGTAGTCCATGTTGACTTCCCAGGAACTACCCCCCCCCTCTCTCATTCTGTGTGTGTGTGTACAATTTGAGCTTCTTTATCCTGGATCTAAGAACTCAACATGGTATATAAATGGTCAGCAGCCCCCCCCCCCCGTGTTGTTGGCAGCTCCTAACGTAATACAAATTAGCTGATGATGCTAATGAACTATAATTCTTCACTCTTCCATCATCCTTCCAAAATCTTATGCAATGTGACAAATGAATCACTGTCAAATTAAACCTGCAATAGGGGATAGCAGATGCCTTGACATACCCCCTCCTCCAATCTGGTGTGTGTGAGGGGGGGGGGAAGAGAACAGGACTGAGAATATATAGCTTTTTGAAAAGTAGATGAAAGCAAGTAATTAGTAGCAGGCTTTCAGGGGCTACCCCACAGAAAGAAATAAAGGGTGGCTATTCCAGCACCAGTATAACCACAGTGAAATCTGCCAGGAGATGGCCTTTAAACTGGGTGCCTTGAGACTCTGGATTTTGTTTTTAAACCCTTTAGGTATCTAAGCTAAGATGTTATTGGCAACATATAACTCTAGGCTACCCATATATATGTTTGTTTTAATTAATTATGTGTGGGTTATAAAGTGTTGGGAGGAGAGTTTGAGGAGATGTTGGCAAGGAATCAACCTCTTTGCACTATTATAAGTTGAATAAAACCATGGGGAAGGCAGAGAACAGCAGGCCTGTTGTTGTGAATTACTCTTCTCTCAGCTCTAAATAATAAGCTGATGCAACAACCAGATACAAGGTCTTTGCTTTCATCTGATGCTGCCATTTCTGATGAACCTGGTAAATCAGGAGTGACTCCATGAAGGCCCTGGAGCGCTTGAAGCTCTACAGGGAGCAAGACTCACTCCCAAGGCTAATCAGTGGGGGTGTTTCACAGAACATTTACCTCCATATGCTAGTAAATAGAGGTGGAGGGGAGTATGTATTATGACTCAAAACCAAAAAGCTGAAAAAGGTTCCATTAATGAAATAATTTATTTGCTCCACCAGCACTCCATTATCTTCATTAGCTGACTCTAGAAGGCCTATAACAACCCCCAATCCTGTTCTTTAAATTGCTACTGGACTCCAAGCTAAGTGTTCTACTCAGACCAAACAGGCTACTTTCACTGGCCTCTCCTTTCACTACACTGGCTCAACTGCAGAGATTTTGCTTGAGCTTTATAGTGCTGGGGAAATGGAATGTGACCACTGGCACCCAAAGATTAACCTTCATGGTTGTTATTTTTATAGTAGGAAGGCCTTAGTTCTTCTAACTTCTGACTGCAGGGTTTTCTGCAGATGTGTTTCCTGTTGGATTGTTATGTTTCAGAGTCTAACTGAAGAACTCTCCAGAGAGCCTCAGTTGTCTTCCAGCCTAGGAGAACTTTCCTCTCTCCCCTTAGGAAATTAGCCTGTGAGGGCAATATATTGTGCCTCTCAATTTGGGCTGGTGCAGGTCACAATGGGATGGATACTACCACTTCACGGGCCAAATTTTGAAGATGCCCTCTAGGTTAAGGGGACTTTATCCAATTTAAAGGGAGGAAGAGTCCTTGGGATGGAGGAAGGCAGATGAGTACTTATTTTTTGTTGTAACCCGGCCAGAGCTGTTCAGGGATTGGGTGGGATATAAATAAAATTAAATAATTAAATAAATATTTATAGTCAGCATTTATCAAGGTGGATTAAACAA
This sequence comes from Sphaerodactylus townsendi, assembly GCF_021028975.2. Classification (NCBI taxonomy): domain Eukaryota; kingdom Metazoa; phylum Chordata; class Lepidosauria; order Squamata; family Sphaerodactylidae; genus Sphaerodactylus; species Sphaerodactylus townsendi. The sequence continues at coordinate 40,186,034 of NC_059435.1, forward strand.
TGTAATAGGCCTAAGATTACAAAACTTCACAAGAAAGCAAAACGCACTAGGAGTCATATGCCAAACGTTGCAGAAAAATAGTATTACAAAAGTAGGAAGTATTGCAAGCCTAACAGGGTAACAATGCCAGAAACAAAGAATGCACCCTGTGCATAGTGATACATCTACAGTCTTGTTTCTTGAAAAGCACCTTCCTGTGCCATTCCATTATACTAGGGGTCCCTGATATTTTTGAGCCAGCAAGCGTATTTGGAATTCTGACACGTCATCATGGTCACAGCAACAAAATGGCTGCCACACAATGGCTGACATGGGAGGTGGAGTCAGCCACAAAATGGCTGCTGCAGCTAATTTCAATCACAGAATGAAGATCCTTGTACTGTGGTGGCAGCTGCTACCAAAGCAACTTTTTAAAAAATCTGCATAGTCAATCAAATGTTCAATAGTCAGTCAGAGGCTTTGTTGACGAAAAGCTTTACTGGGCTCCTCACCCTTCCTAAAAATGCTTGACAGGTGCAAGAAAAGGTGTTGGTGAGCACCATGGTGCCCACAGAAACCAAGCTGGGGGCCCCATTATTATTCTATAACCCAAGTACCATTATCAAAATGTTCTCTTAAACTATTCTGTTTGACATAGTTTGTGGAATGCAGGGGAGCTCTCCTCAGGCAGGCCATTTCACCAGCTGGAAAGCCACAGCAGAGAATGCACCTATGACAGTATGTGGAATCTTGATGATAGAGGGTTGGATCCCGACTAGAGTTTCCACTCACCCAAGGCACTTCTTTCAGTTGAACAGAATGTTTTTGCTTTCCCCCTCTCCCCATACCCTCCTAATATCCTAGGGGACACAGGAACTTCAGGAATAGCATGAGAGACAAATAGGGGTTTGCAGCAAGAAGAGGAAATTGGAGGAAATGACCTCATCCCTTCTGTGAGCGGAAAACTGAGTCCAGCCCTTAAAGTGGAAGCTCCTGAAGCAGCAGGAGGGGGGTGTCTTGCAGGAGAAGATGCTTATTGACAGGCGGGTTTAGTCATAGCTATTTACTGACATGGATACATTGATTAAGGCAAGCAGGCACTGGGTCCCAAGGCAACCATGTGATAACTCTCCATCCCCAAAATGCCTTTACCCATCTCGAATTAGCCAAGTTGGGGAAAATATTAAGGCATCGGCTTCAAGATACCTCATGCGGGATGGCTGCCTCACAAGTCTTGTTTCGTTTAAACTGCTGAAGCCCCAATGAAGTGAAAGGGATTGGGGCAGCCCAATTGGGCGCTGCCTGCAGCCAAGATTCTGATATGCCGGTGTTTTAAGCACAAGCTCAGTATATCCCGTGCTTTTCCACATCTCTCAATTGTTCCATAACAAACTAATTAAACATCCCCCACCCCCGCTTCGGTTGTTACAAACTTTATAAAATGTACATGAAAGGACGACAGAACGCTGCACAATGTGCAGTCATGTGAGGCTTAGCATCTTTGCCAAGGTGGATGTTGTGTTGCAACTTAGTTTTGGCATGTTTATTGTCCTTTAAAGCATTCCTCACGTGGATCAGGTTACTTCTCTTTTTGCCATCACTGATGGAGATTCTGCAATATTCGTCTTGAACTGTGAGACTGCCTCGGTCATTACAATAACAGAAACGTGAGAATAAAGGGGTCTGCTCTCTTGAACATTCGCCATTGCGTGGTTTTTACAGCCACACGGTCCCCTGCAGCAAGCTGCTACCCTAGAACGTCCCAGTTTTTTAAATTCCTGTTTATTAAAGCAATAACTCTTTGTAAGGATTATTTGGAGCCGGAACAACACTTTTCTTTACGACCAATTGGAAAAAAATCGGCCCTAGAGAAAGAATTGTCGAACGGTAAAAGCCAAAGCGCTCGAGATGAACTTGACTTTCTTGCTACTTCCCAAAACCATCTGAACCGCTCGCTAATTCCACCGATCTTATTTACCGATAATTTGATTTAATTCCAGAGAAACGTATGTTGGAACAGGTTACTTCCTCCGGACCAATTATTTTTGATCTGAATTGACTCTGATGTTATTGAATCTAGGAGCTTCACTTTGTTTAATTGAGACATTTTATTCCCTCCTTTCCTCGTGGTTCAAGGCGACTTACAGTAACCGTTTGAACAGACATAAAATAGCAAACCCCAAATCTCTCCCCCTCCTCTGTGTAAAACCTACTCTTGTGTAAACCCTACTGAAATTAATGGGTTGTACTCCATGGCCGACCCTCTACCATTCTGAGACTTCGAAGGCAGAGTGTTATGAAAAGCTAAATAAAGCGTTAGTCCTAACCGACCTTACTTGGAAGTGTCTCGCCGAAATCACCTCACTTTACTTCCAAGTAAAAGTGTCTTAATTTCTGCATTAATGCTCCGGTGTTTCCAGCCTGAATTCAGAACATCAGATATTACATGAATTGGGCAAAGGGAATTAGAAGTGGGGTACTGTGTGGTTTCTGGGCTGTGTTGATATAGCAAACCAAAGACTTGGTTTATGACTGAACTCATTATAACTGGACTCAACTCGACCCACCACTAATTTCTATCACACTGGGGGACTAATTAATGGTAATTATTTTATTATTCTCCACAACATCCCTATGAGGTAGGTCTCCGTCACAGTTCAGTTTCACAAGGGGGAAACTGAGAACCAAGGAGGCTTTCCCGATAATTCCTTTCTTAAGCTGAGACTCGAACCCAGGTCTTCTCAGTAAGTCAACCAGTTGACCCTAGTGGGTCAGGTTAACTTTTCCATAGCACCATTTAAAGTATATCTGCTCATGGCATAACAACACACTTGATGATTCGACCTAGTAACCAAGTTCTTCTCCGTAACACCAAATCCAGTGGAGGGAACGAGTGAAAATGAACCACCACAGAAAGGCAAGATGGACGATACAGGAAAACACTTCTTTTGGAAACTGAAGTCTCAGGGGCCCGCACTCTCTTGGAAAAGAAATCAGTGACCTGGAGCCAAATATGACTTTCCCTCCTCGATCGCTGGTCCTGTAGCCTGCCTCGACAAATTGAGGCTGGGATCGGGTCTCATTCCTGAGGGAGGGCTACTACAGCTCTGCGCTGCCAGGTCTAGCAAAACCACACACTGGGTAGAATAGGGGAAAACCTGGCCACAGTGAACTGTGAGTGGATTTATTTCAGGCACATGAACGGTACAGGATAATTCAGGGCGATCATCCAGCTCTCTCATAGCAACAGCCTTCCCTCACGGAAGAATCAAGAATTAAGTATCAACACGGGTTGCGTTTCCGAAATTAATTCTGCACAGGCACCTTGCTTCATCGTATCCAAAAGGGACGTGTCTAAATGCAGAGCCCGGGGATACGGGATAGGATTATTACCCAATAATGTATTTTCAACCAACCCAAATTTGGTAGAGAAGCTATGACAGTTGTCCAACGTTCCTTAAGCCTGCGGTACGACTGGTAGGTTTAGTTAAATGTTCTCACATATCTCCAAAGAGGAATTCTCCTTCCCCAGTGGCTAGTATCCATTGTTACATTGGAGGGACAACGGGACAATTTTTACCTAGTTTAATGCACAAAGTCTTTGTAGTGTGTGTTGGGGGAGGGTTCTTTAATACTGTTTGTTCAGTGGGAATGCTAGATGCAACCCCTTCCTGAGAGTAAAACCCACTGAGTAGACCTGAGTAGGGCTCTGTGTAGAGCTGCTTAGGCTCGCTCACTAATAGTGCAAATTGCAACCCTAAGGACACTTTCCTGGTAATCCACTGAATAACATGGGACTTACCGCAGAGCAGACCTGTTTAGGACTACTTTCTGAAAGAGGAAATCAAGCTAATAATATTAATGCACCCAATTTACTAAAATCACCCATCCAGCCCAAATGGACTTATGGAACAGTTACTTCAAGTTTGGATTTAAAACAAGTCCACCACTCGTGTGGGGGGGGGGGGAATCCAAGAGGGTTGGGTGGACTATAATAGGGTTTACTTTGAGTAAACGAATTAAAGCTTATAGCTTCAAGAATCTCTTCCTTTTTTTCAAGTGACATTCTTGTTTCGTAATCAGCTTCAGAACATATCAATTTGCTCAGCCGGTAGTTAAATCTCCGCCACTTTCTTACTAATCAACCCAGACAAAATATCTGTAAATGAACTCTATTGAAGGAATGTAGCACTTATTTCTTTTAAAAAATTAGGGGATCTAGTTCTCTTCTCATGGTTTGAGAACGGACTTGGGGGGGGGGGACGTTACTTTTGGTGCTTTTTTTAAATGGACCTAAATATTACAATAGGCTGGCAGCTCAGGAGGGACTTAGTGTTTTAGAGGAATGTTTAATTTGTGTAACAATGGGAGCTTGTAATCATGTGGTAACAATTAATCTAAGCTCCCGGCAGTAGTGAAAAGATACCGGGAAGAGCTCTCTATATCCTGTCCTTTTTGTTCTTCTCCCCACCAAAGCTGGAGCGAGCAAGCAAAAAATAATAAGATATGGTTATTCTATTACACGTTTCTGCTCGAATTTAATAACCGAGAGTAGTAATCGGTCTGTTCAACTCAGTGCACGCCTCTCTGAAAGTCAAACTATTAATCATGACTTGTAAAAAAGTTTTATTTTAAAAACTTTCCTGAAGTATTTATTTAATAAAGCGATACTGACTGGTTCAATTCCGTAAAACAATCTTTTTCACTTATGGCAGTGATCCCAACTTCAGACATGAATGGCACATTCCCTTCTGTTTATCTTCAGAATATCCATACTGTGATTTTATAAAATCTTCTCCTAATAACTTTTCACGCGATGTTGGTGTTGTTTAAGCGGTCGCCTCTACCAATAAAAACTGCCTGGGGTCTGAGAGTAGGCCATTTTCGCCTACGTAAAAACAAACTGTAGTACATTTTTGTTCCTTCCTTCTTTCCCTGCCCCAGAACTATTTTTGAATTAGTAAACTTTTGAGAGGATCAGTTAGAAATTTTGCAAATATGATAAAGGGCATGAGAGAAGCATATACTGTAAATATATACTGTACTCACACAATGGGCTCTGAGTCATCGCCAACCTGACTTTGATTCATTTTATGTTTCCTGACTCTTTTGAATAACTCTTGGGTCTCAGCAGAGGATTCAGGGAGGAAAAGCTGTTTGGTTTGTTTTTAACCATGGAGCAAAAAGTAAATGTCAGAAACTCATGCCCTGGTTTTACATTGGAGTGCACGTGTGGCAATATCTACTTTCCTGGTAAAGAGGAATGCACTCTGGGAGTGTTTAATCTCTGCACTAGTCTGACGCCCCTTCACTATTTGCTTTGGAAAATCCTTCTTCTTTTCTAATTATTTTTTTTAAGAGCACTCAGTGGGAGGGAGAGAGTTAGGATGTCCAGCAAATGCTGATCGTAAAGCTGTTTGGTTACATTAGAAACACATGAATATCTTGAGATGCAAAGTGTCCTTAAAACGGGCCCGGAGGAATGTTGGTACAGCAGAAATAATGGCAGGAGTAGGTCTTGACAATCCACCTCCAAATTAATGTGTTGGCAGGTAAATTAAATTCGCTCATGAAAATCAAATCCGATTAAAGGCCTGCTTCTACTACCTCCTTAGGTTTTCTTGTCTCTTAAGAGCTGTATTATTACTAGATGGCAGGAGCACTGCATCTTCCCAAAGATTAGGTTTGGATCATCTTTATTTTCAACAACAACAAAAAAAATGAATATGAACACACAGTGTGATCCTTAAGAAGGCTCTTCCAGTCTAAACCCATTCGTTTCAATGGGCTTGTGCAGTAACTCTTTGTAGGATTGTTGTAGGTACTGTGGCTGGTGGTAGTAAAAGAGTAGTAAAAGTAGCCTGTGAGTCAGAGCAGATCATCTACATTTCCCCAAATTTATAGGCTGGTTTTATGCAAATTTACACAGAGAAATTACTCCTGATTTCATAGGATAGGATCACAAGCTTAGTAGCTCGCTTTAAGACAGCTAAAATCAATATCCCAAGTTAGATGGTCAACCAGACTTAAATCATATTATTTTTATGGGATTTGTTGAGCAAGAAACATTGTCTGGATCAAAGTTTTTAAACCCATTAATATTTAGGTGGAATTTATGACGGAGCTGCCCAAGTCTATAGTTTCTTTTATATAGACTTTTTTTTTTGTAATGCATTTACCCAGTCTTGATTTGACATCATACAAGAAATTGAATGGTGGTGTAAGCTTCGGTACCTGTGTAATGGTGAAAAATGGAGCATATTTTGGTTTTTCTAGGTTTTGTGTTCACACACACCCTACCTTGTCTAAACATGTCCTTGAAGTTATTTCCTTTTGGGAACTGCCAAAGAGACAACAGGGACAAGACTCCCCCCACTTTCCAAGGGTTATATGTATGGACGCTGGCAGCTTCCTTTCTCTCGATATTTTAAGTCCCTGGGTCCTCTTCAGAGAAGTACAGAGGGAGGAGGATTCCAAAGAAACATTGTTTCATTTTATGAATAGATCTGTCCTCTTCACTCACATATCAGTCGCTATTCAGCCGTCATTCCATTGAGTTCAGTTGGATTTTTTGTTTGAATAGAGAGTGAGGCAGGATTTGTGAATAAGGGATAAACTTTTCCCTTTTGTTGGATACAGTGAATCCGGATTTAATCTGTTTTGTGGGCATACTGCAGACATTACACTGGACTTGGTTAAGAAGCGCCGGTTGGGGTGTGTGTGTGTGCCCCCTCTGTCTACTCTGCAGAGAGGCGAAAAAAGTAAAAGAAGCCCAGATACATGAAGAGTGTAATCCTAAACAGAGTTACACCCTTTGAAGTCCACCGAGGTCCATGGGTTTAGAAGTGTGCAACTCTGTTAGGATAGTACTGTCAACAGAGTAAATTAAACTGGCTTTTATTCATTCCATTGAATTGTAAAAGAACACGACAACCCAAATGGGCATTCTTTTGCCTTCTCTGTTGGCACATATACGCATGGCTTTGACTTGTGAACTTGCGCTTTTTTCACAGTGTTACGTGCAAATCTGATCGTGGAGTTGTGGGGAAGGGGCTGTGTAGAAGTGTTGAAGGAGAGCGTTTGGGGACATTCCCTATGAACTACACAGAGGTCTACACAAACCCACACCAATACACAGAATCAAGTAATGGCGACTTCTGGCGCAAACACATGACCATGGCAGGAGTAGACCTAGCTCAGAACACAAGCATACACACCCATTCCATTAGTATAGTCATTCTAGATAGCTGGCCAGACTCTGCATTCAAAGTTTGCGTTAAGAGAGCAAACACGTTGTCCAGCTGTTGGGTGTTTGTTTCTGCAGTAAAAGAGCAGTTTAATATTCTCAAAGGGCAGCAGAAAACTTCGACCGTATCCTACTCACATCCCTGTTCATGAGCAACTCCCATCGTTTTCCTGTACAAGCTGGGCTGTTCGTACCTTAGAAACGTACACCATCCAAAGGCCAGAATCCGCAACGGGCTGCAGAAACCCTGTTCGCCGGGGATGCTCGCTGTTTTCTGCCCTGATTTGCAGCACATGGTTCTAAATACATTTGAACCCTCCTGGATTAGCGAGCTGGAGCCCTCGCACAACTGCACAGTGGCCGGAAACGACAACTAACCACACCCGCACATTTGATCCTAACTACCATTTCCCTTCTCTAAAACCCATTTTGAACCTGAGACAAAGAGAACCCCATTAGTTATGCCCATACTTTAGCCGCCTAACAAAGGTTTGATTCTCTCCAAAAGAAAAAATTGGAGAAGGTACAATGATCAGTTCCGCCACCACCACCACCATGTTCCTTATCCCCCCCCCCCCCCACACACACACAGTCACTATTAAAACGAAGCCAAACAAGAGAACCCAAAAAGCATACAGGATGCCCACGCCACCCCCAATAGCTGGGATCTTGTCTCAAAAGCAACGATTTCACACAGCTTCACCATAACTTGAGGGTAGTTTCTTTGCCTGGAAACTGTAGTCAGAGAAACAGTAGAGTTGGAGGGGGGTGGAGAGTGGGGGGGGGGGGAATCGAAGTTAGCAAAAGGGCGATTAGCTTTCTCTCGGCTGCTCCTTTTTAACAAATCAGAAAAGCTCCTATAGGGCTGTGAATGACACTTCCAGGACTGACTAGACTGGAACTTTCAACTTGACCTTGGCCTTTAGTCCTGTCTAACCCGTATGTAAAACAGAGCTGCCCATGTAGTGCTTTAGCGGGGTGGGGGCACGGTCGGACTGGATGAGCTGCGGGTTTGAGGGGGGAGGGGTTTTTTGGCTCCTGCAATGCGATTTCTAAGAATGAGACTCACCGATGGCAAAGGAAGGAGCGGGGAATATTCCCTCACTCCCGCCTCTCAACATGCAAGATTTCCTAAACTCTGAAGCCAGGAAAGGGGTGGGGGGAAAAGAGAGAGAATGAAAATATGCTAGAAATAATTATTTGTCTTTGGCTATTAGAAAGAATGCGGAAAAGACCGTCCAGGAGGCGGGGGGCGGGGGCCAGAGGAAAGGAGTTCTTTACTGGCTGCGGTTAAAAGATTTGCTGAAATATTGTTCGGTGACAAGAGTCCCCTGCACCGCATACCATACTCAGACTGGTGGACAGGCAAACTGACAGATCGGTTCCTTCCTTAACAAGGAAAAGCCCGTCCCCAAACAATGCGCGATTTAGAATTCCATCCTTGTAGCAATGCAGAGAAAACAACGTTGCGATGCCCAGCAAGCACAATAGCGCATAAATACCTGTCTCGGGTACATCCATAAGCCACGCAGTTGAAAAAAAGAGGGCTTCCTCTCCTCATTGTGTCGCTCAACAAACCCCTCTCCATTATGATACTGTTATATCTAACTCGCATCTATTTCGCATTGATTCCATGAGCCATCCGCATATCAGCAGTATCCGCATAATTACTGTGTGGCACGGGTCTTCTATATATCCTTTAAAAATGATCCTAGCTAGCTTCTTTTTTCAAAATAAAAATGGTCACCACGCCACGCTAAATCCTAGTGTTTGTGTTTACGACGATGCAACTCTGGGAAATTCGGTGAAAGGGATTTTTAAATAAAATTATTAATAGAGGGAATCCCTGAGGTCACTCATGGACATTAAAAAAAAATCCCACTCGTTATAGTCGAGGATGATTCAGACAAAAATTGTAGGCTGCGAGTTTTATTGTTGCAATAACAAATAATGTAGTGTGGTTTGTTCTGAGGTCTACTTAACCCCTTCTGAGCCGCACCTCAAGGGAGTCTATTCTGCCTGAATGCAAAAGATCCTGGAGGAGCGCTTGTTCAAAAGTAGCGTGATTCTTTTTTTTAAAGTGAAATGCATTTTTTTTTGGTTTAGAAGAAGATGAGTAGTCCCAGATGTTGACAAACATTCTTGAGGGTTTTGGGGGAAAGGTGTTGTGACGACTTCCTAATAGAACATTACAGCTTTTGCAAAAGGAAAAAGGAAAAGCTGTGGACGTTGGCAGTCATATTGCATGAGAAAAATACGACTTTTTTTCATAATGCATAAAAGTATGGTATGTAGGAGATGGGAGGAGGCGGTGGGACGGCCTTTTGGAGGGGGGGGTGGGGGGAAGGGAGCCACCGGTTGAATGGCAAGACAAATACGGGAAGTCAGAAATTCAGTGATATTGACAAGACCGTGGAGATGGAGTTTCCTATAGAAAATGCTCTGCAGGAAAGGAGGGAGGATCCCGCTTTGGAGGGAGGGGGGGAAATACCTGCTCTTCTTTTGCACCCCTGTCCGTGCCTGGCTTGTCACACAAAGTCGTGAGTGGAAGGGGGCCGCCGCGCGCCAGTCCCGTCCGCTGCTGGCATTCCAGACCCCGCGCGATTAGGCCATTATTTAATTATCTGCGCTTTATTCCTCAGATGTTTATCAGCTGCTTTGCATATCACGTGGGGGCGGGCGGGCCAATGAGCGCCGGCCTGGCGCGACTGCTGGCGCGTCAGCCCTGGTCAAGTCTGGGAGATTTAGTATCTCTTTTTTCAGTCTTTGGGGCTTTTAAAAAAGAGCCACTGGTCTCAATGCGGATCGGGCTATGACAGCCTCCGTGCTCCTCCATCCCCGCTGGATCGAGCCCGTCATGTTCCTCTACGACAACAGCCTGGAGGAGATCAACAAGAACATGGAAGCCGGCTTCCACGCGGCGGCGGCGGCCAGCAACTTCGCGGCGGCCAACCAGTGCCGGAACCTGATGGGCCCCCTGGCCGCCCCCGGCAGCGCCGCCGCCGCCTACGCCTCCTCCAACGAGGCGCCCTCCGCCGCGGGCATGGCCGAGCCCGGGCCGGCCGTCAAGCAGTGCAGCCCCTGCTCGGCCGCCGTGCAGAGCCCCTCGGGCCCCGCCGCCCTGCCCTACGGCTACTTCGGCAGCGGCTACTACCCGTGCCGCATGAGCCACCACAACGCCGCCCTCAAGTCCTGCGCCCAGCCGGCCGCCGCCGCCGCCTCCTTCGCCGACAAGTACATGGACACCTCGGCCGCCGCCGCCGCCGCCGCCGCCGCCGCCCACGGCGAAGACTTCACCTCCCGCGCCAAGGAGTTCGCCTTCTACCAGGGCTACGCCGCAGGACCCTACCAGCCCGTGCCGGGCTACCTGGACATGCCCGTCGTGCCCACCATCGGCGGCCCCGGCGAGCCCCGGCACGAGTCCATGCTGCCCATGGAAGGCTACCAGCCCTGGGCCATCACCAACGGCTGGAACGGGCAAGTTTACTGCCCCAAGGAGCAGAACCAGCCGCCCCACCTCTGGAAGTCCTCTCTGCCGGGTAATGCACCTGCACGGCCCTTCTCTTACCCCCTTCCGCACCCTGAGCGTTAGCAGCGCCCTCCCGCCCAGCAGCCTCTGCCCTCCAGCGCAACGCGGCGCTCACCTACCTACCGCCGACGGAGCGTTAGTTCCGCCAGGGCATCAGCCGCCTGGGTCCCATTTCTCTGACCCCTCCGCCCCGCAGGACCGATGCTGGGGTTGGGAGTCTTCCCTCTCCGTTTCAGAAGGCGTGCTCGCCTTCGCTGGGCTCATCCCTTGGACCAGGCGGGCGCTTGCCCCTCGGAGGCTTTGAGCAGAGCCCCCCTCGCACACGGGTGTCAGCGCTGGCCCCGTGGAAATCAGTGGCACCGACTTCTCCGGAGTCGGGTTTGTTCTCTGCTGTCAGTCTTCCTCTTATAAACCCTTCCAAATGGTTTCTTTTCAAAGGGTATTTTATTAGTATCAGTGCCTTTGCCGCTTTTGATCACATCATCACCAATATTAATAATAATTTCTAATGCTACAATCTTGTCCTCTTGCTATGGGTATTCCCGACTTTCTCGGTAATCGTTAGGTCCTCTCTCTTAACGATCGTTTCTGCCTCCCCAGCCTTAGCGTTGCCTGCGGCACTATCAGCCATCTTAGTTTTAACTGTGCTCCTGACTTTGCTTTTACCATAAAACTTGACTAACAAGACTCCTTTCCTTGCTCTATTAAGAGTATAGCCATTGACAATGAATTCACCGGGGTTGCTGCATCATGAAGGTCCTGAAAAGATACCCTTCTGCGCTAACTCCTTGTTACAACCATATTACTACTACTCTGAACTGTAACTATGAGCCCTCTTCCTTCTCACTGGCACATATAATATTACACATTCCGCTTGCTTCGCTGCTGCTAAGTAATTCTGGTCCCCTTTATCCCTGCTCTTCCAATCCTCGTCTTTAGCAATACTAAACTGGATACGTGGTAGGAAAGAATATAGGAAATATGCATGATTAAGTTATGATGTAGGCTAGGAGGGAAACATATGATGTAGGCTAGGAGGGAAACACCTTGAATAAATCTGTTGGTATTAAGGATTCCCAATTAACAAGAATTTTCCAGTAATGCCTCAGCTCCCCCACTTCATAGCTCACTGAAACGGCTATAAGTTTGAGCATAAGATATTTACTGCAAAGTGCTTCTTATGTACAGCTGGTCAGCCATGTTCTAGCCCACGGTTTTTAAGGCTGGGGGGGGGGGCTCACTTTAACCTCTTCTGAAGGAAGAAGATGTGCTCTGATGGATCATTGATTGATAACTGGGTTTTAAAGATGTGCCTTCCTGTTTGTTTGTGTGTTTGTCTGTCTGCCTGCCTGCTGTAGACGTGGTTTCCCATCCTTCAGATGCCAACTCCTACAGGCGTGGGAGAAAGAAGCGAGTGCCTTATACGAAAGTCCAATTAAAAGAACTCGAAAGGGAATATGCTACAAATAAATTCATTACCAAAGACAAGCGAAGGCGGATATCGGCCACTACAAATCTCTCAGAGCGGCAGGTCACAATCTGGTTCCAAAACAGAAGAGTGAAAGAGAAAAAAGTCATCAACAAATTGAAGACGCCAAGTTAATGAGTTAAACGGGAATGCAGCTTGCCCAGAGCTTTAAGAACTATTTTTTTGTTCATTAAAATAATAATAATAATAATTAAAAAGACAAGACAATGAGCTTTTTCTTTCACAAGAACTCCATGTCTTTGGAACTATGACTTTTGAAAAAAGTATGAGTAGTAGAAATGCTTTTCAGATTGACAATTCCCTGAAATCCCAAAAGAGGCTATTTCAGTGACTGATGATTGAGTCCAAACGCCCATCCCCAAAGCAGAAAAAGATTCAGTGTCTGTTATACACATTTGTCAGATATGGTGTAAGTATAACTATGACTATTCTGGGACACTATTTAGGACTATAATTTGGAAAACTGCAAAAAAGGCATTTTGTGTGAGAACACACACACACAAGCACGCTGACTGGTTGCTCAGGTAAACATAGTGCTAAGTGTACAATTACAATATGTTTAAGCAATGCATTCTATGTTTTCTCTTTTTAAAATGGCAGGTACTGAACAAAGCTTCCAAAAATATCAGTCAATCATGAAGGGAACTCTGGTCAGAACTACTAAGAGAGGCAACTAAAAGCAGCGTAGATTTATTGGGGATGAAAATGGCATGTCCCTAGATCATTTTTCAGCAGATGATGTCTTGATAATCTTCTCAGTGGTCCACTCTTCCTCTGCAGTTTTGACACACCCACAGCATTCATCAGTGTTCAACCAGTGTACATCCAAGGAACAGGCATATCGAAACATGTTGCTTAGATGCAAACAGCCACATACATGTTTGGGGAGAAACCATTTTCTGGGGGAAACAATGTCAAAATAATGCATAATAGGGTGGGGGAAACTGTTTTGTTCCCCTGATATGTTTTGATTTTAATGCTATATTTTGATCTATGAATAATTAGTGGGTTTTCCTTTTTTTCTACCAGGCCGCATTAGAAAGTGTAGGAATACATTTTACAGCACTTTTTAAAACAATCGGTTATTTCAACCAGCACATTATTTTCTCCTGTTCACTAGAAGATGCTATCTTGTAAATAGTTTTTAAAAAATCAGCACACTGTGAAAATGTATTTGTGCACCCTTTTTTATATTTTTACTGTAAATGAAAATCTAAGAGCTGTAGATAGATATTAGTGTTAATACTGTTAATAAAATAGTCACTGTAATAAAACCTGATTAAACCCTCTTTTATTCTCCCTCCATATTTACATGCACCTCGTGATGAATGTATTTCTCTTGTACTCCTAATAAGTTCTTCTCTTAAATTACTGATATAGCCCATATTTTGCCCATAAATTATGGTGTAGAGGGAATGAATGCATGATAACTAGCTTTGCTGAACTATAAATGTTTCAATAAGGTTAAAGAGTCAGGTATTTTGAAGGTAGAAAAGAAGATATAAAAGTAGGGCCGGAGCTCCCTTAGGAAAATGAGAAACAGTTGTTAGGCCGCAAATGCAGGACTGCTGTATTTAAGGTTTATTGGCAGGACTGGTTAGGAGTTGGGGGAAAGGGTTGGTATTTGTTGAAATGACAAGACTAGGAAGGCCTTAAACCTTGACCTTGATTTATTTTTTTAAAAAAAGAATTTGTGACCTTGACTTTGACAGCTCGTGAATGGCCTTCTTCTGGATTAGTAGATCAAGGGCGCCACCTGGTGTTTCCACTTCAACTTTGTCTGTACTGCAACTAAAGATGGAAATAAAGGAAGGGTGGTCACCTGGTGCCTATTTTACAAGGCAGCCTGAGTCGAGCTAGTCAGGATGGTGAAATGCACTCGGATCTGCATAGATTTTAATCTGTGGTGCAGAATACACACTTATCTTTTGTTATGATTGTGGACTGACCAGGCACATCACAGTTCAAGGCGCTTCTTTGGGGGGGGGGGGGGGGGGTGCTTGCTCCTGAGAACTATTTTGTTGTTGCTGTGTGGGAAGGGGCTGTCAAAGGGAGAAAAAAATTCCTCAGGAACTCTTTGCTTCCTGTCTTTGCAGGTGGTCTACTACTCTAATTAGAACTACTGACCCTCTTTTAAGACCAGTTGCTTTCTTCTTTTTTCTTCCTTTTTTAAAGCAACACAAGGTGCTCTATAATACTGGTTTCTTGCACTACCATACAGAAAGTCAGGTTTTGGTTGTATACATGCAGAGGGTTAAACTGTGGGAGCTTACCTGGGTAGGTGGGGAAGGTGGGGACGCCACAATGATAGAAAATAGGGACAGTCTCCTAGATTTATTTCTTTATTTTAGTAAGGGTATTGTAGTGTATGGTATGAAATGAGTGAACTGAAAGGCCATGTTAATGCACTTGATAGACCTGTCAAGCCAGTTAAAAATAGCAAGATTATACCCAATTAACTTCAGTTATCTTAGGACTGAGTTCAAACTCTCAAATACTACATAATATAGGCAATTAAAATAAACCCTGGATACCTTTAATATCCAGCATTTGTGTAAAAGTGAGATTCCTATGGTGTCACTGATGCACTAACAATAAGATTACTTAGAAAACTAAAAACAAGCATTTGACTGACACTGTTCTTCCAGAGGGTTGCAAGATATTTAGATGGTGCCATTGAGGAAATGAAGGAAATTTGGTGCTCTTGGAGATGTTTGAGATTTTATTTATTCTTTTATTACATTTATATCCTGCTTTTTATGGGATCCCAGATGAAGGGCCTATAGTTCCCTTGAGGTTTCCCATCTAGCCACTGATCATATCTATACTCACTTATGCTGGACCCCCATGTTTGCTGCGTATAAATTAGGCCAGATGAATTGTATGATTCTCAAGCAGAAGGTTTAAGGACCTTGAAACTACTGGAGAAGTCCAAGAGAAGGATGTTTACACTTTGCTTCTCAAAAACAACAGATAAATTATTTCCCATCCAAAACTGCAAGAATGGACTGTTCTGGAGGGAAAGGCATGGCTCCCATTTTTCCAGCTGCACTTCAGAATGCATCTGCGTAGAACAAGGTAACTTGTGCATATGAAGGTCTCTGGAAGTTATCAGTCAAATTTAGAATTCAAGTATTCCAAATGTTCTTTTATTGCCCACTTCTACTTGCAAGGAGCCCACTTTGTAAGTGCTGGAATGACGCATGATTGCATTTTGTGGATAACACAAAAATGCAAAACAACATACTTTTGCACAACTGTTATCAACTGAAATGGGGCTTGGACAAAATAAACTCTGTGGGTTGTGATAACCTCTGCAAATGAATGGATTGATCCACAGTGCTCTGCTTAAGTTATCCAGTTGAATTCCACTGACCCTGAATATTATTCAAGTGGAATAACTGATAGCAGAATCAATTTTGAGTCCTGCTTTTTTAATTGGGGGGGGGGGGGGGAAGATTGCAAAGTTTAATTTCTTTCTGTAGTTTTGAAAGCTTCTGTGAATGCAAAGGCCATGATAATTTAGTGCTAGTCAGAGTTTGGAATTCTTTAAAATCAGTTGCTTGCAGCTAGAACTTTTCAAGAACAAAACTAGCGGCCAAGCAAGCCAACAGATACAAATTGTTACTGAAGTAGCAATAGTCAGACAATGTATATATTCTGTGCACGCGTGTGTTCCATTAGACCTTTTTAAAATACATACTGAGAGAGCAAAGACTGGTAAGATCTGAGTTCAAAATCCTCCCAGTGCCAGTCATCCTGGCACTGTAACCCACTGCTCAGAATTATTGTGAGGGCAAAACATAAATGTTGCTCTGAACTCCCTCAAGGAAAGGAAAGATAATGAGACCATTGATACAGCAAGTAGTGAGAATCATGTGAATTCTTTATTTAGCCAACAAATTTATGTATCTTTTACATACCACATAGCTTGTCTGTAACATATATGAAAATATGACCATATATGAATGACGTTTTTGGAGATGCAGAAATATATGCTCATTCTGCAAAAAGAAAATGCAGTCTGGTTTGGGATTCAGAATGCAGCTATTGTGGTACTTTGATTTCCAGTTTAATCCCGTGAATCTCCAAGGTTTTAATTTAGATAAGGTATCAGAGGGAGTAGAGAGAAAGGGGAGATAGCAGAGATACAGATATTAGATAGATATGTGTGATTCATCCAAGAAGAAAAATACCCCCCTCCCTTTCATACTGCAAGTAGGTGAAAATGTGCCACAAATATTTTCCTCCTAACAGGGCTTTGGCTGGTAAACATGCATTATCCCTTTTTTCTGGAATAAAAAAAGGGTAAATAGAATGCATTAAAGGTCAAATGTGACTTTATAAATTGTAGACTGCAAAAAACTCATCTTAAACTGGGGGGGGGGGACCTACTTTTTAATTGCCATGTGAGTTGCTTGGTCCTAAGAGAGAATTCCTGCAGCCATAATACTGATTATATGGATATTTAATAGCAGTAATAGCAGCAATGATAGCAGAAGCAGACTTAGTAGCAACCGTAGGGGTAGCAATAATGATTACTAAGATGTTAGCTCGACTTTTCCTTGTCTGAACTGACATTTTTTTTAAATACAGTGAGTATTGCATTTAGCAAAGGGTTTTTTCCCCCTGAAGGAAAATAATATATATAAAAAAAACTTGTCACTGATTCTGTTTGGAGGGTATAATAAAACGCCTTTTTGGCTCACATCAGAGAATGTCCAAAGGACATTCAGTCAGTTGATTAGTTCCTCTAAATATTTCATGGGCGAGTTCTGTGGACACTCTAGAAATACACTTTTGAGCAAGAAACAGAAGTTTGGGTTTCTTGGACTGCAGGGAGAATTTTAAAATAATTTCTGCACGCAGCATAGATTCCAGCAATCTGAGCTTGATTCCAGCAATCTGAGTGGGACTCTTGTCATGACTGCAAATGATTCAGAACCTCCCCTAGATTTTGCAAGTGACCTCAAGTTTTTTTTAAAAAAACCTCTTCCCTTCGGGGGTGCGTTCTGATCCTCCAAGAAGGGCATCGGCAGAACTTTAGCAGACATTCACTCTCCATCCAAAAATGGTTCACTGCAGAGAAAATAATTTAAATCGGATTCGCTTTCACCGGAATATATTTAGGGTTGCCTTAATCCTGCATCAGCTTCCAAGAGTTTTCTCGCTTGATTAAAAGAGCTTACGCGGCTCCCGATTTCAGGGATGGATTTTATTAGTGCCTTAACTTAACCTTTCATTAGCCTATTTGCTTAAGGAGGAAACACGCTTCTATGTATGGTGAGGATTTCTTGACCATGAAATGTATGCCATAGTTCCTTTAAGGTAAATCCATAACCCTGTTAAATAGACAAGTCGATTTTACTCTTACTTGAATGCGGGGGGGGGGGGGTTGAACACATTAACTTGGGAGTCAGCCCAAATGTTGTAAAACAGGAATTGCTCCGAAGTTAGCAGGTTTGGGTCTAAAATAACCTTAAATCTGACTACTACAGGGTCAGTGGATCGGGTCCACTGCGCTTTCCTCCACCGCCATCCTAATCCCGCATTACTGTGTCCTATGTAACCTGCAGGAGACTTTAGCAAGCGCACGTCTACCCGAAAGGCAACCGGTCTTAATTTATTCTCGTCGGATTGCCTTTCTTAATTCCTAATGAAGGATGGGGGGGTAGGAAATTGCGCGTGAACAAAGGGCTCCGTTTTCTGCTTGGTGGTGCCTTCCATGCGCCTACAGTCTTTCACTTTGGTAATAGAAATGCCCCGACGTGCTTGTAGGTGTCTCGTGCAGGGGGTGTGCCTATTATTTATTGCCTTCATTTACCCTTAAACTGTTGGCACATATATTTCCCGGTACAAATTGCCGTTCTTGTATCGCGCTTCCCTCTCTCCCCCATCTGCCGCCTGCCTCCTAAAATACATGCGTAATATCTGCTTTATAAGAACATCGATCAAAAACGAAATCCGTTCCGGCAACGCCGAAGCGTGACCCCGGCCGAGCGGCAGGTTCGGTCGCAGAGGCCCTGCACGACCGGGAATGCCCAAGCAGGGCGTGGGTGGATTTTGCCCTGAGGTTCTTGAACGGCTCTAGAGAAGCAGTCGGATTTAATCCCCTTCCAGAAGCATTTTTTTTTAAAAGAAAAAAACAGGAAAAGAATAAGATCTTCATAAATTCTTCAAATTGACTTAGGTCTAAATAATATATTTTTCAAAAAATCTTGTAGGTAGGTATGTATCCTCTAGTCTTGCTGTTTTATTTTGAAGGGGGGGAAACATGCCATAATCCCCTTCAGCCCCCACCTCAATTAGTAACTTCTCCCTTGGAATGGACAAATATTTAACGCAGGGAAACAGACATCACGGCTCTGAAGTATTCCACGGGGGTGTTTCTCTCTGTGGGTTTCTCATGGCCGCACTTAAGACCCGCCAGCATCAAATATGTAAATGAATGCAGTCCTCAAACTCAGCCCATCTCCCTCAGCAGCCAGCCTGTCCTCTTTGTAAGTTTCCTTTTCAGGATTCCTAAAAAGCAGAAAAGGTCTAAATATTGATCGGAAGAGATAGGTCAGTAAAAACAAACGAACACACATGAAATCCTTTCACTCTCAAGAAAAGGCCGGGCGGAGGGTGTCTCTGGGAAACACGAAAGGTGTTTTGCAACAGGAAATAGCATTTGACAGCAGTTGATTTCCTAGAAGGAATTAGTCGATGCGAATCAATATGCAACGCATCACCTCCCACCATAGAGACATCAGCTTTAAAATACCCCGTGTTTTGTGACTCCCGCCGAATACAAAGCATTTTGCGCTTTACAGGAAATAATTGTTTGTTTGGGAGGGGGGAGAGGAGGCCATTGGTAATTATTGAGGTCTATGAACTGTGAATTCAAATACCGTTTTAACACAGAAGTGGACAATTTGGCTGCTGAGAGGGAGGAAAGTGCTTAATGTTTACTGTGGGAAAGGCATCAATTAACAAGGACGAGTAGGCATGATGGATCGGGGCCAATATGAAAGTTTTCGAAAAAGATCCAGAAAAGACCTTCTTGGAAATGAGGAGGGTTCTGTGGTACCAACGAAAGTCCGTTCTGGATCCGAAGGAGCAAAGCCCGCCCCACAGAGGTGAATGAGCTTGTTCGAGGGTCACTTTCGCTTTCGTCTTCTTCCCGTGCCCCCTTCGCTGCTTTTTTTCTGCGTGGGGGAGAGAGGGAGGGAGGGAGATTAGGAGGGTGGTCACATCCAGAATGAAAGCTGCTGGACAGTTTCTAATCAATGGCGGGCGGCCCTCTGTTTTTTTTTCTTTTTGAGAGAGAGGGAGAGAGGGAGAGAAGAGTCCTTTCTCTCGTTAGTATTGGCCTGAATCCTAATCTGCAAGATGCGGGGGGAGGGGGGAGGAGACGTCCCTTCCTTCAATTGGTGAAATAGACCAAATATGGCGTGCAGGAAAACCCAGTGGGCTTTGCCTCTCCAGCCTCCGGTTTCCGATGGAAGATCCCCAACGAGAGCATCTTCTCCTCTGCCCGCCTTCCCGGCTGGCCTCTTCTCCCTCCCCCCGTCCCTCCCCTCCGCCCCCCTCGTGAGAGAAAGCGCCCCCTCTTCCACGTCGGAAAGGTCAAGTCCTACCACGCTCAATCCCCGGTCATTACTGAACGCTGTTGACCCCGGGGGAATCGGGCGGGCGGGCGGGCGGGCGGGCAGGGAGGGAGGGAGGGAGGGAGGGAGAGATGAAGCGTCGGGGTGTCCCGTAATCAAAAACACGCGGACCTTCCTCGCAGGCAGAGGAGGGGACAGGAGGGACACGCGGGATTACGCCGCCCTCCAAGCCGGTCGCCCTCCTCACCTGATAAATCGCCCTCGGGACTTTAATCGGGAGGATTTGGGAGGAAAGAGGCGGCATTAGCGGGCCGTGTTCGGACCGAGGCCCGAGCGAGAAGAGGAATTAACCCTTGGGGCTCGGCTGTGCTGATCGTTGGGGGATTCAACCCGGCGACTGTTCTCCCTGGACCCCCGGGGACGAGGCAGCGCTGACAGAGGGGGGTGTCTCTCCTCCCCTCCTCTAAAGTGCCCTTGATCCGGAGCTTTGGAGGCCAGCGTGGGAACCTGCCGGCCAGCCTTCCCTGGCATGCTCTGCGCCAGCAGACTGGAGCCCGGAGACCGGGTAAGCCTCTTCCCTGACTTGATTAGAAGGACGTGGTCCAACCACTTCTCTTTCCCCTGCTGAATTCAAAACGGGTCAAGGTTTCTACAATGGTGTCCTTTGAAGTCTCTCTCTGTCACCTTCTGTTCCGGTTGTCGTCCCCCCTCCCCCGACTTTGTCACCCCAAATCCTGCCTTTGAACTCCTTCTCTGTCTGGACACACACACACACACACACACACACACACACACACACACACACACACACACACACACCTATTTCCCCAGCCCAGCTAGGTATCCTGGTTCATACCTTACATAAGAATATTACATAAGGAACCGGGATTCTTTTTAAAATCTGGATCGTGGCCATCGGGCATCAATCAAAAGGATTAAATCTAATTTATTTCCACAAACCCATCCCCCCAGCAAATGTTGCTAGCAGCACGAAATAGTGCTGACACCAGCCGAAACAAAAGGGTAAAAGGTGGGAAGCTTTGATTTTTCCGGGATTTGCTTACGGGTAAAAGGAGGGGTGGGGGGAGGACGACAGAAAAGAAAACTGCTTACATAGGAAGGGAGAAGGCGTCAGCATATCAGTACTTTACTGCTTTCGAGATTTCTGTTGGGTATCCGAATTCTTCTCGTTGTCGTCGTCGTCGTCCCCCCTCCCCCCCCCCCATTTCAAATTGCTGTCAATGGAAGAAGTGGGGAGGCGTCGTTTCTGGCTGTTGTTTATTATTTTTCTCAGCAAAGCTTTTTTGCCTCCTTTTAATCTAAAATGTCAAAATATGAGCGATGCTTTCATACTATAAAAACAGAACTGGTCAGTACATCCTCCAGCGTGGTGATTTATCTCCAAGACAACCCAGCATTCACAGGAAAAACTAGGAAAAAACCCAAACGCATAAATGTCGCTGAATCGACTTTCTTTTGTTGTTGTAATGTAGAACATACAGAAACGGTCATTTAAGCACCCTTGTTTTGTACCCTGAGACTTATCTTCAGAATGTCTTTGGGTGTGTGTGGTTTGTTTCGCAAACCTTGTTTTGGAGTGTAGACCAAACGTTTGTCTAAGGTCAAATACGATTCATAACCCCTTCCCCCCATAAAGCACTCATTTGGAGGCTATCTAAGCGGGGTGACCCGGGAGATGAGGAGGGGTATTCTGTTTTCTCCTAATAGTTATGTATTTGGTCATTCTTGAAGCCAAGGAGGCACCCGATGGCCCTCCATATAATTGAATCTAGGTCTCGGATCAGGCAAGTGGGCCCACGGCCTATAAGGTCATGTTAGCCATATTCCGCAGAAGGGGATTCTTGAACCCTCACTGTTACATTCTATGAGCGTCCGGGCCCACAAGGTGTTTTCATTTGGCCAACGTAGATGGAATTCAATCTTAAACGATGGGATCGAATCCTAAAATGGGAGCCCTATCCTAAGCGTTGTTACTCAGGAGTAAGCGGCCACTGATTCCGTGATACTGCCTTTCAAGTAATTAGTGGCTTTGCTAGGAAGAAAATCTAGTTATGCTCTTTGGGGATTACTTTGTTAAATGTGCGGAGGAGGATTAAGGCCTTAATTCTGTGTCGCTGGTTTGGCTTTTGCCTTTTGTCTGGACTCGGAGTAGTTGAGTGGCATGGCAAAGACCCGCCACTTTTTTGTTTTTTGTGTGTGTGTGTGTTTAAGGTCTTCTAACATGCCTATGTAAAGGTAGTGAGAGGTATGGAAGCTCCTTGATGGTTGGAAGGTGTCAGATGGGTCTTCCAAGAATGGCTTTTCTAGTATTTGAGCAACGGAAGAAGAAATCTGTGTCTTTGCTTTGCACGTCAATGAAAGAGAGAACCTGGGGGAAAATGTCTTAGAACAGGTGGTGCAATTGCACACACGTCAAAATATCTCCACATTAATAAACGTTGTTTCGGTGCTAATAATCTAACATAGGCTTTTACAGTCAGCAGACAAGCCGACAGACAGAAGTACGTGAATGACGGGAGGGGGAGGGGGCCGGGCACAGATCACAACCACTTTCGTTAGAGGTTTTGTTCCAGTTCGGTGGATTAACAAATTTAAGGTCAAGTTCAAGGCATCACCTGGGATAATATTTCTAAATATGTCATACCGGGAATATTGTCCTGAGTTGTTCTTGCTGTTGATTGACCAAGGGAAACCCAGGCAAGAAGCAAATAAAACAGAGGACTTTAACCAAACCCGCACCAGGCCCTAAATTCTTGACTGGTGGTTGAGCATGATCCTGGATTTTCTTTAAAAAATTAAAAAAATGGGTACTTGAAGCTCGAAGCTTCTGGAGAGGGAAGGAGGAGGATGGTCTTGAAAGGGAATCGTTCCTGCAGAACGGAAGAAAGCGGGAATGACGTCGCTCTAATGATAACAACAATCAACTGGTGCTTTTCGTGGGCCGTGGCAATGAACATGGGACGAATTCCGGGAATAGGAGTGTGGCTTGTTTGAATGGAAATCTGGCCTTTTCTTTTTCTTCCCCCCTAAACAAGCAGGTCTACGCACCCTAGTTTTTGCATTTGTGTTTAGATATTTAAAATATTGTGTGTCTTTGCTTTGCACTTTTCTTTGCACATTTTTTTGGGGGGGGGAATGGGACATGTAATAGAGGGAGTATGTGAAACAGCATGCAAGATACTGTTAGTCTGTTATAAAAGGACTTCCAGAATCACAGAAATCACTTCTTGCTCCCTATTTCTTTGCGAAGTGCAAATGATCGCACACTATACAAGAATTTATCAGTGTGAAGGTTTTCTGTGTTTGGCGACTTACAGGAGAAGAACACTCACGCGGTCATAATGATCTCTTAAAACACTTTATTTTAATTACATTTTATTACATTTATGTTACATAGATGGAAAGATTGTGATACAGTAAAACGCCACAAGTACAAAGAATGTCAACAAAGAACATCAGTTTTCTAAAAGCAAAACGGGAGCCATGAGAAAAGAGATAGAAAAGGAAATGTAATGTAAACTTCATTCAAAGCGTACTTCTAAAATGGGGAGAAGTGATTAATAATAATATTACAGTCTGTAGGAGGATAAATTACAAATCTCTAATCCACATTAGTTTGAGAAAGGATAAAGACGACAAGAATTTCACAAAAGATGAAGTCTATGAATTGAACAATTATATGATATTTAATTACTCTTCCCCTTGATAAAGAAGGGTGTTTTCAAAAATAATATTCCAACGGACCTTAGTGATTTCTCTTAACAGCCCCAGTATAAAAGTATTACTGGAATGAAATGTGTTTGGGCAGGATACAGGTCAATTTAAGCATATTTAAGTCCCCTTTGTTTCAATGGGAGAATTTATCATGCATTTAAATTTCTTCTAGTTTAAACAAGGGGTCCTTGAGAAAATAATTACCACTGACTTCCAAGTGATTCTTCTCCTCCTATTAGAATTGGGTCTGGGGTAAAACATTTAATTGAAAGTAACCTATGTTATAATCAACCGTTTGCTCCCAAATATATGAAAACATATACATTAAGAGAACGTATAAATCAGAATAAATTAGCATTACTGCAGAAAGCAATGCAAAGAGAAAGTTGTCTATTAATTGTATACAGTTTGGAATTAAAGATGTACACTTTTCTAATATAAATATCATGGGTAACCGACAGCAGATTCAAGAACTTTATTTTGTTAATATTCATGACGTGCTAGAGAAACAGGGAAGAAAACAATATTTTAAGCATATTATAAATATGTGAACTCTGGAAACATGTTTGTGGGGGGCCCGCAATCCATGGGGAATTAAGCGCCTTTAAGTACCGTAGGTAGAGATGGGATCACAAGCAGAAATTCTACCTACTTGAAAAAGGTTTGTTTGAACAACAATAAGACACCAAAATTAAAATAACGGGTGAAAGAATGGTTTGATGATGCTATAATTAGTATTTGACAAACTGTGCTACAAATGGCACAACATTGCTTTCATTTGTAAAGAAAAGCCACGGATTCGAAAAACAGCTTTCAGTAGTTTCCATTGAAGCACAGACAACCTAAAAGTAGTATGTTGCAGGAAAAAAAAAACACCTTCTGTATGTTCTTGTATTTGCTTTTGGGCCAGTACAAAATATCTAAGTACTGTATTACAAATACACATGCCTCGCCATTAGACATCTACAGCAGACACACTTATGCGAACAACATATTGAACAGGTTATCATTACAAATCCCCTAGACTGAAAATAATTTCCTTGGAATTCATTTCCTTGCGTGTGTGTGTGTGTGTGTGTGTGTGTGTGTGTGTGTGTGTGTGTAACATTTCAGTTAGATTTTCGAGCATGATATGCGCCGAATGGCGAAGTAGTTCTGTAGCCCGGTTTTGTCACAAATACATTTTGCCGAATATACACGCACATCTGTACGTATAAAGCAGATATCTTTCAGAATACCTTGTAGGTAAGAAAAAAGCGGTATTTGCACATTAACGAGTGGAGACATTAAGTAAAACACATTGAATTGCGCCTTTAAAAAAACACACACGAAAAAAGCATTCATATTCTTCCTTTACATGCCTCCCTGTTCCCGTTTTGCTAATTATCTGTGGCATCCTCTAATCTCCACCACCTCGATTGAACAGATAGGCTGGTGTCGCCATTGCGAGATCTGTCCCTCTATTTTCCCATGCTCCTCGTTATACGCTGCACGCAACAACAGTTGCGAATTTGCTCTCCGAACTTGGATGCCTGCTGCTATTTTCAGGAGCATGTCCAAGGTAACCGGGGAGGGGGCCAAGCTGGAGAAGTTCCCTCTTCCCCTCTCCCTTCCCCCAGCCCCCTCACCAGCCAGGAAGTCGCAAATATTGCATTGCGGGGGCATTTCGGGGAGAAAGCATACAAAAAGCCTACTTATGGATTCTAAAAATAGCCACCTAGCAGCAGGCTCGCCATCCTCACCCACCACACTTTGGAGGCTCCCACCTCCACTCACTGCCTTTTACTTAATAGTGAAGGCAGCCAAGAATTGTGCCCGGGGTGCCCTCTTCATCCTAGACGAAGGGCACCCTTAGGTCCTTTCAGTCACGCTCTCGAACGGCTGCGCAAAGGTAAACGTTTGGTGGGGTGCCCTGCCGTCCTTCCTTTAAAAGCCCTTTCATTAAAACGCAGGTTTCGAAAACCTCCAAACATCACCCGGCCTCTGAAAAAGCCATAACCTATAATCCACGCTAGACAGGAGGAGGCTGAGGCTGCAGACAGCTCCAGCGCCTTGATTCATTCCGGATCAGTCTCCTCTCCCTCCCCCCTCCCTCCTCCCTCCCTCCCTCCCTCCCTCCCAATCCTTAATTTTCTTCTTTGTCTGGAAGGATTAATCAGAGAAGACTCGCGGGGGAAATGGGGAGCCGAAGGGCTCCAGTGCCTGGCCTTGCAGGCCTTCTCCTCTCAAACCTGCCCTCCCACCCCGCCCCTTACTGTGTGCCCACAGCTGCCGCGGATCTCGTGATGGCAAGGAGGGAATCCACGTAGGTGGCGGCTCCTGTCCTGACGCTGGTCTGCTCTGCCGTTGTCTGCTCCAAGGCAAGCTGAAGGTGACTGCCAAAAGTGCCATAAAATCACCCCCCCCCCCGTCAGTCTAGAACTGTTTTCGGTTCTCCTAGACGCGCCGGGTTCAATTAGAGCTTGAAAAAGACCCCCTCATACAAGTGCAAGAAAGTTGTTTGCCACAGCAGGAGAGGCGGGGCCAGTCTGCGCAATGGTGGCGCCTTTGTATTCCTGTGTGGAGGGATCCTTCAGAGATTCATCCTTGAGTTGGGAGAAAAGGGAAGGGAGTGAAACCATTTTTTCATATCAAGTGTTGGAGCAATGGAAGGATAGAAAAGACAACCGTTCCAAAAAAACCCTCCCCCCCAAAAAAAAATCTGGGCAGAGAGAGAAGAAAAGCAAAAAACCCACTGGTTACAACCAATTGGCAAGCATCAGTGCCGCATATTTCTGCTCCTTCCCCCTCCTGCCCAAAAGAAAAGAAATAAAACCATTTTATAGTCCCACACAGACCTAAGCAATCTGTAAATAGTCCTTTGATGACACGCTTATCTCCTATCTTCATCCACTCTCTTGGCAAATAGGACAAGCAGGGGAGATTAATTAATAATTTCAAGTTCAGCTCACAAACGTTGAAGGCCCATAAAAGTTCTTGCAGCGATCCAAAATAAAGAGTTCATTAAAGGGATATGTCCAAAGCCTTTGATTTGTGATTGGTAGCCCTTGTAAAGCAGAGAGGGAGAGAGAAAGAAAATAGAAAGAAAGTTGGGGGTGCGGTGGGGGGGCTAAAAGGCATATAAACATGCTAATACATTCGTTTACTCCACTACAAAGTAATTACTGGGTAATATTAATATTTACTGCTTAGTATAGTTAAATCGAACATAGGGAAAATATATGATGAGAGTATTTTTTTTCCCAGGATCCAACATGATTAGATTTGTTATTGAGTCAGTTAGGATAAGCTCAGCAATAAATAAACAAATCGATCTTGACATTTAAATCCTCAGGATCGCCAGTCTGTACAGTAGAACTGTTACTTGCCGGAATATAAATACAGAAGTACATCTCGGGGAACAGTAGTGTGTATTTTTTAAAAAAGTAAGACTTTTTAGTCTACGTTTTTTTTCCCCATTCCAAATTTCCTTTCCGGGGATTTTGAAAGGTCCACCCCCTCCCACCTCCCAGAAAGATGGGCAATCTGTTGGGTTTCCAGACTATTCCAAATCCAGAATCAGTTGTTTGTGGCCTTTCCCATTTTGATAATTAGATCCAGCTATCTAACCTTCCTTTCAAGCATCAAAATAGCGCATCTGTACAGACGAACCGGAGTGGCTTTCTGTAGGTGGTGTGTAGTTTGGCCCTGTTTTTCTGCTTTCTTTGGCTTTCCCTTGGTTGAGGGTGTGTGCTCCTGTTTCTGCCAGCCAAACACTGTATGTGCAGCGCTACCCTGTGCAAGTTTACTCAAAAGCAAATGCCTCTGACTCTAGCCGGTCTTACTCCCAAGTATTTGCCCTGGACTGATTGAGACTCTTCTTCTCTATACGACCGTCCTTCCTAAAACTGCCCTTCCCTTGGTTAAAACCTTAAGCAAATTCTTTCAGCAGGGCAGGCCAAGCATCTCTCAAATTCTCTCCTGTTTTGTCTCACCAGCATGTTAAACTTTGACATCCAAGTTCTGTCTGAGAAAGGAGACATATTGGAAGAGGTAGTGAATCCAATGCAATCAGCCAGGCTTACTTCCGAGTAATACGTTTCAGAATCGGCGTGGTGGGTCGATCACTGAATCCCCCCTCCCCCGCCTTGGTTTCTCCAGCCTTTAGCTGCACTGCGCTGGGCTTGTGCTCTTTTTACCTGGAGGACTGCAATTCCAAAGATTTCCTGGCATTGCAAGGAACAATAAAGACCCATAAAGACCTCGGCTTTCCCGCTTGAGGGAGTGGGGGGGCTGCCGAGAGTGGGAAGCTTGGCCAGGCGAGCATCAAATATCACCAAATACCTGGAGCAGAGCTGCGATGCAGCCTCCCGGGCTATCTGAGGTTAACATGTAGGAAAGGGAAGGCAGGCGCTGGACGCTTCGGAAATGAACGTGAAGGCGAGCATGTCATCCATTCACCATGAAAATCAGTACAGACTTGACCCCGGCACATTCTTCCCACCGTGTCTTCAGTCAAAGAGCCCGCGGGGCTGGGCGAGCGTCTTCCGCAGCAGCACTTCGTCATCGGGACCGGGGGCTTTCGGAGCCAGGCTTCCCAGAAGCCAGATCTGGGCAGAATTATAAGATTACCCGGCACCTCGCCGGAGCCCTTCGACAAGCTTGCGAAAGGGGAGGGGGATCTACGCGCGTTTCTAATTGCATCCCCTGCTTAATGGGCTCGAGATTTCCTGATAGGAGAGAGGGGGCTGGTGGAAAAGGGAGAGAAAGGAGCATGCTTTGAGGCAGACGGACGGACAGACATGCAAGCAGAGGGGGCACGCGTCTTTCTCTCCCCCCTCCCCCTTCTAATCATCCACGAGGCCTGCGTGAGTTACATTTAAGATTTCTTGGCTTTGGCCAAAAAGACCCAAGTGACGATCTGTTGCTTCCCTTGAGATGGCTACAAAGAGGGGGAGAGGGGAAGAGAGGGGGGGGGGCGTACTCGCAGCTTGTCAATTTCAACATTTGGTCACATGACCAGCGCCTCCCTGCTAAGGATGGGGATAGATTTCCACGTCAGCTTACGTCTCCAAATTTCTTACTTCACGGATCTGCTTCAAAGAGGCAGCTGCATTAGAGAATCATGTTAAGCTCGACTAATGCGGAGAGCCCGAGCTAGCCCAATGATGGATTTTGATGAGCGTGTCCCTTGTTCCTCTAACATGTATTTGCCCAGTTGTACTTACTACGTTTCGGGTCCTGATTTCTCCAGCCTCCCTTCCTTCCTGCCCCAGACCCCGACGTCTCGCCCCATGACATACTCCTACTCCTCCAACCTGCCCCAGGTCCAGCCCGTGCGAGAAGTCACCTTCCGGGAGTATGCCATTGAGCCGGCCGCTAAGTGGCACCCCCGGAACAACCTCCCCCACTGCTACTCCGCCGAGGAGATCATGCACAGGGACTGCCTGCCGGCCACCAACACGGCGGGGGGAGAGATCTTCGGCAAAAGCCCGTCGGCCGGCGGCGGCGTCTACCACCACCACCCCTCCGGCGCCAACGTCTCCTCCGGCTTCTATAGCGCGGTGGGCAGGAACGGGGTCCTCCCTCAGGCCTTCGACCAGTTCTTCGAGACCGCCTATGGCACGGCCGACAGCCACGCGGACTACGCCGGGGAGAAGAGCGGCGAGAAGGCACCCGGACCGGTGGCTGCTGCCGCAGCAGCGGCGGCTCCGGTGGCCCCGGCGGCGGCGGCGGCGGCGGCAACTTCAAGTTCGGAGGGCGGCGGCGGCGGCGGCTGCAGGGAGGCGGCGGCGGCTGCAGACGAGAAGGAGCGGCGCAGGAGGCTGGAGAGCAGCAGCAGCCCCGGGTCGTCTTCCGGCAACAATGAGGAGAAATCCAGCAGCTCCAGTACGTATAAAGGCAGCGCCCTAGCGCTTTTATGAAAGGGGACTTGGAAATCTTAGCGCACCGCCGCTGTTAAATTTTTATATGCTGTTTTATAAGCATATAAGGTTTATGAAGGGCCTTTAGATTTCCCCCAACAAAACTTTGTTATAAAAGGCGAGATCACGTGGCGAGGACTGAAATTGGCCGTGAAATACCCACCGGCCAATGGATGCCTTTTTTTTTCTTTTGGAGAGAGGAAAAAAGTTTCCCCCCCTTAAATCATAAAAAAGAAGAATAAAGAGGAAAGGGGTGGGGGGAGGCTCTGTAGTCAAAGTCTCGAAAATATAATAACGCACGTTTTGCGCCTGTAAATTCGCCCAAAAGGGGATTTCAGCCTCCTTTGATATCCATGTAATCCTGTTATATTTTTTTTATAAAAGCCATGTGCTGCCCCAGAAGTCTAGTTAGAGGTTTGGATTCAAAGCCATCTCTGTTTTTAACGATTGCAGCAGAATAGTGTTGAACAGATAAAGTAGCCGCTTGCAATGTAGTCATATATTAAAAGCAACAAATTAACCCAAAGCTGCCCCCCCCCTTTTTGTCTAAAGGAAGCCATTTTTCTAAGGCACTGTGGCAATTTTGTGTTGCCGTCTGTCCAACAGTTTGTTGTGGCTTGCCATTGTTATTCCATCTTTCACAGAGGTATATAAAAAAAATATAACCATGGCCTTTCCTCTCTTCATACTATCCCAGAGGTCAAGAGCAAAAAACACCCTGGCAGCCGGAATGTGCCAGAAAAGGGAACGTTGTGTTTTTTTAAGGGGGGGGGAGATAGCACTAATATTTAATATGAAAAGCCTTGTGTGGGGGGAGGGAGAACAGGAACGACTTCAGAAGAGGTCAGATTTGCTTTAAAAACGTGACAACCGGTGTGGGGAGGATAGAGAGAGCGATCCGAGAAAATATTTTGAGGGGTGGAACAAAACAGCGGGCTCGCCACCACCGTGCTCTTAACTACCGGTGGTCATATGCAGAGGGACGGGTATTTTTTTAAAAAAGAAAGAGAAGAAGAAATGCACAGAAAAGCAGCACCAGTTAGACTGGAGTTTAGGATTAAAAGCACTCTCAGTGAGCAAGGTAGCTTCCATCTTGGAGTGTGGCTAAGCAGATCCACTTGGAATAGGAGACCTATGTTAGGGTTTACTCAAGGGAAGTGTTTTGAGGATTGCAGCCATTGCAGCCCATGAGATTAAAATGCCATGGGTTCTTTAGACTGCGGAACTCGGTGGAAGGTGTCATGTTGGGTTCAGCCCCAACCTTTTCCAATTTCTTGCGCCAGTCCTTACCCTGGTAGAAGACTGTTCCAGGTTTCTGGACATCTTGTGCACACTTCCTTGATAGTATGGTAGATTTCATGGTACTTTTATTAAAAGCCCTCAGGATTATGCTGCAGGTCTGTTGTTGGCGTGGATGCTTCATATTCTTATCTTGCCTTGTGGTATGCACACGCCATGATTATTCCTTAGGTAAGATTAATGCAATATGTACACAAACGCTGAGTAGGAGATAATTTCACTCTTACCTTGACAGGTAGTAAGCCAAAGGCTTTTTCATGTCTAAGTTTCCCTTGATTAAATAAGAACCACGATCCCTCCCTCATGCCTGGGACTCCAGACTCACTGGCTTCTGCCTTTATTTTTTCATTCCACAGGTGGACAACGTACCCGTAAAAAGAGATGCCCATACACCAAATACCAGATTAGAGAATTAGAAAGGGAATTCTTCTTCAGTGTCTATATAAACAAAGAGAAACGCCTCCAGCTGTCCCGCATGCTCAACTTGACTGACCGTCAAGTAAAAATATGGTTTCAAAACAGAAGAATGAAAGAGAAAAAAATTAACAGGGACCGATTACAGTATTATTCAGCTAACCCACTACTTTAAAACTCCTAGCTTTTTTTTCAGAACGAGATTAAATTCATATCTCACCCTTGACAAAGTCAAGCCACAAGGTTATCTATGAGAAGGAGTTGTGTAAGATGACGGAGGACTATGAAATACTAGGTGACCCCCATTTTTTTAAAAAAAGTACAGATTCTGGTGTTGTTGTTTTTTGAAGTTCTTCTTTGTGAGTCAACTGGAATCAGTTTGGAGTCCAACATCTTTTGGTCCTAGTGCGATTTCCACCTCTTACCTTCAGACACTACAGTTCTTTCAGGGGTTTACGGGGAATGAAGCATTGGCTCCAGAATGCTTTTAAACTACATTAACGTAGTTTACTGTGGACCATTGGTCGGAAGGATACACATGGCAGCATCCAAGCTTGAGGATCAATGAAAAAAGCCCAAGCCAAAATAGAGATCCTCCAAGTGTCCTCCCACTCCCATTTTACTGCAGATGCACAACCGCCTCCCTGATCTCTCTGCCCCCCGCTTTTTCCTCAAGAAGGCTTACCTTCCTTACCAATTAAAGTTGAAAATGCTTTTTTAAAAATTGCTTAATTCCTCGCAAGGCCCATCACAACCGTCTGCAGAGGATCAACATTGAATATAACTGAACTGGGCTGGAGAAATGTGACCTAAAAAGCCTTGTCTAGCTTCTTTTCAAACGATTTCAGGTATCACTTTGCCATATATGGTAAAGAAGAGGCGAGTTCAATTCGAACTCGCTCTGGTTTTAATGAATAAGAAGTGTCCAAATGTGGCCATCCCTTTTTGAGACAAATCATGACGTGCTTATTTATATGCTTAAAATAACGGACAGTGGAGAGAGGGACATAGAAAGACAAATCTGGTACTCGCAAAAGGGTAACTCAATTTAAGGACTCTTCTGGCTTCTGTCTCACAATCTTTCTCCAGGAAATACCTGTGGATAAAGACAGTTTGTCATAGACCGAGCAATGCTTAATTTGACTTTGTGTGTATCCAGTGCACTGAGATCAGATCAGAAAATGAAGGAAGGTTTCCTTCAAAGGCCAGCGGGCCAGAACGTAGTGCAGAAAGCCAACCATGTAAATTGGATTAATCCGTTTTCAAACCTTGTGGTCCGCTGTTAATGTTGTAAGTTCTACTTAGTCGTCCAAGCGGCAGAATCAACGAATGGCGTGTTCCTTGGAATTATTTTAAAATATATATAAAGAAATATATTTCCCAGCAGGAACCAAAGTGAGAAAGAGAGAGAACCGTGATTTTAATTAAAAAAAACTATTTAAAATTCTATATCGGTTTACAAAGAATATGTGTTTTATTGTAAAGGTCATTTGCTGTTGAGAATATCTGAATGTATATTTCATATGAGAAGAGTGTTTTTTCAAGACCTGTACATTTAAAAAATGATGTTTTTTGTTGGTATACTTTTTTAAATGGTTATTTTCTTTGAAAGGTGTTGGATTTGTCCTTTTTTTAAAAAATATGTGAAAATATGGTGACAAGGATGTTGTTTTTTTAAATCACCAGCTTCCAAGATGGATGCAATTTCTTTACACAGTTCACATAATGCAATACATTTATAGCCCATCACTGTTTAAATATGTATTGTCATATTTGTATATATAGTTTTCTTTTTAATATACGA
Source organism: Sphaerodactylus townsendi (assembly GCF_021028975.2). NCBI lineage: Eukaryota > Metazoa > Chordata > Lepidosauria > Squamata > Sphaerodactylidae > Sphaerodactylus > Sphaerodactylus townsendi. The sequence goes on from NC_059435.1 coordinate 40,219,024, forward strand.
ATGTCTTTGGTTGCATGTATACAGTGGAACGGCGCACAACGAAAATAAATATGTGGGAAATTTATATTTCTATTCTTGTGTTACGTTCATGGAGATTCTCTTATCTGGTCTGAGATTGTGAAGGAGGGTGATTGAGCTGCTTTGGCAAAAATCCCACTCACCTATTGTTGCTGGCCGTTCAGAAGAGGCCAGAGCAGCATGTCTGGTATTTATGAAG